>NC_143012.1:161566551-161911551 GCF_055824585.1 Amblyomma mixtum
ATGGATGGATGGATGGATGGATGGATGGATGGATGGATGGATGGATGGATGGATGGATGGATGGATGGATGGATGGATGGATGGATGGATGGATGGATGGATGGATGGATGGATGGATGGATGGATGGATGGATGGATGGATGGATGGATGGATGGATGGATGGATGGATGGATGGATGGATGGATGGATGGATGGATGGATGGATGGATGGATGGATGGATGGATGGATGGATGGATGGATGGATGGATGGATGGATGGATGGATGGATGGATGGATGGATGGATGGATGGATGGATGGATGGATGGATGGATGGATGGATGGATGGATGGATGGATGGATGGATGGATGGATGGATGGATGGATGGATGGATGGATGGATGGATGGATGGATGGATGGATGGATGGATGGATGGATGGATGGATGGATGGATGGATGGATGGATGGATGGATGGATGGATGGATGGATGGATGGATGGATGGATGGATGGATGGATGGATGGATGGATGGATGGATGGATGGATGGATGGATGGATGGATGGATGGATGGATGGATGGATGGATGGATGGATGGATGGATGGATGGATGGATGGATGGATGGATGGATGGATGGATGGATGGATGGATGGATGGATGGATGGATGGATGGATGGATGGATGGATGGATGGATGGATGGATGGATGGATGGATGGATGGATGGATGGATGGATGGATGGATGGATGGATGGATGGATGGATGGATGGATGGATGGATGGATGGATGGATGGATGGATGGATGGATGGATGGATGGATGGATGGATGGATGGATGGATGGATGGATGGATGGATGGATGGATGGATGGATGGATGGATGGATGGATGGATGGATGGATGGATGGATGGATGGATGGATGGATGGATGGATGGATGGATGGATGGATGGATGGATGGATGGATGGATGGATGGATGGATGGATGGATGGATGGATGGATGGATGGATGGATGGATGGATGGATGGATGGATGGATGGATGGATGGATGGATGGATGGATGGATGGATGGATGGATGGATGGATGGATGGATGGATGGATGGATGGATGGATGGATGGATGGATGGATGGATGGATGGATGGATGGATGGATGGATGGATGGATGGATGGATGGATGGATGGATGGATGGATGGATGGATGGATGGATGGATGGATGGATGGATGGATGGATGGATGGATGGATGGATGGATGGATGGATGGATGGATGGATGGATGGATGGATGGATGGATGGATGGATGGATGGATGGATGGATGGATGGATGGATGGATGGATGGATGGATGGATGGATGGATGGATGGATGGATGGATGGATGGATGGATGGATGGATGGATGGATGGATGGATGGATGGATGGATGGATGGATGGATGGATGGATGGATGGATGGATGGATGGATGGATGGATGGATGGATGGATGGATGGATGGATGGATGGATGGATGGATGGATGGATGGATGGATGGATGGATGGATGGATGGATGGATGGATGGATGGATGGATGGATGGATGGATGGATGGATGGATGGATGGATGGATGGATGGATGGATGGATGGATGGATGGATGGATGGATGGATGGATGGATGGATGGATGGATGGATGGATGGATGGATGGATGGATGGATGGATGGATGGATGGATGGATGGATGGATGGATGGATGGATGGATGGATGGATGGATGGATGGATGGATGGATGGATGGATGGATGGATGGATGGATGGATGGATGGATGGATGGATGGATGGATGGATGGATGGATGGATGGATGGATGGATGGATGGATGGATGGATGGATGGATGGATGGATGGATGGATGGATGGATGGATGGATGGATGGATGGATGGATGGATGGATGGATGGATGGATGGATGGATGGATGGATGGATGGATGGATGGATGGATGGATGGATGGATGGATGGATGGATGGATGGATGGATGGATGGATGGATGGATGGATGGATGGATGGATGGATGGATGGATGGATGGATGGATGGATGGATGGATGGATGGATGGATGGATGGATGGATGGATGGATGGATGGATGGATGGATGGATGGATGGATGGATGGATGGATGGATGGATGGATGGATGGATGGATGGATGGATGGATGGATGGATGGATGGATGGATGGATGGATGGATGGATGGATGGATGGATGGATGGATGGATGGATGGATGGATGGATGGATGGATGGATGGATGGATGGATGGATGGATGGATGGATGGATGGATGGATGGATGGATGGATGGATGGATGGATGGATGGATGGATGGATGGATGGATGGATGGATGGATGGATGGATGGATGGATGGATGGATGGATGGATGGATGGATGGATGGATGGATGGATGGATGGATGGATGGATGGATGGATGGATGGATGGATGGATGGATGGATGGATGGATGGATGGATGGATGGATGGATGGATGGATGGATGGATGGATGGATGGATGGATGGATGGATGGATGGATGGATGGATGGATGGATGGATGGATGGATGGATGGATGGATGGATGGATGGATGGATGGATGGATGGATGGATGGATGGATGGATGGATGGATGGATGGATGGATGGATGGATGGATGGATGGATGGATGGATGGATGGATGGATGGATGGATGGATGGATGGATGGATGGATGGATGGATGGATGGATGGATGGATGGATGGATGGATGGATGGATGGATGGATGGATGGATGGATGGATGGATGGATGGATGGATGGATGGATGGATGGATGGATGGATGGATGGATGGATGGATGGATGGATGGATGGATGGATGGATGGATGGATGGATGGATGGATGGATGGATGGATGGATGGATGGATGGATGGATGGATGGATGGATGGATGGATGGATGGATGGATGGATGGATGGATGGATGGATGGATGGATGGATGGATGGATGGATGGATGGATGGATGGATGGATGGATGGATGGATGGATGGATGGATGGATGGATGGATGGATGGATGGATGGATGGATGGATGGATGGATGGATGGATGGATGGATGGATGGATGGATGGATGGATGGATGGATGGATGGATGGATGGATGGATGGATGGATGGATGGATGGATGGATGGATGGATGGATGGATGGATGGATGGATGGATGGATGGATGGATGGATGGATGGATGGATGGATGGATGGATGGATGGATGGATGGATGGATGGATGGATGGATGGATGGATGGATGGATGGATGGATGGATGGATGGATGGATGGATGGATGGATGGATGGATGGATGGATGGATGGATGGATGGATGGATGGATGGATGGATGGATGGATGGATGGGAGCGCCTTCTTTGAAACGGGATGGTGGCAATTGCCACCATGCTCAGCTTTTCTTTCTTTACTATTTTTTTGTTTACTGTGTTGGCAATTCTCATTAAGATTCGCCATCATCTTTACCTACGGTTTCCTACAATTCGAGCCTTATGCCACATCTCTGCTTTTCAGCCACCAATCCTCCAATCGCTTTTTGCTAACTTCCACTGCAGATCTATTTACATGACCATTGTTATCTTTAAACCCTAGAGCCTCAGGAAGAGTGACTGTGCCTGCAGCGACATCCGGATGGATACCATCACATTTGATTATGAGGTGTTCAATTGTTTCCACAGATCTACCACACACTGAACTATTTGTAGCTGCGCGTTCTAAGACACCCTGACCTAGCTTCAAAAAGTAGGGCACTGCCTTTTGAGTTATCATAGAAAATATCGTTCCGAATCTGCCTTTTCCAGAATCGATATATTCCTACACTATGTTTCTTTTCCATTGAATTCCTCCAATTTTTAACTTCAGCGTTTTTAACCTGTCGTTTAATGCTCTTTTTTTCTCCGTCCTCATGATCGGCATACTTACTGGTTAGTTTTCTAGTTCTTTTCCGCCACTGAGAGTCAACGCCCTTTCTGTATAAATATTTAAATACCTTAGCTGCCCACCTGTTATCGTCTAATTTCCTCAGGCGTTCTTCATATAGTATTTTACTCTTAGCTTCCCGTGCTTCGAACGATGTCCAGCCCATATCCCCTTGTACTGCCTCGTTCGTGGTTTTGCCGTGGGCACCTAGTGCTAATCTTCCAACATCTCTCTGATTTACGTCTAATCTCGACTGAACTTCTCCCCTTAAGCACAGAACCGCATTGCCGAAAGTAAGTCCCGGCACTATTGTTCATTTCCAAATACCTCTTAGTACTTCATATTTGTTGTACCCCCATAATGCCCTATGTTTCATTATCCCGGCGTCTCTTCGTCCTTTTGCTCTAAGAGCCTGTTCATGCTTTTCCGTGTATATCTGTCCTTCGTTTAGCCATATCCCGAGGTATTTGTATTCGGCCACTTTGGGTATTTCGTGGCCTTGTATTGTAAGCACCTGATCAGTTAGACGCAGTTCGAAAGACGCAGACGCAGTTCGAAAGACGCAGTTCGAAAGCCCGCTGCCCTGCATAAGCGCCACCTTCCAGCCACCTCCTCAACCCACTCCACCCACAGCTAGAGGGTTGCCGACCCACCCACAGCCGTTCTCGACCCACCTCCGCCCACCTTCACCCTCCAGCAAATTTTGTTGCAAGCCACGGCATAGAGCAAAAACATTCATTAAGTAGAGTAAAAGCATCAAACTAATCACAGAGAGTAAATGCGTCCGCTTTCGCAGAAGTGTTGCTTCAGATATTTGATCGTCCTGTAATTTTTTCGGGAAAAGTTAAGTCCACGTGTTGGGCATTTTTTTCGGACCTTCCGATAATTCGACATGCGGTTAATTAGGACGTTTTCTCTAGCTGCTCCTGTGAAATCCGAATTAATGAATATTTACCGCATATAAAAACCGGTGCGGAGCCCGCATATAGTGGATGCGCTCCAATATGGGCGACAACTTGGAGGAAGAAATTCCTCCATGGGCGACAACGACATGAAGTTCGGGCACACCTCTCGCTTGCGGTAATTTTTGGAATGCATAAGACAGCACTGGTTCAAATTCCTTACCTAGCTGCAAACTTTTCGCATCTTTTTTGCGTTTTGAAATAAAAAATAAACAGGACATAATTTTTTTTTTTTTTTGGCGAAGTCAAAATAACGTTACCCGATCGCGCTGTTTGCTTTAGAAATGTACACCGCTGGTCGCCACACCTTCCAATCTATACTAGAGTCATTGGAAGGTTGCCAGTGGCGGTAATATGGGCACCGTACGGCATGATTGGGGAAACGAAAAAGATAAGTCTGACTAATCGCTCTGCGTGTTTTAGCTAACTTTGCTTCGGGTGCTTGTGCGGCTAGCAGACGACACGGCCTGCGCCTAGACAAAAACTTGTGCTGCTCTCAGTTGCTGAGAACGGGCCACACTAAGTATTTGACATAATATGCATTTATATGTACAGAAGAATGGAGTACGAATCATGAATTCCTTATAGATGTTGTTCCTGCTCTACGAACATTTTGATTTCAGAACCACTTCATTGCACTATCATCATCATCAGGAAAGAAGCCACGTGACAGTGCTCTTGAATGTCGCGTGGTTTGTGTTTGGCAGGGCGGTAGATCGCATGTGCTCCTCGCGTCTTTGAGCGAAGGCGCTGCCAAGCCCGATATCCAGTGCTATCGCTGGAAAATGATAAGCGCCGTTGATGCCCAAGGGCACAGTCGGAGGGGATCACGTTCAGGCGAGAAGCATGCGCCGGACAGTGTTTTGCAAGCTCCTGCAGCGACAGACCTACAACGTGTTGTCAGAGAAGCGTCTTTGTGTGGTTTCGCTTCTCGCCTTTGCCGTCCTGGCTGTCGCGGCCTTCCACTTTTGCGAGGCAAGTCTCCGTGCGTGCGAGATCGTGCTCAGTGTTGGTTTGGCACTACTCTGGGGGCCCACGCCGTCACTGAGCCACTGCATGTATCGAGTCGTTGCTACCGCGCGATGGGTGTCGCTTAGTCGTCACGGTTGGGCTGCGATCGAGTCTGCTTTTCTTTTTTCTTTCGTGTCAGGTTGCGTTTGACTGGAGCAAGACCAAGTATGCTGCTGTCTTCGACAGGTTCCGCGACAATATCGGCGGCGAGAACTACCAAGACAGGCTAGTGTCTCTGCATTTGTCTCCGATGTGTCTCTGGAAGTGTGCACGACGCGAGTTGTGCTGTATGCGTAGCGATCATGGGTGTACCCTTGGTTCAACGTGCGATGTCGCAGGCTGTGCCAGGACATGCCGATCGACGCCGTCTACACCTGGGTGAACGGCACAGATCCGGAGCTCGTGCGAAACCTGTCCCTCATTAGGAAACAGCTCATGCTCGAGGCTAACAAGTCGAGGTGAGCGGATTAGCGTTTCATGGAGCATATGAGCAGGGAAACATCGTACGGGTAACAGAATTCTTTTTCCAGGAACAATGATGTGTCGATCACCATTGTTTGACATTTCTTGACATGTTTCACATGTTTTGATGGCAGTGTAGCTTAGTATGTATTATGTAACAGGATGCACGCAGGCGTTTATCTGTCGCTTCCCGCTTAGTCTCTCTTCAGTTGTCGCAACATTAAACACTGCTAAACAATGCTCCAGCATAAACCTGCGGAAAGCTGTAAGAGTTGGGACATTAAAAGTTTCTGTGAAAAATCGGTTATATACCAGTGAATATTTGACACCTTCCGAAGAACGTACTTCAGGAGCGACTTCTTTAAAGTACCCATTAATTGCGGCATTCAGCCACAAGTTAGAGCCATCAAAATCGACCAGTTTGGCCCTGCTTCTGTCAGCTGTGCTCTCCAAAACAGATTCACTCACAGCCAGGCAACTACCTTCGGCATGTACAGTTTCTTCTGTAGAACTTTTGCGGGGCTAATTAGTGCGTGTTACTGAATGAAGCATTTACACCTGAGTGTGACACGGAGAAGCACATACTGGCAAATGCTTTTTTTTTACAATTTCTCCTCCTCCTCACCTCCTGGCCAGGGTCAAGATGCATCAGAAGTCTGTTTTTCAAACACCCTGGCAGGTGTGTGCTTTGATGCGTCGCCCAGGTGCAGCAAGTTGCTATAGCAGTGTGCACATTGTTCTGGACTGAAATATGGCTGTCACAACAGTTGGGCTTTGAAGTGCGCTGACATATACATTTGAAGTGGTTTTCAAATCTCCAGTCCACAAATTTTAGTATACCCCTCATTGCAGAGATGGGGTGTACCAGCAGGCATGCACTGAAATTCTGGAACAGAATGAAATTGACTTGGAAAAAAAAAAGAAATGGACACAATCCCCACTTGTGAGAGACTACAAGTGGGCTAGGAAATTATGTTAAAGCACTGGCTTCTTCATAGTAGGTAACTAGCGGCCTAGTGGAAAAACCCAGCCTCAGCGCGTAGGTAACCAGATGCTAGAGAAATGCGCTTTTTAATCAGGCTTCTGAAAGAATGAAATTCTCTGGGCCCCTTGCCTAGCTGACGACTCTTTCATCGTTGACGAAAAAAAGGAGATTGGGTATTTTGAAGGGAAGCGCAAACAGGTTTTAGTTTTTTTTTTTTTCCTGTCTTTTTTTTTGCATTCAGCACGCAAGGCTGTAATATTTTGCTAAGGCAGTCTGGTTAATTAATGGGCTGTACTGTTTTGTTTTGACGGCTCTTGTATACTTTTGCATGGTAGTGCTAGAAATGGTTAGTTATTGGGAAATCTGGCACGTTGATTACTTTTGTTTAAACAATAACACGATAGGGTTACCAATTGTGGCTGTCAATTTTGCCTTTGTGGTATGACAATAATAGATGTTTGGTAGGAAATCCGTAAGTCTTCATAACTCTTCGGTACATGTTTTGTTTTAGACCTGCACCATTCAACGGATAGATGGGAAGGCTTTGCATAGAAAGTTTCAGTCAAGCTTTGTGTTTTTTATGAGCTGAAGGGTCGTGAGGTATTCGGCATATTGACACTGAGGAGGAATAGAAGTTGGCCTATGTGGATAGACTACCATGTTCTAATGGCAAACAGACTGAAAACAAAGCTTTTGTATGGTGGAAAAAAAGTGAAAAAAATCAGATACAGGTGGCGCCACCATCAACCATTTTCACAAGCAAATCGCAGTGATGCCAGGTCAGTCTTTCCTGTGCAGATGCTTGAGGCCAAGCTGCACTGCAGTTTGCTTTGAGTTGGTGGTCACAGAATCGCTTGCGATCTTCGCATCATGAGATACAGAGCAGCAAGAGAAAAAAAGTGTTCCATTCTCAAGTCCAATTTTCTCAGTGACAGATTTGTCCTTTGACACCGAAAAAACATGGAACAAAGCCAAAAAGAGCCAGGGAATCAACCCTGTCATGCCCAGGTGTCAAAAACATCAGATAAAATTTAGAGAAACGTCGGATAAAAGATGAATTTCTAAGCTTTCATTACTATAAAGTCCCTTTATTGCACAAATCTAAAGAATTGTAAGATTTATAAAGGGAAAGGTGATTACAGCGTAATTAATTTTAGGTAATTTTACATTTTCTAAATGCCAAAGGTCGATAAAAGTGCGCGCAAATATACAGGTGCATCCAGTAAATCGGGAACAAAATTCAATACTTCTCCATCCTCTGCCAATGCTGCATTACGTCCACAAATTTTGAGCTGTTCTAACAGTTAGCTTTTGTTTTAATTTATTTTTCAACAGACTTCCTGTAGGTTCGGCAGCTTACACTTTGGCCTTGCGTTGGTAATTATCTTGGAAAAGACTGTTACTTCAAATATGCTAGTATTTTAAGCACTACAGATGGGAGCAGAAATGAAAATATTTCACCTTTTTACACTCTCTATCATACTTGATACACTGAACGTTATGGAGTTAACTGAAGTATCTTTATACATTGTTTTGAGTTCATCGTAGTTACTTAGCTGCATTGGATTGTAGTGCAGAACATAGTATATATTTAAAAAATACTGCAGGCAGCTGTGTGCTGCCCAAGGAAGAAAGTGTTATAACAAGTGCTGCAGTAGCAGTTGGTCAGATTTTTTAATCTGAAGTTTTGCTCTCAATGGAGGTAAACAGGATACACAGTGTGGCATATGTAGTATGTATACAGTGCAGTATTAGCACATCTCATATTGCTGTATGGCTATTTGCAGCAGAGGGAATCTGCGAGGCAGTGGATCGATGGCCTGGGACAGTCGAACAGAACACAAGCGCACATCATAGCGTCATTGTACGAGCGTCCGTAGCAATATTATCAGTGTGGATATTGCTTTCCTATTGACCTGGTCATGCATGCACATAAGTGTGCATGTCACTCTTTCTATTACCTCTGCCATGCACTCATAGTTATGGGGAGCTAGCTTAGGTTCCAAGTGAGGCACTGTCGGTTATCACTCTTTCATCTATGAATCTTTCATTGTTCTTGTGAAATGTTTCGATTTGCTTCCACACTGCTGGAATATCCATCTGTTTCGAAGTCTACTGCTGCCTGACTGTTGGTGTGGATGGATGCCTTGCAGCCCATCAGCCTGCCAGTTCAAGATGTGTGTCATATCGCCGATCCTCATCATGAAACATGACTCAAATGACTCGTCACTGCCGGCTGTCCAGGATGGGGACGTGGAGCGGGTCTTCCGACTGTCACACCAACTGAAGGCGCCGCAATCTATTGTGGCCCTTCTATACTCCACCGTTGATGCAGGTGAGCTACAAAACGAGCGGCAACTTCAGTTCTATTTCAAGTTCAGATTGCCTTGATGGGATTGTTTGCATTGCGTGGGCTGACTATGAATGGACAGTAGACACCTAATTTTAGTTGTGTGCTTTCTTCCTTCGAATGATGGGTTAGATATTAGAACACAGGGATCACCGCCTGGTATTCGCCTACAATCATCATCATCATCATCAGCCTGACTACACCCACTGCAGGGCAAAGGCCTCTGCCATGTCTCTCCACTTAACCCTGTCCTTTGTCAGTTGCCGCCACTGTATCCCCGCAATCTTCTTAATCTCATCCGCCCACCTAACTTTCTGCCGTCCCCAGCTACGCTTGCCTTCTCTTGGAATCCACTCCGTCACCCTTAAGGACCTGCGGTTATCTTGCCTTCGCACTACATGCCCTGCCCAATCCCGTATCTTCCGCTTGATTTCAACTAGAACGTCATTGACCCGCGTTTGTTCCCTCACCCACTCCGCCCTCTTCCGATCTCTTAACGTTACACCTATCATTTTCCTTTCCATAGCTCGCTGCGTTGTTCTTAACTTAAGCTACAATGGCCTACAATGGCTATGTATGATTGAATTTCTTCCCTCATGTTGTTTCAGTTTTGGTTTGATCAACCGAGTGAAGGCTGTGACATGTAGTTGGCCTTTCGGTCACGTCACGTGAGGCGTGAAAAAAACCTCAGTGCAAGTGCTAATGCGTAGTTTTAATTCACTGCGGTACGTAAACCAACCTGCTGCAAGAGCTACTACAACCATAAATGACATATTGGCTGTTTTTTTTTTTGTGCCTCAAGGACCTAAAGACCAGCTACATGTCACAGCCATTGTTGAGTTGATGAAACCGAAACAGCGCCAAGAAGGAATTCAGTTACAAATTATTAAGCGATCATAGGGCCACTACCATGTGGTGAGCTGTGTATTCTAATGCCTAAAGTATCATTTAAAAGAAGAAAACATTCAAGCGAAAATTTGGTGTCTTTGTTTCTTCATGTAACTGGCTGTTGCTGTGTCTGAGTGGCTGCGGCATTTGTCTACTGAATGAAAATTATCATTGTTAACCTTGTTCACAGATAGCCACTTTTCTATGGAAGTGAAATGCAGAACTGCCCCTGAACTTAGGTCTCTGTCCACTTCAGGGGACTTATGGTGGATTGAATCAATTTGGAGCCCTAAATTATGATGATGAAAATAACTCTTTCCCTACCATGTAAAAAATGTTCGTACTTTGTGGGTTTTCATTCAGTTTTTTTGTCCAAGAAGTATGGTGTTTTAAATTTAATGTAATATTACCTTAAAATGAAGGCAGTTAAATGTTCTTTTTGATAATATGTCTTAATATCAAATTTTATTGTTCGAATCAAGGTTTTTAGATAAAATTCAAACAAAACTTGGAACTGTATGCTTGTATCGAAAAAGAAAAAAAGTTTCGAAGAAACTTTGAAATATCAAAAATGTTTTTCTGAAGAAGAAAATCCAAGTTCTAGCTCATGCAGTTATCCGGCTGGAAAATAGTCAGTTTAGACCCTATAGTTGGGCATGCTATTGAATGAAACAGTCAGGCGAACCGTTTGTAGGGTAGGCGGTATCAGTTCCTGTCCAAATGGTGTGGAAACCCGACGGATTGAGAAATAACAGTGGTAACATCAGCACCATTTTCAAAGCGACCAATGAGTCAAGCAGAGTGGGTCCAAATAAGAAACTAACCAAGGCACTGCCGCTGATGTTCTGGGCTGGTTCCTCGAGCTGTCTTCGCCACTGGACTAAAGTTTTATAGTACAATACATCTTTATTTTCCAGAAAACAACTGGATGGTCTCTTGGGCCAAAAGCTACACAAAAGCTTGACGAGGCCCAAGAGACCATTACAAGGCAGCAGCGTAATGAATAGGTTGGAAAATACATAAGTAGACAGTAATAAAGGAAATAATAAAACAGTTACTGTGACAAGTAATAATGATGTCAATCACATAAAGCAGCCAGTAATCAACTGAAACCAAAATAAAACAACTGAAAAGCACATACGCGGAAACAACAAACAAAAATTAATGGATCACAATTGCACTAAATAGGAATGTAATTGTTTTTTGTTCAAGCCCACTGTGTGTCCATATTTGTTTAGTATTGTAGGGAGGTTATGGGTAAGTGACTGATATTTATAAAATGTACGAAAATGAGGAACTGCCCATGCATCAGGATTTCTTGTTTGCACGCTAATATTTCGTCGCTCTAAGGATGCCAAGGACGTTAGAAGGTTAGTAACTTCAGGGGGGGAAAAGTAGATTGACTGTAATAGGCGAAATTCATACAGCTTGTCTACACTTATGATACTGAATGATTCAAATGCACCCTTTGTAGTTTCCATGGGCTCAATATTTGCTATGTAACAGATGATTTTTTTCTGTAAAACCAGGAGTTTATTTAAATTGGTTTTTGTGGTTGTGCACCAAACTAGACTGCAGTATCTTAAATGGGAGTTAAACAAAGCATGATATACTTGAAGTTTTATCTTGGGTGGAAGTACTGTATGACACCGCGATATAACTTCTGTAATTGAGGAAAGTTTTTTACAAAGGTGATCAATGTGAGCATCCCAGGTTAGATGCGAGGAAAAATGTACACCTGATATTTTACGAGGCAGCATCCTCAGAGTCACTGCTGCCTAGATTGTCAAGAAAAACCACCTTGGACGCAGCTGAATCATGAGGTTTATGCGAGTTTGAGGGTGTGTGCCACGCTGGCCATCTCGGCCAGCGTGGCCAGCGTGGCCAGCTTTGTACCATTTTTCAGACACTTTATATATATGCCATCTTTGGATTATTTGGTCAGATATTGCGGTTTTGCCTTGGTCGAATTAATGAAAGTTGACGTGGCATTTGATTGCTACCAAATATTTGGCAATTCTCAAATGATTATTTTCTTGAATCAAATATGAACTAAATAACAGACATATTCGATTTATATTCAAAATTTCGAATATGCATACGCCCCTGCTTGGAACCTTTCATGGTGTGAAATGTCTTATTCAAACTGAACTCTTGTGTACAAAGATGTTTCTTTTTGTAAAGATATTGTTACGAAAAGCTGTTTGCAACTTGTTGCTTGCCGTCATGATATTAGTGTGCGCCAAAAACCATTTAATATTTAATTATAGTTTTCTTCACAAATGTGGTTTAAGGCGTATCAAGTATATCAGAGGGAAGACCTGACAGTACCTTCCCTCTCAACAACGAGGCTATTGCAGGCAGCAGTTGTGTTTGTTGTGTTTTGGTTGTCGCAGGCTCTCATTGTCGGGCATGCCTCTGCCTCTGGTACCGTATTTTCCGGTGTATAAGACGCACCCACCATATATGCAGGCTGTAATTGAAAAAGTTGGTATATAAGACGCACCCTTATATAAGACGCACCCCAGTTTACCCAGTTCGGCTAGTGAGGATCAATTAAACACGCTTGCGCGACCATCACGTAATTCACCGTACCTGTGAGAAATTCTTAAGCAACGCTAAGTGGTCGAAAAAGGCAACACTCACGCCATTCCTGCCCACGTTTTAGAAAAAAAAAGAAAGAAAAAACGAAAAAGCTCTCCCATATGTCCATAAGAACATTTTATTTCTACTTAAAACCTTGGAAGTCTTCACCTTCGGATGCGCTATCAAAAAGTTCGCCCATTTCTGGTGGCAACGCGACTGAAACATTCTCTTCGCTTTACGTACATGGAGCAAACAAAGTTGCAAAGGGTGGCTAAAATAAGAACACCGGCTTGTCGTGGCTTGTCTTGACAATGGCGAGAAGCGTGATTGTCGTCATCTTTTGGCATTTCACATTACTTTTGCTTGGGGCCTCCGAAACGGTGGTGTGTTTGTGATCCCGGAAGTCGTCATCCCCGTCGTTTCATGATAAAGTTCACCTAAAAAAACTTGCGCACGGCGGTCCCCGTATTGAAGTATTAACCGTGTTACAACCGCATCATTGCTAGTGACAATTTTTCGGTTAAAAAAACTTGAAAATGAACCTGAGTAAATTCTGAACTCGCAAAAAAAAAGAAAAATTCGCATATAAGACGCACCCTTGTATAGGATGCACCAGCAAGATTTTTGAAAAAAAGCCGCGTCTTATACACCGGAAAATACGGTACATTTCAAATTCATCCCCAATCACACTATATATGGACAAACTTCCTGGTATGCTGCCAACCTCACTATTGTCAAGGTCTCCGAATCTAGCAGTTTGGCGTCGAAGCCGTCGTAAGGGATGCATTTGAAATGGCCACCGGTTATTATTTAAGAGGGGAAGCTGGTCTTAGGAAAAAAAATTTTTGTTAATGAAGTCACAATAATGGAATCTTGAAGAAATTTGTATTTTTGCGTGCTGATTTCAAATATGTAATTTTATGTTATTTAAGACAAGTCCTTGTGCAATTATGTAATATGTTATGTAACTTTTTGCCGAGAGCTTTCAACAAATTTTGCTGCAGGAAACTTGCTAGGACGCATACCATTGGCTTGTCTTGACATCTAACTGTGCAATAAGGGCAAAGTCATTATCCTGCCTATCACAGAAGTTGAGTTACAGGGTTTTGAATTTGCCACTTCACAAACTGGAAGAAACTGATGATTTCGAAATCCTATAACTGACCTTCTATAACAGGCAGGATGATAATTTTAACCTTCTGGCATTGCTTGATGTCGAGAGAAACCAATGGCATGCAGTCTAACAACTTCCCTGCAGTAGAATTTCTTTCAAACTCTTGGCAAAAGTTGCCTAGCATATTGCATAAGTGCACAAGGACTTGTTGTACATAAAATTCAATTGTGTATTTGGAATCAGCACAGCAAAATGCATATTCCCTGATGATTTCGTAGTTATGACTATTAATAAAAATTTATTTCTAAGACCCTCTTCCCCTCTTAAGCCACAGTTTGGCCACTTCTTCACTCTCTGCATCACACATTTAGTGCAAAGGATGAAGTGATTCACTTTTGTGACTATGTGCATTGGCAGTGCATCCAGCCAGGCAATCTGCCTCACTCGATTGCTCACTGGGGTGTTATTTTATCTAATCGGCGCTGTGTCCCCTATGCCAGATATGTTGTGCAGGCCACTGGTCTTCCTCACCAGGTTCATAATTTTGACATCTAATGGTCTTGTAATTTTTACTAACATAGAAAATACAAGGCCAGTCCTTTGCATCAAGAATATCCAATTTTTGCAAGGTGAGGAATGAAGATGTGGGCTGGTGTGGCAAGCAATAAGAAAAAAAAAGGAGGAACCTTGCAGTCCTTGCCGTGTTGTTTAAGTTATCTGCCCTCTGCTGTGTGGTTAAATGTGTCACTGATTGGACAGCAGTGACGGAGAGAAAAAAAAATGGATTCTCTTTTTACTTGCATTGAAGCTTTTCTTTTTGTAAACCACACACTCTATTGCAACCCATAAATGTGAACAAAGTTTTCTGAGGCTCATCTGGCTCAGAACTCTAGAGTGGCTTGGAGTTAATCTCGCGTTGCCTTTTATTTCGAACTTGCTTTTCACTTGAATTTCTGCGACTCTCTCTCTGTGTCAGCCAAGCAGGCTGTCGAGATTGGCCACACTGTCGTCTCGGGGACGAATGTGTCGGTGGGCATGACGTTTGTGACGGCCGACACCGGGGCCAGCAACACTGTGCCTCTGGATGACATGCTCATGGTCTCTGGGATCTCCCCGGGAGTGAGCGGCAGCGAAGTGGCCGAAAAGCTGTCGTACGCTGTGCAGGATGGCGTCGTCAAGGTCAGTGATTTGGCGTCAGGTGTCGTTAGCTCGCAGGACTTTACAAACAGCGAAACATTCTTTTCTGCATGATAATTGAACTTAGGGAACTGAATACGAAGGAAGCCAGCAGTCATCGTAACCAATGAAAGCATAGGGGAATTTCTTCTTAGATTTTAGGGTCTTGGTCGATGGGAAATTAGTAGCATAGTCATTTGATGCCTGCAAGATTATTGACTAGAAAGCGGAAGATAGAAATAACCGCATTCCACCACTTGGATCCAAACCCAGGACCTCGGTATGTCACGTATGGTGCTTTACCAGCTGAGTGGCTTCTGCTCTCGGTGGTCATATTTATGTTGCATATAGTATTCGCCAGTGCCACCCTAGTCCATAGGAAAAATATTTGTCATCACATAGCTCGAGCTTAGATCTAGCATGGATACAGTGCATATTGAAGTGATGCCTTTCTGATTCCCACCATTTCTCTTTTAAAAGGGAAAGAACAGAAGTATTCTGCTCGCGCTTGTTTCATATGGACTGTGTCTAAAGCTCGAACCAATTATGGTCACCAAATGTTGCACTACACTGTTCCTTATTTACTAAATAATGTACCAGACTGATGCATACCTAAGCACTACCAACAATGTTGTGTCTCTGTGATTTGTACTCACTTTAGTTTCTTTTAGAGTTCACGTGCTGTTTTATTCCATATTCATATATGTAACCTCTATTATTATTGTAATGTATGTGACCATTTATGCATATGTAACTAATATTGTCACTTTGTAGTGACGGCAGTCCAGCAGTCAGGAAGGCACCAACCTGTCTTGGAAACGAAGCTCTTTATTTGGGCTGGCTTGCGCCCGCAAAAGAACTGAATCACTCGGCGGCGGCGCAAGCAACAAACGAGCTCGTCAGTCATCGAACTACGAATGCGCGCCACTCGTGGCATCGCTCAATTTAAAGCCGGTGAGGAAACTTTGAGATAACAGGTCAAGATCATCCACAGTAATCTAGAAAAACGTTGGTGCAGCTCTTCATGGCTGTGATCAATCGAGATTAGTCCGGTCGCTTCTCGCGTCACAAACAAAAATAATAACACCCCTTTCCTGTGGCCTTGAGCGCGAACAAACGGCCACTATAGGGATACGTGGCATTACCCCCCTCTCAAAGAAGCATCGCCTCGATGCTTAAAAAATGAATATAAATATGGAGAACGTAAACATCGAGTCCATTAGCGTTCACAGTAAGGTTTAAGCCGTACGACATGTACGACTTCCGGGTGTGTGCGTCGTCGTTGAGTTGCTGTAGTGCCGTCGGGGATGACTTCATAGTCGAGGTCACCGATGCGACAGAGAACCCTGCACGGGCCAAAGTAGCGTCGAAGCAACTTTTCACTCAATCCACGGCGGCGAACTGGCGTCCATATCCAAACACGATCACCAGGCTTGTAATGCGTGTCTCGTCGGCGCAGATTGTAGCGTCGGGCGTCGGTGTGCTGCTGGTCTTGAATGCGAAGCCGCGCAAGTCTTCGGGCTTCTTCGGCGCGATCAAGGTAGGCGGTGACGTCGTGGTTGTCTTCGTCTGAAACATGCGGGAGCATTGTGTCGAGTGTTGTCGTGGGCTTCCTGCCGTATGCAAGCTCGAATGCGGTAGACCTGGTTGTCTCCTGGATGGCAGTGTTATAGGTGAAGATCACATAGGGCAGAATGGTGTCCCACTTCTTGTGTTCAGCGTCGATGTACATGGAGAGCATGTCTGAGATGGTTTTGTTCAGATGCTCTGTGAGTCTGTTGGTTTGCGGATGATAGGCAGTTGTCCTCCGATGGCTTGTCTGACTGTAGTGTAAGATGGCTTGTGTGAGCTCCGCTGTGAACGCCGTTCCTCTGTCTGTGATGAGTACTTCTGGGGCGCCGTGTCACAGGAGAATTTGTTCAACGAAGAATTTTGTGACTTCTGTTGCAGTAACATAAGGCAATGCTTTTGCTTCGGCATAGCGGGTCATGTAGTCGGTGGCCACGATGATCCACTTGTTACCTGATGATGAAGTCAGAAAGGGGCCGAGGAGGTCCATCCCGATTTGCTGGAAGGGCTTAGTCGGAGGTGGTATGGGGTTCAGGAGTCCGGCTGGTCTAATCGGAGGCGTTTTGCGTCGCTGAAACTCACGGCACGTTTTCACGTAATGGGAAACGTCGGCAGCTAGCCGCGGCCAATAGTACTTCTCCTGGATGCGGTGCAACATACGAGCAATGCCGAGATGCCCTGCAGTCGGCTCATCATGACATGCCTGCATAATTTCTTGCCTGAGATTTTTCGGCACGACAAGAAGATGCACTGTCCTGTTGGGCGCAAAGTTCTTCTTCAGGAGAACATTATTCTGAAAGACGAAGGACGACAGTTGGCGTTCACCACTCGCACAAAAATCGAATCTCGCAAGCAGACATATTCGCATTGGACAGAAGACATTAACAGAGAAGTACAGTCCAACCTCGTTATAACGAAGTCGCATTTTGCGCGGAAATTCGTTCGTTATATCCAATATTCGTTATAAAAGTATGCACTCAAATTCCCACAGAAAAGGTCGCTAATAAACCCAGGTAAAGAGTACTTTAAGATGGACAGCACAGGGTTGAAAAAATGCACTATTTTTGAATTTAACGCGTGGTATAAGCATATGAAACCTCTCCTTGCATTTCGTACTGGAAAGCAAGAGGAAAACTCACAAATCGGGCTGCTGGCCAGGTGCAAAAACTAATTTATTTAAAAAACGACGTAATCTTCGTTTGGCGGCACTTCACACTGTTTGACAGGTTATATTTCTCGACGAAATCAACACAGAGCAGCGCTTTCCCGGTGTCAGCTTATTTGGCCACAGGTAGGTTCCCGAAGTACCCCCTGAACTTCCTGGCCATGTCAGCGGCCTCGGTGCTGCTGAGAGCTCGCACTTCGCCATCTTCACATGCATCGCTGTTTCTAGCATCATTTGCGGAAACCACCTGATCAGCAATTTCTTGGTCGGTCAGTTCGGGCGCCACAGCCAAGTTGTCATCTGCACAGATGAATTCCTCGAACGTAACGTTCGGAACCGCCAGCTGACGCCATATCGTCTCGCCGAAATTGTCCGCTTGCCTCCCAGTTGCATGCGGAAGCTTTCTGCCTACTTCTCGCAGTTCTCTGCGCCAACGGCTGCTTCTTCGCCAGACAAGACGTGGCAAACAATCCGATGGCGGTCATTAAATCGCTGCAGCCAGCCACTGCTTGCATGAAAGTCATTGTGGCCTCAGAGGGAAGTGAGACTTCTCACCTTCATTTGAAGGACGGCACCAGACACAGGCAGGTTACGTGCTATAACGTCCTTGAACCATGCAAACAAGGCATCTTCAACATCCTGTCTTGCTGTCATTCTTCACAGCGCCTGCAGAGTGGGCGTTTGAAATCTGCCTTGCGCTCAGGACAACCATCTTATCTAGATAGATAAGAGTGCTAGGCGCAACACTGAAGTCCGCGGCAATGACTTTTCCTTGCGCCCGCTGTCAACTGCCCTGAATATCTTTATCTTCGTTTCAAGCGAAACTGCTGTTTGTTAAGATGCGTTCCGCTACGGCGTCTACAGATTGAACTGCAGAGATAGCGCGCGGGGCGCGGGTCGGAAATTGCGACGGCGGGGGTAGCCGGGGAGCGGGGGAGCAGAGCGGGCGTCGGTTCGATCACGTGCTAGGCAGCCGTTGATGCTAGATTCATTCGCTCTCCCTAGATGGCGCCGCGTGCGGAAGCGCGGGTGATTCAAACACATTTTAGGTGCGCGCGCTTCAAAAGATCAAAATTTAGCGTGTTTTGAGATTTTTTCCTTCTTGTTTGCGCATTTTGAGCCCCGTGAATACAAAAACTGCTTCGTTATAACCGATACAGTGTCAAATTTTGAATTTTTCGTTTCGTTATACAGATAGAACTCCCTTAGAAATAAAGCATGTCCAACCAAACTTTTCTTTCACTTCGTTATATCCGATAATTCGTTGTATCCGTGTTCGTTATAACGAGGTTCGACTGTATATAACCTGCACGGCTCCAGAAAAAATTGTCGTCGACGAAATGCACGCTGCAGACTTTCATTTGCTGCGTCACAGCCTTTCCGATCCGGAGTTTTACAACCCATTCCTTTTTCAATCGTTCGTCACTAGGAAATGAGTGCACACTAATCTGATTACTAACAGCTCTATTTGTGCACTAAGACACACTGCACATTCGCTTGCTTCCAGACTTTCTGTCCAGCCCAAGCGACGCACAAACAGCGTGATTAAAATGGACACGCAGCCACCACCACTCGACCGCTTCGCTCGTCGGCCGCGCGGTGGCGGCAGCGTCTACGGAACTTGCGAATAGTACGACTGAACGACATCAGCGCGCATAAAATATGTTTGAAATTGTTGTGCAGTGTTTCAAAAGCGGGTGAGAACATTTGTGTGCCGTATTATAAGCTTAAAATATTATTTGCGGCCATTCTGCACCACTTTAGCCATCAAAAGCCAAGCCAAGTACAAAGTCAACCACAAATCCGATAAATGTAAACAAAAAAAATGGCTGACATGGCGGCGTGCGGACACGTGCGGAGCTTGGAAATGACTTCCAAAACGTGTACTGCTCTGTTACGTCTTTAAGTACCTTCGAGCTTAACGAACATGGCACGCCAACCAACAAGAATCACGCATCCCAAAATGACCGACGGTCGCGGGAAAGACGCTGCTTCACGCTCGGCCGCTGCTGTTGGCTGCTGGGACTGAGAGTAACAGCTGTCCACGACAGCCTCTAGTGTGAACAGATTCACACAAACATTAACTTTTTTTTAGCAGAACTAAATAAATGCACTTTCTAAGTTTGGCAGTGGGCACATTATTTTTTTCGCGTCGCTTGTTCCTCCTACGTATCTGGTGTGCAGAGTACGCATTTGGTTCGAGATCGAATGCGAATGAGTTCCCCTAACTCATTCGATGGCGAATGTCATTTGAACCTAATGACATTACATGTTCCTATGTAGCAGTCGATTAATGACATTAGGTGCTAATGTCATTCGATTCGAATGACATTAAATTTGCTAGTGTGACAGGGGTATTAGGCCCCAAAATTTTTTTCATGCTCCCAAACAGTTTTGTTGGCTGGGCCAGATAGGGTTAAGGGGGATGATAAAACATCATGAGTGCACTGTCGTCTTTTGACACTAAAGCAACGAAAAAAAAAAAGTAAACAAAATCTTAGATAAGTGAGCAATATTGCCATGAATCTTTGTAGTGTTTGCTTGTTCATTCTTGAGAGTAACCAGTATGCAGCTTTATCGCTTTGTTTCTGACACAAGAGGCATCCAAGAGGAGATGATTGAGTGTTGTTCCCAACTGTTGTGTTAACTTTGCACGTCGTATCTCGAAAGTTTGCTATCAGCTTTAAGTTGAGCACGGCCGAGAGCGGCTGGCATTTCTGTTCAATGACCGCCGAGCTCGCTTGTTGCCACACCACTGCCGAGTCATTCAATTCTTTGTGGGCGCAAGTAAGACCAAATAAAGAGTTTTCGTTTGGAAGCTCTTTTCACTGTTTTCCTGCATGCCGGACTGCCATCACCACTATGTGACAATATTCAGCACTGATAGTATCTATAAAGAATGCAAACGGAGAAAATGATGATTAACATGCAACGTGTGAAGATTGAAACTTGTGATACAGACGATCTGTTACGGAGTTCGTTAATTTTATTTGATTATGCTCACTTTCCATGAACTCTGCCAGCTCATTGCTTTATTCTACTCCACAGTGTAATCAGGTTTTACTGAAGGTTTTGTCAAACAATGTTAATGCTGAACCCTATGGTCAAATACTTTGCAGCTCGTCTGGGAGTTGGCTCATTCTGGCTTTGGCAGTTGTCTAGCTCATTGTCGCCTCCATCTTGTTACATTTCACGTAGCTCCATGTTCATTTAGTCAGGGGCCTGGCAAGACCGTCGTTGAGGGACGTTCTTACTTGTGCAGGTCTACATGTATGAGGATGAGAGCCTGGCGCTGGTGCTGACCTCTGGGAAATCAGCCACGGAGGCAATCTCCAAAGTGAATGTGTCCCTCAAGGCACGGCTGGTCTCCATCAGCCGTGTGTCGCTCGTCATCGATCCACTCTCCGTGAGTCCCTCATTTCTTGGCCCAGGGCGGCTTGAGAGGGCTTGGACTCATATTTTTTTGCACTCAAGTACCGATCTGCTTTATTTGTCAAATCTGTGTCTCACTTCTTGCAGGAAAATGAAGACCTGGTGGCAAGCCGTTTTGCTGACAACGATGTAAGCTGTTGCATTTAAAACCACTCTTGGTGCATCTTGCTCGATGGGAATGAAAACAGGGGACGGGATTAGGTTCGATGAAGGTTTTTTCGCTATGTAACTTTTGTGACTATAGTTTTGTGCTTACTTTATGTACTGTATTTACTTGCGTAATTTACGCAATTTTTTTTTTTCTTTAAATTAAGGTTTCAAAAAGTGGCGCTCAAATTGCAAGGAGATTTCGCAACGTGCCCCAATAAACTCTAACGAGCTTATAATGTGCTGTACCAAAATAAGCGAAAAAAAAATTTTTTTATAAACCTGGGATATGAAGTAGGGGTGCAAAAATCACGCGAGTAAATGCAGTACGTATATATATTGAAGGAATATATTGGAAGGGAAAAAAGACAGCATTTTGTTGAAAAACCAAGCTTTACAGGTACCGTGACAATCTGTGCATTTGCAGTTATACGGGAACAAAGGTATGGAAGGATGATTAGGCCAGAAAAGGATCTCAAACACCCTTGCTCCCTTTGAGCTCTAGGTTTTTTTTTGCACAATCTTGATGAAAAGTTTCATCAAAAAAATTGGTTGAGGTTTAGCATACCGAGTAGACGTGCGAAAGCAGGTGTTCACTCTTCAATTGGAGGGGGCACTTAAACATTCCGCCTTAGGGGTGTGGCATGGTATCTTCAGTGGGTTAAAGGTGCACTGAAGAGGAATCTGAACTTGTCTTTTTGCCGCGGGAACTCGGATCTACACGTTCAGAGCTTTCTTAGAAACTTCGATTTATTGCCCCGTGTGGCCGATTTCCCTAATTAAATCGAATTAACATCCGGCTCCCGCCTTTTTTTTTTAATTCTCCCCCGTACGGTGGGCGGAGTCGACCAACGCGTGGAGTGCCTTTCACCCAGTCCTGTGGAGGCTTGCTGCTCTGCCATCGGCGGAGTAATACGTAGTAGTCCGTAGTAGCAAATAGTCCGCGCGTATTTTTATTTCTGCGGGCTTATTTTGCGGCTATATTATCTGGGAATGAAACTATTTATTCATGGAAACCTAAAAAACAAAATAAAGCGAAAGCAAAGCCTCCACGGAGCTGGCTGAAAGGCACTCCACGCGTTCGTCGACTCCGCCCACCGTACGGGGAGAATTAAAAAAATAAAGGCGGGAGCCGAGCGTTAATTCGATTTAATTAGGGAAATCGGCCACACAGGGCAATAAGTCGCAGTTTCTAAGAATGCTAGGAACATGTAGATGGAGTTCCCGCGGCAAAAAGACAAGTTCAGAATCCTCTTCGGTGCACCCTTAATGCCCATGTATGCCACCTCGGTAATACCTACTTAAGATTCCTAGATGGCGGCGAGTCCTCATACACCACTACCAGTGCAGTGGTGCAGCGGTTAAGCGATGCGCCACTGCACTGGCAGGTGGCTGTTTCTATCCCAGCCACCTTACCCGAGCATACCCAAGTTACTACCCAAACTTACCCGAGCAACTCTGGTAAGCTTGGGTTGTAACTTGTGTTTCTAGACTCGTGTGTCTAGATAGCAGCACAGGATTGTACGTATACATCCATATGTACGTACATACGTACGGTGACACGATTCTTGGTCGATGTTGAGCATATGAGTGCTTTTTTACCAAAACATTTCATAGAATAGCAGTGTCAATCAATGACACCGTTAGGTGGTGTTCATTTCTACCACTTATTTTCGCAGAATGTTTCATCTAGGGTGAGGCAGGAGAGTGCATTTCGCTGCCTGAATGTGAAAGGAACTGTTAGGGTTCTCGTGACAATATTTTTTTTTATTAATTTCCTCCTTGAAGCAGGGTATATAGATGGGACAGCATAGTCCGCAATAAGAGACAACTTTGAGCTTGGCACGTGATGGCCTTAGCTGCCTATGTGCCATAAAATCCAACACAACAACAACTCATTAAAATACTCGAGCCACAGTGAGACCAGTTGCCGTTTAAAAACCTAAGGAGACGAAGGACAATAGTAGGACCAACAATTACCATATGAACTTGTGTAAGGGCCGCACTTTATTTTTTATTAATGTGTGAATTCTGAAAATGTGGCGTATACTTGAATTAAAAAAATAAAGTGGAACCATATTTTTTTCTCAATTGTCTAGTCCATAATAAGGCGCAACACTTCACCATCATCATCATTATCAGCCTGACTACGCCCACTGCAGGGCAAAGGCCTCTCCCATGTCCCTCCAATTGACCCTGACCCTGTCCTTCGCCAGTTGCGGCCACCGTATCCCCGCAAACTTCTTAATCTCATCTGCCCACCTAACTTTCTGCCATCCCCTGCTATGCTTGCTTTCTCTTGGAATCCATTCCGTTACCCTTAGGGACCAGCGGTTATCTTGCCTTCGCAATACATGCCCTGCCCAAGCCCATTTCTTCCTCTTGATTTCGACTAGGATATCATTAACCCGCGTTTGTTCCCTCACCCACTCCGCCCTCTTCAGGTCTCTTAACGTTACACCTATCATTTTCCTTTCCATAGCTCGCTGCACAGCACTTGCACAAGGTTATACGGTAACCTGAAGAAAACAGGTCATGTTCAATGGTCTGTCAGAAGGGGGCAACTGTCTATGACAAGAAGTAAGGTTTGCATGTCGTAATGGAGGGCATCTACATAGGCCAAGTAATGAGTACTGATATGCACCATGGGAAACAAATAACCGGAAGAATCAGAATGGGGTGATGTTCATTTGGCTGGTGTGCTCAATTTATCAGTAGTGTCTGACTCGCATTTCCAAAACAAAAAGCATGCAATAGTTGCTTACTGGGACACTCATGAGCAAAGTAATGTTAATGAGATGGTGACTGGTGCTCTTGTAAGCTCACAGGCACCAGAACGCCTTGGCAGTAAGCTTTTCGTTGGCTTTTCGTTCTCAGCCAGCCACCTGAACAGTCGTGTTTGTTCACTCTTGCTGTAAACTATTTGTATCTTGCAAGTGCTCACCTTTGGGGCAGAAACTTGGGAACGTAACAGTTGGTTTAATGGGGAGATGCAGGTCTTGAAATGGTGCAAAGAAATGTGAGCATTTCAGTATTTCAAAATTGGCATATTTAGGTTCCATGTAACCTAAAGTACATACTTACCTATAAAGGTTCAAGGTCTAATTCAACCTTCAATTACTAAAAAAATGGTATATTCGATGCCTTCAAAGGGCCGAAATGGTACGTAAGTGAAATGTGGCAGTATTTTGCGCCCGTAGCTTCCTGCAACTACGTCTCCGATGGCCACCATCTTAGTCTTGATTGAAAACCGGCGCTGTTGCCTACATCCGATATTACTCGCAGTTGCAAATGGTGCTCTGAAAATTTGCACTCTGCTGTTTTCTGACACTTCCACAACGGCCTCCAGATGCCTTGTGTGCGCTCTTAAAATGTGATTTTCTCAGCTTCGTGCCTTTTTGCCAATGTGACTAGCCCCACAGACTTTTTTTTTATACTTTTATGGTGCAATTTAAGTTAATCTTATATCACTGATTTCAGAAAGAACTATACTATGGAGCTCTGCCGGTTTTTTATGGCTGAGCCGAGCATATCAAATTTGGCGAACAATGCCACCGAATTATATTTCATAATTATGGTGCTTCAGCATAATTCAACAATTTTATGTGATGATATGTATACCCCAAAAACAATATAAATAGCATAGCTCCATATGGCAGGCTTTGGCTACAGATTCATTTTACTTTGAATGAAAAAGTATTAAGGGAAAGTGACTTAACGACTTGTCAGAAATTACCTAATTAGGCTTCAGTTGTTTTCCTATATTATGGGAACTAACGGATCAACTAACGGCGATATACTGAATCTAATTATATTTTTGAAAACAGCAGGAAGAAATATGTGTACACACTTAATTTCATTATGACATCTCTAATAATAAAAATTTTCATTTGAAGACCCCTGTCTCCCCTCTATATTATGCTGAAAACAGTGCAGTGGGCTATTGAAAAGGAAGTAATAGGGGTAATGTTGAGACAGAGATATTCATTACGAGATGAACTCAGAGTTAATTAATGACACGCTAACGGAAATCACGAAGAGCAAGTGTACTTTGACGAAGCACGTAATGCAAAAAACAGCGACCATTTGGTCCGTGAGGGCAACAGGATGGCTCTGAAGGAAAAGGAAATGTAGTCAGTGGTGGCAGAAAGCAGGCAGAGAGATACGAGATGAGGGACCAGTTGGTTCAAGACTGTGTACAGGGGGAAAACAGCTTTCGCTTTACGCGAAATCATTCATTGCTCGCTCTGTAATAGGCTGGAATAACCTGCCATCACACATAGGTACTGAGGTTAACTTACAATCATTTCAGCATTCGTTAGAGCAAACCATGGATTAACCGTTTTTTTATTTTTGTTGTATTATGTGCATTTACTGAGTATTTTATTCTGCGTTGTTTGTTGTGTTATTTGTGTAGATTACTAGATTTATTTCATACTTCGTTATTACATGTATTTTGTTTCAAGTGCCTGTGCCGTATATCGCCCTCCCCCCCCCCCCCCCCCCCATGTAATACCCTCGCACGAGGGCCCTTAGGGGTATTGTAAATAAATAAATAAATGACAAATAAATTTGACAGAAGGGCAAAAGAAAATGATGGCTGTCCCATTTATCACTTTTCCCCGCCTGTCCCGCCGTTTGTTCTGTTTTTCCGTCTGTAGTCATGGTTAATTACTTTCTTAACATTCCAATCGAGCGCTATCACTGTGCCTGTGTGATTGCTTTCGTGTTTTCTCACCCTTAGTTAGAACAAAGAATTCAGACTTGCAGTGCTTGCTAGGTTTTGAATAATCGTCCGATTTTACACTCGGCGGATTAGGAGCTTTTTACATTACAGATGCTTGATTACACATGTACTGCCAGATGACTAGAGTTATAATCTCAACTCTCTTTTCAACATCGTACAGACAAGCCCTAAAATCTACAGCGTTCATGTGCTCTCTGGGAACATCTTCATTCAATACCTCCTTTAGCAACAGGTCTAGTTTGGGACACTTGCCTCATAGTCCATCAATAATCTCCACTTAGTAGTCTTTCTAATGGGGATTAAGAAATTCTTTTTGGTCTCCAGTTTTGAGTCCAGTGGGTAGAAAAAAACATGTATCATTTGTAAATCTAATTTTTGCCCCAAGAAGTGTGTCTATTTCTGCTGAGCTGCTGAGCAGTCATTATCATCATAGCTACAAAGAGTCAAGCATTTAATTTTTACTCTCAATAATAATGAGATGGAGGTGTCTTCAATGTCCACATGGCTTTCAGCAAGCATTTTTTATTTCATGATGTATTTACATGAAATTTGTTTAGAATATTTGAAATAATTTTGTAACGATTCTCATAAAATTTTGCAGCTAGGTCTCTAGAAAATTGGGCTCTAATTGTATATTTTCTTATGATTCTTCTGAATAGCCTGCAGAATTGAGAAAATGTGCAGAAGGCTGGTTAAATATGCATTGTGTTCCTGCTGAGAATTTTTTTTTCGCAAAGCACGAACTCTGGTTTTGAACTATTGTGAGGCACATGCCGGTTGGCATATCTGGAGTGACATTAAGATTTCAAACAAGAAATTTAGAATTCGCAGATTTGAAAAACAAAGATTGCCTTGACTTGCAGTATGGTCCTAGGAGTGCAACAAAACAAACAGTGGCGTAGTAGATCGTGAGGAAATCTGTGCAAGAGTGTCTAGGCAGAAAACTCTAATGGAGGAAAAAAAAAAATTGGAAATTGGTTTTGAGGAAAGGAAATGACGCAGTAACTGTCCCACATATCTCGCCTATGCAAACTGCATGGTAAAGAATGGCTAAAAAAGAGAGTGAAAGAAGAAAGGAAGAAAGAGGTCCGGTAGTGGAGGTCTCGGGAATAATTTTGACCACCTGCCTGGGGATCTTTACCGTGCACTGACATCGCGCAGGAAACAGCACTTTTTGCGTTCTACCTCCATCGAAACGCAGCTGTCGCAGTCGGATTCGAGCCCGGTTACTCCCGCTCAGTAGACAAGTTCCTTAACCACTGAGCCACCACAGCAAGAAAAATACCGATTGTTCAAGCATTTCCCCGCACTGCACAGCCGTCATCGTTAGCGAAACAATTTTGTTCTTACTACTTCTCGGTAGATTTCAGCTTTGATATTTTGGGACAACATAAAAAACCTGGCTTACCAGTGGATACAAAAATTTTGAAAAAATAAATTTTTTGGCCGTTTTGGGGGGATTTGCATGTTGCATCGCTCGATTTTTCAGTGTCTTTGAGCGTTTCGTGTTAACCTTGCCGACTTCACCTATCTATTATTGCAAGAGGATGTTCACTAATCTTTATTGAATATGATGTTTACCTATGCAGTGTAGTCTTTTTATTGTTCAGTCCGTGTTCTGTTGCTGCCGGTTTTTATGTACGGGGTTGCGCCCCTCTGTCAAGCCAGTCATAGGCTTTTTGGGTGTACCCCTAACATCCCTGATGTTGAAATAAAGGTATTTGTATTTGTATTTGTAAAAAGCAGCTTTCTGTAAGACAGTCTGGAGGATTTCGCGGGGAACGAATGCTTGGAGGAGTGGAAAGGCTCTGTGCCTCACTGTGTAGTGCAGTAGTGGCCGGCCGTGATGATCCCTTCTTCCTCTTCCCAGGAGCTGAAGTACTCCCTGCGGTCCCTGGAGCGGTTTGCCCCCTGGGTGCGCAAGGTGTACGTAGTCACCAACGGCCAGATCCCCTCCTGGCTCAACCTGGACTGTCCCCGGGTGGCCATCGTCACCCACGAGGTACACCCCACTGCTCTCTCTCATCTCTGTCCTCAGTCCATTCACGTTGGCTGCAAACAGGGGAGAGATGGTGCAACTGTCTGTCAAAAACTCTTTGTCGTCAACATTCACATTCTCAGCTAGTGCAGGAGGCACATGCTGGCCTTTAACCCTTTCAAGTGCTTTGTACTCAATTGTGTACACAACAAACTCACGGCGTTTAATGATAAAGCGTTATTACCCTCATGTCGGAAAATTTGTCCGGTGTTACGGGCGTTGACGTTGGAGACCATTTGAAACCATGCAGCTGGAGCAGCCGACCACTCTGGCAAACTAGGTGGGCCACTTAGGTCACGCGACCTTGTGGCATCATCACAACCTGCCCACCGGATTGCGAGCAAACTGGCCACTGTGGAAGGTGGCAGTTAGATTAATGATTGTTCGCAAGTGGTTCCTCAGAAAGAGCAACCTGGGTCTCACAAGCTCCACCGATGGGAGCACCTGCCATCGCAGGGCAGTGGTGCATCGCTTAACTGCTGCACCACTGCGCCAGGAGCGGTATGAGGACTCATAGCTGTATATAAATATAAAGTCAAGGATCACCAATTGGGCATCTATGTGCATTAGCCCATCAGTGCTATTACTCTTAAGGGGGGATGAGGGGATCAAAGGCAACTTTTCTATTTTTCGACTTAGAGTGATAAAATTTGGCAGACTGGCTTAAAACAGCATCAAACAATCAGGCATAAAGTTTCACTATGACAGCTCCAGTAGTTTCCATTTTATCATTGTTTATATGTTGTCCCCATGTTGCTTGCTTGTCAAAAGCCTAGCATGACAAAAAAAACAGGCTACAGGTCTGTAAATCCTTTTAATATTTTAAGAAGTGTGGTGTAAATCAAGACTCTCTTAATTTTTTAAAAAATTTCTGTGCTCTTTTTCATAAAGGACACAATATGCAGCTTCTTCTATGTTTAGAATGTATCATGCTCTCATTACCATGTAATAAAAATATGCGAGCCTAAGTGGTATATCTGAGGCTGTCTTGACATAGACCACATTTCAGTGATCACAACAAAACAAACGAGGTAAAAATCCATGCACCCATTGCTGTGCTACACTTTCCACAAACAAGGTATTAAGCTCTAAACAAACTTTAGAGAAAACAAGCCTGAAAGTTCTAAGCACTGTCTATGTGTAGATGCCAACGAGTAGTATATTTATTTGGAGTGCTTAAAGATTATTTTTGGGTGAACTATTTCAGTAGAACATAGAAACAGTGTTGAAGATGCCAAAAAGTGTACTTCTCAAAAATCAACTTTTTTCATGATTTTTGCGATCTGATCCCCACATCATCCCTTAAGGCGGAGCTTAAAGGGACCCTGAAAAGCTCTTTGCCATGGTTAGCAAAAGCCCACGAGAGATCGGTATTCCATCACTTGTCGCCGCACCGCAAAAATTGTTAAGCGAACTCCATCAACACCGAAGATATCGCCGATTAAAAATGATGTTCCTCCTCTCCCCCACATACCACCCTCAACTCATACACGCGGGGCTCGCTCCGAAAAAAAAAAAGAAAAGACGGGCCGATGCTCCGCCCATGCATACGTCAAGCAATGGCGCTCTGCTTGTTTACTTCCGGTGGTCGTAGACACATGTGCGAAAGTGAGTGCGATTCACTGCGGTGCGCTGTTGCGAACGGCGTCGCAACGTCCGATCGCCTGCGTGCAACTTGCTAGATGTCAACGACGAGCCGTGCGCGGCAGACGCAATGATGGGAAGCGGGAACCAAAGCGAGCGCGGAGAGCGGCAGCGTCGTGATGACGTACAGCGCACTCCTCAGTGCGCTCGGGGCCGAGCCACGCCGGGCCGGCCTGCCAGCCTTGATGCCGGCCGCCGGCGAGTGAAAAACGCGCTAGTATTGTTTGTTCACGTTTATAGCAAGCCCTGGGATAGATGCATGTCAAAAATGCATCACTTCTGACGGTCGTTGGCCAATACCGAGCTGATCGTAAAAGTGATGAATGCGATACTAGCAAATTTCATCCCATAGCCGCTTTGGCGCTGCTGCGGCGCTTTGCCTGCCGCCTGCTAGCTCCGTTGCTGAAGGCGTCGTGGAAATCGAATATATATTCTATTATGGGACGAGTTCGCAGTAAAGCGATGTGAAGAGTAGGCCTTTTGATATAGCGCAAGCGACTTCCGAAGCGCTTGCTTCGATGCGAAACCATTAGGCCTAGCGACGACTAGGGCAGCCTGGGACCACCGCGCAATTCGTCGCCCGGCGTTGCCGCAGTCGGTGTCGTTGCCGAAAGATCCACTTTTGAACAGACATGTTGTCGTTGCTCGAATCTAGGAAGCATCATCTCTTGTAGAATGGCTGTTTTGTGTTTCCTTGTGCGAACGTCAAGTACGCCGAGCATGCCGGCCGGCCGACCTGAGCTAAAGAGTGTTCTTGACGTAAATAATAAACCCTAGGCCAAGAAATGTGAAAAATGTGCCATTTTTGAGGATCGCTGACCAATACTGAGCTGCTGGTAAAGGTAACAACTGTGATACGAGCAAATTTCTGGCCACAACCGCCTTGCAGCTGCGCTGGCCTGACGTTGGGGTCCGGCTCGCCTGGCGCCCGCTCGCTTCGCGGCTGAAGGCGTCGCGGAAAGTGACCATACTATTACTTTATTGTGAGATGATGTTGTTGACTGTAAAGCGATGTGTAGAGTAAGCCTTTTATTATAGCTCAGGCGACTACCGAAGCGCCGGCCGCTGCGGCTTCATCGTGAAACGAGCTATAGGCCTAGCGACGATCACGGCAGCCAGGCAGCAGCAGAGCTCGTCGCTCGGAGAGCCCGCGAGCGGTGCCGTTGCCGATAGCTCCCAACATAAGCAGGCATGCTTTGTCGCTGCTCGAGTATAGCTGGCAGTCTTTCTGATGACGATCGGTGCGGCGCGCCGTCCAAGTTTTCGCACATGTGTCTCCTGATTGCTGCTCGAACGGCATGGATCCAGAGCTCGAAGCGCGGCTGCGTGCAGCCACCGCTGAGATGGGCTTCGAGCCTTTCAGTACACGCCATACCGAGACCCACAGGGCGACGACAGCAGCGATATATATAATTCTAGTACACTATAGCAGCGACTCAACGGCGCAAAAGGAAACTCGCAAAGGCGGGCGCCAAGATTTGACGAGAACACATGTTTTTGTGAGCAGACGGATTTCCTTCTTTACCGGAAGTACCATATTAATTTCAAGAAATGCGCTGGATTCTTACCTCTGTATACGTGTGTTTTAAAAAATAATAAGCAATCAATAAAATAGCATTTCAAGGAGCATCAGTGCTCAGTTTCAAATGAAATATTGCAAAAATTGCGCGTGACGTCAATTGGCAGAGCCAATGAGAAGGGTCGCCCAGTCCATGGCCAAGGCTGCCCAGTTTACGTCAAGTGGTAGGGGCGGGTAAAAACGCGCGGTGAGGTGTCGCCCTAATCGGCTGTGAGCGGCAAGTTTGAAAAATTGTTTGTAAATTATTGGTTCCACGCGCAGCTTTCTGAATCAGACTAGAATACTCGCAGAGACCACCTCTACAGAGTTGTTGCAATAAAATATGATTGAAGAAACCATTTCAGGGTCCCTTTAAGTGTCCCCTCCAGTTTTTCGTGAGAGTGTGCTATGCCTGGCAGTGATTTCATTGTTGCAGTTGAATTAATAAGCACCCTCTTGTCACAGATAACTTGTTTTTGTGCCATATAGCAAACAGAGTAAGTAACATTTCGCAAAACAGTGAGTTGGGTACCATATCGGTGTAGTACGGCAATAGCGTGCTACGGCAATAGCATACTACGGCAATAGCGTACTACGGCAATAGTACTACGGCAATAGCGTACTACGGCAATAGTGGCAATAGCAATAGTACTACGGTAATAGCGAAGAGAGTGCAGAAGGAGGAAAGCGGAGGAGGATGGTATGGTGGGCTCTGCAGCTGCGACCTGCCAAGAGGTGGCGCCAGATTAGCGTGCACTGACGTCCATTCGAGACCGGCGGCCCACTGTGCGCTGCTCAAGCTGAAACCTAGAGCCACCTCCATTCAGCACTTCATGTTCTGCGTGCAGTCACCTATGGTCCATGTACCACAGCCTTCAAGACTCTTATTACAGAGAAGCGTAATCATCGGACAATTTTTTGAAACTCTGGCGTACCTGTGCATATTTTGTCATTTTTAAATTAAGGAGGGGACACTGGTCTCTCAGATCAAAAAATTACCAAAAAATAATTTTCAAAAAATGGCGTTTGTGGAATCTACAGCTACTATTTTCCAACTGTGCCAATTTTTTCCCTCTGGAAGTCAGCATTTTGACCATAATATTGAATTCAGATCATAGTGTGGGCTGAATTTATGCAGAAGCAGACACCTGGCATGAAAATTTTGGACACCTGGCTGTCTTAGTGTCTCGATATCTCAACATCTAGGACAGATAGAGATGTCATATTGTTTTCTAAGGGAAGCTGAAGGCACACTGTGTGCAATAATCAAAGCAGATCTGTTCGATTGCACTTCAAAAATTTATAATTTTGCAAAGTTTATCGATGCATTACATTCACACCTCAAACATTGATATTCCAAGTGCTGTAAAATTACTAATGAGGGTAAAACGGAAAAATGGTTTTGATTATTGCACTCTTCACTTACCATGCTATGTAGCCATGGATTAAAAATGACTTTTTATTCAGCAGTTTTTTTTTGTACAGAGGTACTAATGAATGACTAATCAGAAATTAATTATCTTGGGAACCGACTACCGTATATAATCGTGTAAGGGCCACACTTTTTTTCGCGGTTCTCACAGGGAGCGGCCCTTACATGGAACCGGCGTTTTTCCGCTAAAAATTTCTGCTACAGCGCAGCCCTGATTACGCGTCCGTTTTTTACGCGGCGATACCCATTTTTATGACAAATTAGTGCAGGCGCAATGAATTCTTCAAACACACAATGCATTAAAAGTGTGGATTGTGCCCGCACAATCTGCACGATTACCACCTGCAGTAAGACAGGTTGCTAGCGGTTGCTTGATCACTGTATTACTTTACTGGCTAATTTCACGTGATCCTAAGCTAAGATCCACCTAGGGTGCGGCGCTTGTGACGGCTTGGAGCGGCGCGTCACCACCCAAAGACGTGCCACTCGCGTTTTCTTGCACGGTAAGGCACACCCAACACACCTGCACCCCATCCTGGCTTTTTGCACAGCATAATGTTTTGTCAATCCTTTCTGGTGTGAACGCCAAGCGAGCTAGCGTCGATGACGGACCGCGTGTGCGGGGTTCCAGGCCGAGCACGGCACGCGGGACAACGCGTTTGTGGTCATAGCGATTTTTACGCGGAAAACGGAAAAAATTATGCGTGCATGAAACAGTTTTTGGCTAATTTTTTTTTTTTTTTTTTTTTCAAATTGGCGGTGGCTAAGTTGGGGGTGCGGCCCTTACACAGGGTGGCCCTTACACCGGGGCGGCCCTTACACGAGTATATACGGTAATTTATGAAAAAGGTAATTTCATTGTTGAAATCAGTATATAAAACTGAGCAATATGGTTCAGCTTCATTAGTATGGGACTAAAAATAAGGAAAATAGGTCTAAGACCAGTGTCCCCGCTTAACCAGCGTGAAAGACAAGAACAGGGGTCAACCAGCTTGCATCCGCTAGTGGAGTTCATGATTTCTGAAAGGCTGAAGTTAGCGCTCTCGGACAAAAAAAGCATGTTTCATCATTCTTTTTGAGGGCTTATACAACCAAAAAGTGTTTGAGGCCATGGACAAGAATTTTAGGTAGGTGACTACAATCATTGCTTGTCGTGCCTACTTCATGCCCTTGTCTTTTGCGCTGGTTAATTTAAAATGAAACTGTAGCAACTTGCCCAGATGTTTATTCTTCTGCATCATTTGTGATTGCCCTTTTGCCGGCATGAGAACATTTTGCTGTTAGCATTAATTTCTCTATCTGTAGCTACCCTTCTTGTGTAACTAGGCTGAATGCTTGGGTGCAATGATGTTCGATAGAGTTCCTAGAGAATTCCGACCACTCCTGATTTCCGTCCTGTTTCAATGGAGGAGGAACAACCTCATAGAAGTTTCTAAATCGTGTTCTCTAAATGGGTTCTGCGTTCTGCTTTTGTGGATTCCGCTAGCACCCACATTGGTGATTCCCGTCTTTTGGGTGCCCTTGCAGGCGTGTGTGGACCAGACACAGTTTCTGGTTTGTTCAAGGAACTCTGAGGACAAATAGAAATCGGCCTTTATCGGTCAGGTACCGTGTTCTAATCACAAAGAGACCAAAACCGGGGCTATTTGCACGGATCCCAGAGGCTATACTACACTTACATTCACTTCAAAACCACGGCAAGTTTGATTAGACTCACAGGAATATTTCTAAATCCAACTTTCTAGCTGATAAGTGCATCTGCTGCAGCTGGAACTTGTAACTTGGCAGAAACAGCCAAAGAAAATTTTTACGGAGAAGTATTTGTCGGTGGAATGTTCCTGAGTGTCTGTTTAATGAAGCGCTGAATAATCTCACATGCCGTGTCAGCAGTGTACGGCCAGGCATTGGCAGTTGGAGCATTACATCTGATGTTGTTTCTCAATAAAGCTCACTCTCATCGTTGTCGGCCTGGATTGGAACTTCTGTTCCTCGTCGACAGATGGCGCTGTGCGCGAGCATGTGTGGCAATTGAAGGTGTAGTTCGCAGCTTGGCCTGCATGTGGTGCTTTCGTGGGTGATTTGACGGTATCAGCAGTGCTGGGGCGAAGTTTTTTTGCCACTGGCCAACCTGCTTGCCCGAAAAAGTCAGTAGCTGCCGAAACAGAAAAAAATGCTGATGCCGTTGGAGCGGGGAGCGTCAGATGGCCAGTGAAAGTGGTGTAATGTTTGTCATGAGGTTCTAGTTTTTTGCATTCTTGCCCTGTAGTTGGAGGTCTGAGCATGAGTGAGAGGTGGGCATTCAATAGAAAAACTGGTTGTTGAAAGCAAGAGAACAAACGCTCACAAAAGTGAACAAAGTGGTAAATCAGCATGAAGGGTCCATTCACAAGCAACACCGACCGATCGGGAGACACTTCATTCCTGCCTGTGAGCACTGAAATGCAGCATGAGGGGGGTCCCTTGGCACAATGGAAAACAGTTGGGATTCCTTGAGGCATAGTTTAAGAACCCCTCTTCTAAATGGTGTGCTTGCAGGAGATCTTCCCCAACAGGAGCCACCTGCCGACGTACAGTTCACCTGCCATTGAGACGCACCTGCACCGCATCCCGGGCTTGTCGCAGCGCTTCATCTACCTCAACGATGATGTCTTCTTTGGCAAGCAAGTGTGGCCCGAGGACTTCTACACACATGCTGCTGGCTACAAGGTACGATCGAGGTTTTGGCATGGCCCATGCAGCCGGTTCTGCCATGATCTGCTTGTTTAGGAGTCCGAGCTTGTGACGCAGGGAAGCATGGTTAGTGCCACATCATGTCCGCATAGTACCGTATTTACTCGCTTAATAGGCGCACTTGCATAATAGGCGCTTCCCAAACTTTGAGCCGGATTTTTTTTTTTTAAAGTGCGCCTATTATGTGAGTAAATATGGTATTCAGAGATGTGAGCTTTTTTTCAAATTCGCGATTTCAGTGTGTAAGCCGTTCCTCTGATGTTGTTCAATATTGTTTACGTTGATGGCCATCAGCTAAACATTATGCATCTTTTCTGTGCGGTAAAAAGTGTATGTACATAAATGGAGAGAACTGTAGCCGACCGGTTTTTTTGTACTCCAGTAGTTGAGACTTGCACAATGTTTCGGACATTATTGAGGAACTGTTGTGCACCTCATATGGACTAAAATAGCTGCTCGTATAACTCTCAATGTTTGATTTTGACCTAACAGATGCGAAGAAGCATCGCTACCGCAAACAGCCGACTCTTCGCTACCATGGAAGGCGCGATCTGTGATTCAAACAGAATCAGCTGGATCCAGAGCTCATTGATCTTACCTGTTGCGGAACCTCCCATAGGCTCCATGTAATAAAATCTGCCCCTGGTCAATAACGTGAATTGTGTTCAAGTTGCAAACTTTGAGATTGTGTTTATAAATGCACACCACCTGTCAACAACATCAGTGAAACACAGGCAGTAACCAACATTTATAGATCTAACAGCCCGAGAGATAAATTGAGAGGTAGAACAAGAAAAAAAAAATGCTTTTATGATGATGATGGCAACAAATGGGGACAAATTTTGTTGGCCACTGGGAGTATACTCTGTTTCACGCATAACAGTCAACGCTGCAGAGGCTGTGGAAGTAGTACGTCCGCGAAGCCATATTGCTCCGCCACATATCACTCGTCCATCTCGAAACTCGTGTGAGTGTTTGGATGAAAACAGAGAGCAATATAAAACGAAGTGGCGGCACTGAAAATCATGGTCAAAGCAGTTTTTGTACTTTATTGTTGCCACTTGAGTTAAGGGGCATGCAGGTCTCTGGATCACAAAAAATCGCGAAAAAGTCAATTTTTCTAACAACAGTTTTTCGTAATGAATATATTTCGGACTATATCTATGCAAAATATCCACACTCAAAACATTTCCAGAGGACACAAAAAAATGAACAGTTTGAAAGTTGCGCAGCTGAAAAACGAAGCGTGAGCTTTGAAATGACATTCCTCTTCACACGGAGCAATTCTGATACCAATCCCCAACCGCTGCCATTTTGCTACAGTTTGAAAGCTCATTTCACGCCCTTTCGTTTGACACCTTTCAAGATGCCATCAGGGCAGCGCAGCCAATTGCCTTTTGCCTGCAGCATGATTTCTTGCAACTCTATATATGTAAGTGCACGTAGTCAAAAGTCTCATCATCTTTGTTCTTGATTTTACAAATGCAGTCTCTGCATTGCGGCCCTTTTCTCTAGTTTGCCTTAGGCAATTGAATTGAACTTGGTGCCAATTTATTCAGGAATCAGGAGGCATAGTGTTTTGCGCTGTTGCTAATTTTACTGGATTTTACATTATGCATTAGATTTAGTTTGTTGCTTCCAAGTTAGTTTGTACATTGTATTCATATATTTTGTTACCAATGTATTTTCACTGAGGCAAGTGTAAAAACTGCCTCACTGCAAAAAGTGAGTGCATCTAACTAAGAGCCCAATTGAAACCACAAAGCTTCTTGTGAGTAATGTTCTAGTTGAGCTATTCAAATGTAACTGCACCTCTTGTAATATGTATTATGTAATTACAGATGCAAAGTTTAACAGCACAGCACTTACCGTATCAACGTGTGTAACGGCACACTTTTTTTTTCCAGGTTCGAGGGCCAAATTTCGGGGTGCGGCCCATACACTTCAGACAAAAGGTCGTGGGGCTATGTTCTGGTGCACGCTCATCCCAAAAGAAGCCACGCAGCATGTCCGCTGCCAACGCGTAGCCGTTGTTACACACTTCGATCACATAGCAGAGCAGCTCTTCTTAGAGTTTGGGAAACTCTCACAGCTTGCCTCGGAAAGCGCGCTTAGACTGTGTTTCTCAGTGCATCCTTTTTGTTGCACCATCATTGGACACACTTCTCGGCCATGTCGAATTTCCTGCTCACCGCACGCTTGCCGTGTTCGAGAGAAAACTCTCAGCCGCATAGCTATTAAGGTGCTTGCCCATCGTGTTAGAACTGCAGTGCTCGGTGGCGGCACACGAAGGCCACAACTACGGTGAACTACCCCGCTACACAACTCCCGTGCCTTTGACAGCCACAGAAAGCTGGAGCTGGCGATACTGATGCTGACATGGATAGCGGGAGCTTGCAGGGGAGAAAAAAGTGGTTGATGATGATGATGACTCGCGGAGGCCGCGGCGCGTGCATTTGGAAGGCTATTCCCACGTGGGTCGTGGAAAGTTTGGTTGCGACCTTTACACGGATCTTTCTTTTTTTAAATATTTCCTTCGAGGAAAACGAAGTGCAGCCCGTACACACGTTTATACGGTATTTGCTTTCATTCGAATATAGCTGGATAGAAGTCAAGAATGCAGCAACATATGTCCCTCAGAAGAGTCCAGCCAATGGCGTCGACTGTCTGTCACTATGTCATGGTTAATCCCGTGCATACTTAACGTGGCATCACAGGTAACCGGCAGGTGCTTCTTTGAATTGGGATTAACCATGTCGACGCCATTGGCTGGACGGCCTGTTTGGAGGGTTATTTGCAACTGGATTATTAGTTGTATCCGGCTATAGATACCGTCTTTTTTTGATAACTTGCTTACATTTAACTAGGACACTGAGTATTAGTTATGGCATCAGACTCTCATCAATTTGAATTTTGCTGGGCCCTCACTGGTTTAGTTCAGGTGGGCCCCTGAAGGGGGGCTGTGTCAAATTATGGCCAGCATCCTCATTTGTTATGCCTGTTCTATGGCATCTCATCACTTATTGTACAGCAGTGCCTTGGAAGCCGTTTTCAAGCACTGTTGCATTCACTAAGGATCAGGCCAGGCTGCTTCTTTCATCCGAAACACCCCGCTGCGGTGGCTCAGTGGTTATTGCACTTGGCTGCTAACCCGAAAGACTTGGGTTCCATTCCGGCCGCGGCGGTGGAATTTCTATGGAGGCAAAATTCTAGAGGCCCATGTACTGTGTGATGTCAGTGCACATTAGAGAACTCCAGGGGGTCGAAATTTCCGGAGCCCTTCACTACGGCATCTCTCATAGCCTGAGTCGCTTCGGGACGTTAAACCCCAATGAGCCAAACCAATCATCCGAAACAAATCAGCACTGCCATCTCAGCAAGATGTCAAGCACAAAAGAACATCTTTCCAAGTGTGTAGGTATAACACAAAATTTTGTAGCGCAGTCAAGAAACCACATAATAAAAAAGCTGAGACAAAATTCATAAGAAGCACAATGCAACATTCATCAGTGCGGCAGTGGCATCATAACCGGTGGGTGATGATTACGTGGACATTAAGTTTGTTTACTCTAGTGCAGCACATGGCAGGAGTTTTATTTTTATACTTATAGAAGCTTGCAGGCCTTGGGGGGAATGTGGAAGCAAGAACACCATTACATAGGGCATTAATTAGCAGCTCTGGCACCAAGAAGTTACAGGATTGTTTTAATTCAGGCTCTGTCATATCAGTACCATATTCAGGCGATTTGAATCAATATGGCCATTATGTTTATTACTTGTGAGAATGTGATGTGGTGAAGTTTGAAGCCCGCAAAAGAGCATTTTTGTTCTATATTTCTCGTACTAGGAGAAATCTCGGCAGACTTAGGTTCAGATCCCTGAAGGAATATGTACGGATATCCCTTGCATATCCGCTATAGATGTCCCCAGCCGTTCATTAATGGATGACCCTCTGATATACGCTGAAGCTTTGATGTCCAGTGCCATCTTCGATGTCCAGTGCCAGATATGCATGTCTTGGACATCCCGTTCTGGCTCTGGAGATCTGGATGTTACCTGGACATACTAGGGATGTTTGTGGTTGATCGGGGCGGCTGCTGTGTGCAGGTGCGGTTGGCGTGGCCTGTGCCAGACTGTGCGCTGGGCTGCCCCACGACCTGGGTGAAGGATGGCTACTGCGACAAGCCGTGCAACAACTCCAAGTGCGAGTGGGATGGTGGGGACTGCCTGGGGGCTGCCGCCTCAGCCACACCACGCCCCTTCCACCTGCTGCCTTTCCCAAGGCCAGACCTCACGAAGCGTGAGCACTGTTAGCGCAATAACATTAAGCAGCCCGTGTCATGTCATGTCATTCGATCATGTTTTGATCTTCCTTGAAGTCTGTATCAACAAGGTTCCACTACACAAATTATATGGTGGCTTGGCTATTAGCATCAGTGCTGCAGCGAGTGGTAATAGAGTTCGAAAAATCGAGCAATCGCTTGCAGTACGTCCGAATTTTCAAGTACTCTTATACTTTGTCCCTATGGTGCATGTCACAGTACTGCGAAAACGTCTGATTAATCAAGCATGTCTACAAAATCAGTGGTCTGATTTTTCAGTCTTCAACTGTAGTTCACACACTTGGTGTTAAATACCGCTTCAAATGTTGAACAGACTGCCACGCTGGCTCAGTGGTTATGGTGCCTGCCTGCTGACCCGAAAGACACAGGTTTTATCCTGGCCGCGGCAGTCACATATCAATGGAGGTGAAATTCCAGAGGCCCGTGTGCTGTGCGATGTCAGTGCACGTTAAAGAACCCCAGGTGGTCGAAATTTCCGGAGCCCTCCACTACGGCGTCCCTCATAGCCTGAGTCGCTTTGGGACGTTAAACCCCAATAAACCAAACCAACCAAATGTTGAGCGTCCATTTGTGCTGTTCTGCTTGTAAATTAATCCTCCTGTGAGAGGGGGACCCAGATTCATAATTTCTCCAATACAAAGACTGGGACAAACATATACTCGAAATGGGTGCAGTATAAATAATTGACCCCACGATCAGCTGTGGGTGAGGGGTGTCTGGTGGGGTTCAGTTGTGTCAGGAATGCTTCCGTTGGCCAATCGACTTCCCTTGCTTCTTCTCCCCATTAGTGTACTGCAGCACGAGTTGTGCCAACAGCTGGCTGGCTGACAAGTTCTGCGACCAGGTGGGTGCCAGCATTCTTTTTTTTTCTAGGAGTCGGAAATTACCCTAAAAACCCGCATATAATATGAACCCAAATATAATACGAGGTGAAGTTTTAGAGACGTGCAATGAGAAAAAAAAGTTTTACCCGCGTATAATACGAGTGACGCAAGCTCATAGAAGACATTTATTCAAATCGCATCCTGCACTCCAGTTCAATCACTTTTTTCTTCAGTAGTGCTTTCTTTGGACATTTCTTTGTCCGCCAAATCATCCCAAATGTACTCATCTTCCGTGCCATTGAGGGCGTTCGAGATGCCGCGCTTCTTAAGCCCGCTTCGGCCACCCAGTTGGCGTCACTGCAGGCTCACCTGAGCGCATCCACTCTGCGTAGCACCGCTTGACTGCGTCCTTGAACGGTTTGTTTACACAACCATCAAGTGGCCGCAAAAGCTTCGTCGCGTTCCGCTGAACGCGAAAGGGGCTTCTTTCTGTCATGGCCATCCACGAATGCTTCCGTCGACGACACCAAACTGCCTCCCGGCCGCACCGTTGCCAATGTTCTCCGCAGCTAAAATCACTTTTCGCTTGAAAGCAGCCGAGTACTGTCTTCGAGACCCTGACATCGTGCTCCCCAAAACAACATCCACTTCGCGAAGAGTGCCTTACATGCGAGCACATGCATTATCAACAGGCACACAGCACACCGCGACCCCCTCCGCACACCCAACGGATCAACAAAGAAACGATCTCGTGACGTCGTTTGTCGAGAGTAACGAAGCCAAGCCGTAGCCACGCCGCAATAATGAAACCAAAACTTCGAGCAATGTCGAAAATTTTTGTTCGGATCCGCAAATAGTACGAGGAGGAAATTTAGGACGCTAATTATTAAAAAAAACCTTGTATTATACGTGTGTTTTTACGGTATACATCCTGTGGGTTATGCCATCCAATCACTGAATCCCCTCCTCCCCCTCTTTCCTCCTCACTTCTTCCGATTTCGCTGCCATTCTTTATTGATGGAATGTGAAGCAGAGCTGGAAACAAGTGGTCTCACCTCTTTCTTGCATGGGAAGAGAAGAAATCATATTCGTGAGGGTGTTGTATAAAGAAAAGTGCTAAGAAACGTTCTCAACTTGTTGGTTGGTGCACAGATGTTGAATTACAGTACACTCCCGGTCATGGACTTGAAGGGACCATGAAACGATGTTTGTCTTATAAGCAGTTTCCCCCCGAAATGGATATGTGAACATGCTAGGGGCAACCAGTTATGTGTTACGTGGCAGTAGTGAGTAGAATGGTCTTGCAGTGAAAAGGGAATGATAAACATAACAATCTTGGCACTTTGCATGAAATGAATTGAGGACGGCGGTGCGGTGGTCTCTCTTGAGAACAACATTGGTCAAATTTCTTTTCTTTTGCAGTCTTTTTTTTTTAAATCTTGTCGACAGCAACAGCTGTTTGTTTTTTTTTATTTCTATTTATTGCTTTTTGCCTAAATGTGAGCACTCCAAAGATGCACAGCTGTCTAGATGGACAGTATAGCTTCTGAAACCGCATGGTCAACCATTTCTTTTCCTCTGGGTCTTCCCTGACTCTTTCAGCGGTACAGTGGCAGTGTTGTTCCATTTGGGGAATATTCACTTTTTCAGGGAATTTGAGGGGTCAGATTTGACTTTAAGGGAATTTTTGTGAAGTTTCTGGGGATTTTAAGAAGTAAGATTGTCTCACTTTTTCCAAATTGGCAGAGTTTTCAAGCTTCTGCAAGGGAAAATCATGAAGTTGGAAACTGTGGGTCTAATTTGGCGAATTTTTAGGGATGGCATGGAACATACTGCACGGCGGTAATCAGCTCTGCAAGGATGTGCATTTGCTCCCCTTATGAACTTGTGAACATATTTACTGGAAAATCGCGGTGTGCAGGGATATTAGAGCTGATCGAAATGCTGTACCTCTGGGGTACATTTTTTTTTACACATGATTTTGAGCATGTCAACCAAGAAATTGTATGGGCCAGAGACATTAACATCAGGATTTCATGCTCGTGCATTGATGGCTTGCTCTTCTTCAGAATAATGTGGCTGTTTAAAGGCCTGTGGCCGTGTTTGGACATCTTAAATAACAAGCCACAGTGTGTAATTCTAATATTTGTCTTTGTATCATGTGAGAGCCGTGTGCACTGAGAAAGGTGCTAAGTTTAAGCCAAAGCCTTTTTTTGCAGCCTTGCATCGGAGACTCCGCATCCATGCAGGATCTTTCCCCATGCATGATCTCCATGAGGGGTCTTTCTTCCACGGGAGCATTCTTTTCACATTGTGGAGAGAGTGTTCCATTCTTGGTTACATATCAGTGCATAGCTCTGTGAGGGGGGTCACATAGGGGCGTCGTTTTAGTCAGTTCATTGGTTCATTTCATTTTGTATAGGAGTTTTGCCGCATTGGCACGTCGTCCATAGAGAGAGTGCTAGTAGAGCGCCACTTGAAGTTTTCAGCATCATGTCAGCATGCCATACACCTCTCCTATTGCGATGGCCATGTTGTTTGTAGTTGGTGCTGTTAGAAGGGATAGAACTCAGTATTGCTAGTTAGTGCTTCAACCAGTCACAAGTTTCGCAACACCACCACTTTATGGGCAACGGTAATTTTTCGTGTCGATGAGCCTGCTGCTTTCGCATTAGTAACACTTGTGTGTGCTAGTTTTGTGCAAAAGAAACTGCCTGAAAGAGAGATTGGCTGAGAGAAGTGTCATGACTTGTGGAGATTGCTGTAACTTGCTTTGAATGAGATTCCAAGGAAAGTGCGGCTTTGGACAGCTCCTCAGCACCACCACAATATAACAAATTCTTTACCGAAGAGGCTTCGGGGCATAAGGATAGTCGGTCACATTCTTTTTGTGGTTTTTCTTAGAAAAAAAAAGAAAGAAACAACATTTCATTTGTTGTGGTTTTTCAGTTCAAGCTTGGCGACTGGTGCCCACAAAGTGAGCATACTTTTGACAAACATCATAGCATACAACGCGAACGGTTGGTAAAGGAGGCTTGCATGGGACACGTAGCCTCCTCAAGGATGGTGCTGGCATTTCCTTCCTTTTCTTTCGTTCTTTCTTTCTTTTCTGTTTGGGAGACAAATGGAAACTGAAGGCTGTGTTACTCCCTACATCTCCAGGTGCATATGGTTTCCAGCTCTTCTGGTTCGGATATCTTTGTAAAGCATTGACCAACTCCTGTCAAAAGTGCCAGCATGTGAAGTTGGTGCATTTCAATGGAGGTTCCAACAAAACGCTGTGAATAAATGGGACGGAGACTACCGTAAAAACCGGAATGTAGGTCGGACCGGAATATAGGTTAACCCCCCCCCCCAACTAACCAATTCTAAAAATGAAAAAAATCTTTTTCAACGGCAAAAGTACCAAAAGACACCCTTACCTTGAAACAAATGCGACTCAGCCGGCTGCACAATGGTGACAGTGTTTATTTTCATTCAGAGGCTGCTCGTATGTACACCCGGCCAATTCTTTAACAGTATCGTGCGACCATTGCCTCGCGCGCTTGTCAGCGCCTTATTAATGGCACTGAGTGGCAAAACAAACGAGGTACGCACATGTGTACACATGCACTTGCTCTCGCTTCTTTCGCCGCTCTGTGCTGTGATAAGGTACTGACAAACACGCGACGCAATGGTCGCGCGATACTGTTAAAGAATTGGCCGGGTGTACAGTACAGAGAAGGGCACGAAGTGCGCAAGCATTACTCCGAGTCATCAGAGTCATCCGAACTCGAGGCGGATGATGATTGCTTCTCGCTGCCCACATCCCATAGAGCATCATCCTCTGTGCCGTCTAGTGCATTGCTTATGCTGCATTTTCTACAAGACCTGCGCACCATCTCTGCAGGGAGAGATTTTTACGCCGACAACACCCAGCCACAGATCAAAATCACTTTGTGACAACGGAAACACAAATTGTCGGTGTCGCAACGTCACCATACCGCGCTGCTGCTGATAGCGATGGTGATGGAGGCTGTTGACTTCAGACGCCCATTGTTGCAAGACTTCTGTACTTTTTCCGCCAATGACTGGTATACTATAAGACGAGGGTCGACTTTTTGCCTTGGTTTTTCGAAAAAAAGTTCGACCTATATTCCGATTTTTATGGTAGCAAGAAGAGACAAGCAAGCTCTGGCTAACGACTGAAGATTTACCGCAGTGCTCGCAATAATACCGGAACAGACATTCACATTCAGACAAATGCTTAGCCAAGATGCTGCTGTATCCCGCATGGATAGTAATGGCTTGTCGGAATGTAACTGCTCTCTACACCCTGGTCGCCGCAAGATTCTGCGGAGATATAGTCATTAGCACAAGTATGAGCTGTATGTAAGGCCTATGTCATACGAAAGAAAGGCACAACATCTGTAAGCACCCCATTTATGGCTCTGACAAGAGCCATCAACTAATGACGACAAGAAGTGAGGAAAGGATATATGCTTGTCCTTCTTTATTGTGTGAATGTTTGTTCCGGTATTTATTGCAAGCACTGCACTAAATCTTCAGTTGTAACCAGCTGGGTGGCTCAGTGGTTACGGCGCCCAGCTGCTGACCCGAAAGACGCGGGTGCGATCCTGGCCGCGGCGGCTGAATTTCGATGGAAATTCCAGAGGCCCGTGTACTCTGCAATGTCAGTGCACGTTAAAGGACCCCAGGAGGTCGAAATTTCTGGAGCCCTTCAGTACACGGTGTCCCTCATAGCCTGAGTTGCTTCGGTATGTTAAACCCCAATAAACCAAACCAAATCTTCAGTTGTTAGTCAGCGCTTGTGACTGTCTTTTTCCTAGTGTCTGTCCCATTTTTGTACTGGCCTGGCTGTTTTCCGTAATGCAGTTCAATAGAGTTGTTTTAGTTGGTCTTGAGTCTCTCCTTTTCTTTCTTCTGGGTTGAATGAGGACTGGGATTCATAGCGGACCACGGGTGTGTGGTGCACGGGATGAGCACTTTGGCTTTTTGTTGCACATGCATTGTGAAACTTGTTTTCTCCTTTTTTTTTTCTTTTCTTACATAATCCTGCCGCTTCTTTGCAAAGGCATGCAATGTCCTGCCATGTGCTTTTGATGCCGGCGATTGTGGCACTACAAACTACGGCCAGCTGTACGCCATGGACCTCTCGTGGGATGAGCGAAATTACAGTCTTCCCGCAGGTGAGCTTGAACCTGTGGCCTGACTTCCGTAATTTGCATGCTAGGGACCAGCCTGGAAATTGTGGCTATGGTGATCTGACGGTGAAATGCAGCATTGAAGGGAAGGTGTGCTTCCCTCAGTTCTCTTTCCAGCAGGATAGAAAAACTTCTCTGGGTCAGTGGTTTTTCAGCTTAGAATGTGTCAGGCACCCCTTGAGTAGTAGTGAGGGTGATTGTGCATTCCAGAGGATCCTGTGTGGCGATATGGTAGTGGCCACCTGACCATGACCTCTGGATTTGTGACCATAGATTGGGCATGTTTTGTGGACACGCAAGCAGAACAGTTCAAGAAATATTTTGCTGTAATATTGAATTCATTCACATGCGTGCTATTTCACTACATTGTCACAGTGTATTACCAGAATAATCATCCTCGAAATATGGAAGGAGTCGTTTCATTCGCTTGTCAGATGAGCATAGGCAGAAGTGGCTGCGTCGATTCTTGTTTACACTAGCAGAAAAGTCTCTTTCATAAGGGAGAGCTTAAAGGCTATAGAAATAACTTCAGAAGTCTACAAGGAGCTGACGACCACAGTTTCTAAGCTGCTCCTCTATGCCAGTCGATTTATGTTCTATGAAAGAAGCAGAACGTGTGAAGTAAGATTTTGTGGGTTGTGTTTTTGTTTTATATTTCTTTGCTCATGATAGTTAACAGTTTCAGTAAACTATTAGGCAGTGCAGCTGTTTCTCATTCTAGCAGTGTTGTGTGACTGCATTTTCATCTGACTACAACAGAACCCTGATGATACGAATCTCAAGGAGGTGCGGAAAATATTCTTATCATCTGTAATGTGTATTGTCCAAAAACAAAGAAATCCATATGCAGAAGCACAGGAAATTTAATGTATTCACGCAGATCTCTTTACAGCTCGTGGGATTTATTCACCGCTTACTACTGGTGGTGCATACCACACGACTGTTGATCACGGCGAAGGCAGTGTACAAGCCGCGCAAGCTCCACATACTGTGTGACTGGTGATTGCGCCGTTTTCAGTGTGAAGGCATAACCTAGTGCTCACAGGTGTAGTTGTGGCTGCTGCATTCGTATCATCCGTAGTGGTGCAGGAGGACGTTCGGAGAGTCCAAAATTCTGCCCATTGCACACAGTGTACTTTGGCCAGGATTTTTTCTAAACCTGTATCAGCTGGGATTGTATCATCAAGATTCTGCTTTGTAAGGCTAGATCGACGACAAGCAACTTGCCGTCAGTGTGGACCTTAGCAGTTATTGGCAGGTGATGAAAGTAATTTTTCGCTTTAAACTTACTCATTCAAGAAAAATCTCGAAAAGACATACACTATTAGGCCTTCAAAGAGTGAAAAAAAAAATTATTGTGAAAAGTAGTGACTCCAGAATAGCGCATCAGAGTTTGGTGGTGACGTAGCATCAGTATATGTGGCTACCTTCAATGACAAACCTTTATTCCTGTGCTCTTGGATCCCATTGGTTCCTCCCCATGCCATGCTGCACCTGCTGCCCTCCTGTGTTAGACGAGTATAGACGCCTAACATTTTGGACGCGCGTTTTCTTGCTTGTAATGATGGGTAAGGCATTATAATGCATGGATCACTACGTGGTATTCTCCTCTGACTGCTAAATAATTTATAATTGTATTTCTTTCTCGTGCTGTTTCGGTTTCAGTTTCAATAGCCGAATGACAACTGTGACATCGTAGTGGGCTTATAGGTCACGTGAGACTGAAACTGCAGTTTTTTCATGCCTTGTGTGACCTCGTGTGCCTCGTGTGACCAGTCGTTTGGATGCTGAAACCGAAACTGAAACAGTGTGATGTAAAAATTTGCTTATAAATTATTTAGCAGTCACAGGCGAATACTGCATGGTGATTCGTGCATTCGTGCATAGTGGTGGCCATCTCCCTGCCCAGCATAGTAATGTATTCCGCATCATTATAGAGAAGAAAACATGCCACCAGAATTAGGTGTTATGCTCTTTTAGTTTTTGCAACTGCAAGCACGGCATGCTAGCGCCATCGTGTGACACTGGTTGCAACTAAGTCTCTTTTAGCAGACAACTTCACTGCCACACACTCCTCAGAGGAGATGTGACACATCAGAAGACTCTGGAAAGAATTTTACACGAACTGGAAGGGAAGTCATCAAAGGAGGCAGTGTTGTAGCTGAGTCGCGGGGGTGGCACTTTGTAGCTTTGCTCCCGGCTCACTTCCCGTCCTGTGCAATGCAGGGCAGCCCCTGGCCTACTTCAACCTGTCCGGTTTCCTGGGGCCCGATGACACGCTGACGGACGGCCACTACGAGGAGAACCCGGCCGTGCGTCTGGTGGCCATCTCCCTGCCCAGCAAAGTGGTCACCCTCATGCTTTTCCCCAACAGCAGTGCCACCACGGTGGACATGACCCTCAGGGGGATTCGCGGAGGGGTCTCCTTCGAGGTGGGAGTCCTCCCTTGCTGGGCTCTGCAGGGATAGCAGAGCTGTAGAGACGTTAGAAACTTTCAATATTGTAAAATAAGCATGCCTTGGGAGAACCAAACTAATATTGAACAGTCTAGCAATAGAACAGCAGTTCGAAATTGGTGGCGAGGTGCTGGAAGTAGTAAGGGAATATGTCTACTTGGGGCAGGTAGTGACCGCAGATCCGGATCATGAGAAGGAAATAACTAGAAGAATAAGAATGGGGTGGAGCGCATTATGGCAGGCTATCTCAGATCATGAATGGTAGCTTACCAATATCCCTGAAGAGAAAAGTATACAACAGGTGTATCTTACCGGTACTCACCTATGGGGCAGAAACGTGGAGGCTAACAAAGAGGGTTCAGCTTAAGTTAAGGACAATGCAGCGAGCTATGGAAAGGAAAATGATAGGTGTAACGTTGAGAGATCGGAAGAGGGCGGAGTGTGTGAGGGAACAAACGCGGGTTAATGACATCCTAGTCGAAATCAAGAGGAAGAAGTGGGCTTGGGCAGGGCATGCAATGCGAAGGCAAGATAACCGCTGGTCCTTAAGGGTAACGGAGTGGATTCCAAGAGAAAGCAAACGTAGCAGGGGACGGCAGAAAGTTAGGTGGGCGGATGAGATTAAGAAGTTTGCGGGGATACGGTGGCGGCAACTAGCAAAGGACAGGGTTAATTGGAGAGACATGGGTGAGGCCTTTGCCCTGCAGTGGGCGTAGTCAAGCAGATGATGATGATGATGGCCAAACTCTTGTTTATTTATTTATTTTTTTCTTTACTTGTGTCTCTCGTGTGTCCTTTTAAATCAAAAGCACAATTTGGTGGTTGGCAAGTTGTTTACATTTAGTTTGAAAGTGCTTATGATGCCTGTTTTGGTATATCTAAGCCTGTAACGGCCATGTGTTACAGCACAAAAGTACCAAGTGTCTGGACATGGTTTCACTTCTCAGTAACTGCATATTGGATACGAGTGACTTTGTACGCACTGAAACACATTGCTCTCTTTGTTTCTCTCTCATCTTCACACTTGCAGTTCAAGCTTGCCCTGACGTCTGGTGTGGACATTCCGACCAAAGAGCTGACCACCTCTGGGGAGCCACGACTACCAGAAGTGACGTCAGTGCCACCACCTCTGGCACTTGTTACGGAGGAAACTGTGAACTTCACAGGATATGCGGACGACCTGAGGTGCGTTTTAAGATGTTGAAGCGAATGGATATCATTAGGTTTTTGTTCGTTGGCTGGAATTGCCAGACCTTGTCGTATGGAAGCAAAGCTGCAGTTTCTTTCTTTCTTTCTTTCTTTCTTTTTTTCTTTCTTTCTTCAAGACATTCCGTTACAGAAATGCCTTAGGGGACGCGACAAAAGGCAATAGACATGCCTGACGGGGCCGCGCCCCCCTTGGCTGCGGTGGAAACAACATAACATAAGCACAATAATTACAAAGCAAAAGAAACATCAATACTGCATGATATGAAAGGGCATGAAAAACACAAAAAAAAATACAGGTACATAAAAACAATAAGTTGGATCAGTAGTGTGGTGTTATGAAAAACAGTGATCTATGTGCGTACGTCTTCAATCATCACAGTGAAGGTAAAGATCCGGAGTGAAGGCGAACGAAGTTATCAGCACAGCATGGTCTTTAGTTTTCATTTAAGAAAAAGTCTCTAAGTGTTCTTCTCAGTCGTTGCACCTTGGTGGCAGTAAACAGTATCTCAGCTAATTCAGGATGCGCATTGAGGAAATCCGGAATCAAATAACTTAGTTTTTGATCGCCATATGTTGTACGCGAACGGGGCCTTGGTATTAAGTTTTGTAGTAGATAATAAGGATAATAGGATAATAAGTAGATAATAAGGTGACAAAAGAAAGCTTGCATCCGACTTGTATAGTAGTGGGATCCATGCTACCTTAGGTAGTGCTTGGCTATTGCCATGTAAAAGTATTTTGTGGTGACAAAAGACAATTGGCACCAAGACAATTGCTTCCATATTTAAACTTGTGAGTTCCTTGGTGACAGACCCCCTAAAGTTAAATTGAATGTTGGAAAAGGAGGTTTTTAGGGGCTCTAAACTCTCTTAATCTTTACATTATGCTGTCATGAAGAGCTGAGCCAAATAATACACTTTTGCATACAGCAGAGAACTCAAAATCTTACCTGAAACTTGTAGAGCCCTTTCCGGCGACATTGTCATACTCGCGCTTTTCTCCGTTTCACACTCCTGCGTATCTCTGTTAAGAGGTCGCCATTGGTTAGATTGTTTCAGACCTCCTCCTGAGAGGAATTCTTGCCGAGCAGAGGAGTGCCGGTCTTTGAGCATACAAAAAATGGCGACAGGCAAGGGAAAGGTGCGAAGATGCTGAAATTCAAATTTTGTCTACCAGTAACTCAGCCTCTACAAAACGAATTTGAAAAATTCTTGCTGGAGGATATTCGTGAAGCTACATCCTTTAAAGGGACACTGAGGATAGCGCTGTCAATTTTTTGTTGTTAGTAAAATCTGATAGTTCGGCATTTCATGGCTTTGTTGCCGCTTAACCAGCATGGAAAGGTGCATTTATTGCTAAGAGATTTGGATTTGAAGTTGAAAAACTTCCCGCTGCTCCGATTTAAACTCGGGACTCTCTGATGATGAAATAGGAGAAGAGTGACAAAAGTGGTGGAAACGGAAATGGGGACTCCGTGATGATTGCTGGCAGCGAGCGCTGCGCTCCTGCCTAGCAGCAGCCGAAATGGAAACTGCTGCTGTCCGGACGTTGAAGGCCTCTGTCAGCTGTCATCACGCCATTTACATTTGCACTAACGTTACAATGGATCCCAATTCCAACAACAAAGTTCTCGCAAAGAAATGCTGCCTGCGTTAAGCTACCTCAACCCCACACAGCATGCGATGCTTTTGAGTGCTGAGGCAGTGTGTCTGGCAAGAAAGTCCGAGTGGCGAGGAGTCACCGTCATGATTGATGTGTATTGACTGGTGCATGCGGGCATATTTAAATTCTGTAAAAATAGTCCTCGTAGGGCTGTTTTATGCAGCCTAGCATCTTGGTACATTGATGATGCGAACATGCCGAGCGGTGCATTTGCTAACCTGGAGGCACATGGCTATACACAGCTCTTCTTCCTTGTTACAGTTGCATGGCATTGTGCGAACTTCTTCCAGGGAGCACTTAGAGAGGCACTTGGAGATCCCCTGCTGCTCCTCCTTTGTAAATTGAGGCACGTAATGAAACCATGTGGGCACACACAACGCATAGCTATGAAGCACCCCAAAACATATCGAAACTCAGCTGACTGCCTGTTGCGCCACTAATTGCAGGTTTTCTTTGACTGCCAACATTCAGGTTGTCTTTTTTTTCGTCTTCCTGGCGTGATAAAAGTGCACTAGTGGTTTCAAAACAAAACTTATGTACTTCAGTATCGATCAAGCACGTAACCTTCATGCACCTTTGTCAGCCTCAGAGATCTGTAGTTTCTCCTATTTCATCATCACGCGTGTACTTGCGAGGTTGGCCTGTCGTGCCGATACCTGCATTGTAGTTCTTGCACCGAGCACGCGAATTTTGGCCACGCGTGCATGCTTCTGCACTATTTCTACGGCAGCTGCTTTAATGCTACTCAGTTCTTCTCTATCAGAACCTAGAAATGGCATTTTTACACTTCAGGTGACAGAGAAAATGTAGTTGACAGAAACATGGCTTGGGGCCAACCTGCATGACTGCATCTCGTGCAGCGCTGCCCACGTGGCAGTTGCAGCGGCATAGTTTGCTTTTCGCGCCTTCTGTTGTTTGCACCCATGCCACAGTAGCAATGGAGCTACGCCAACAGCTGCGACAAGATTAACTCCCCCGCTAGCTGGCATGGGTGTAACACGCCGTACACCATCGAACACGGTGACATCTAAACGCCGATGGAGTTTAAAGTTCCGCTTTGGCCCCATCGCTGTTCTACGCGCGCTAAATGTCGGCTGTGAAAATGCTGGCATGGAGTGACCCACTATCGCAAAGTGACATTCGCGACCTAGCATGTTGGCAAGCTGTCATAATTGTGAGTTAACAGCCAAGTCTGTATTGCATAGGTTTCTATGGGAGCTCGGACGGGACTGGCTCACGAAAACATGGCAGCCGGGAACGTAACAGCGGGGTTCTACTGTGTAATGAACTTTCATATGTTGACATCGAATGTAACGAACCTAAGTATGCCACCTCGGATCATGTAGCGAACTTTCATGAGTTAAACTTGGATATGACAAACTTTCATGAGTTAACATCAGATTTCACGAACTTTCCTGTGTTACCTCGGGTATAACGAAACGAAGTTAACCACCACATGCTTACACATTCAAATGATCCACAGGGCACCACCTAAGGTTTTTTTTAGGAGCGGGGTCCATCTGCACGCATGTTAGGTAGTAAGGGACGTAAGCTGAGACAAGTGGGTTTCCTCAGCCCCTTTGAGTGGTTCCGCTGAGGCTAAAAACAACAGGAACCTTTTACTTAGGCCCTGATATTGCTGACATTGACTACAGCATTTCCTGAAAGGTATCCACAGGTTTAAAGCAATGCTGGCATTGTTTGCACAGGCACCCTCCACTGCCTGCTCTGCTGCCAGACGGAGAAGAGCTGTACCAGTATGCGGATGTTGATGTGAGGCGTTCCGTGCTGCCTGGAGAACTCGTGCAGCAGATTGTGGACGCCAGGGTTCTCTACACCTCAGGTTGGTGGGGCTGAATTGTGGGCACCCTTCCTTTTTTCATGCAAGGATTGTTTTTTCCCATGACAGGCCCTTTCTGTTGCACAGCTACTCTAGCTGACTGTACTCGCATGATGCAGTGTCTTGGTCCTTCACTGATTCACGCACTAGCCGTGCCTCGGTAAAAGGTACCTTATTTGTGCGAATATGTAACATAAAGGGGGCAAGGGGTCTGAGCCTGTGAGAATGAAAAAAAGAGAGGGAGATTGAAAAAGAGATGCCATTACGATGCCATCTCAGACAACCCTTGGCAACTGTAGCTGGGAGCTGTATTGGACACAGTTTTAGTGCAGTAAAACCTTTTTAATTCACCCCGTGTTAATTTGGAAATTTCAGTTTAGACTGCCGCCGTATTCCCGCTAAACGCCCATGTAAGTCTATTGCTTTGGATGCTTGTTAATTCGGGCGTGGGCGGGCTCGCACCACTTTATTCGGACGGGGGACCATGTCAAGGTACAATCCACGCAGCTGACAATTATCCAAATTGACCTCCCCGAACCTGAACTGCATGAAACAGTGGTGCCTGCGCACCTCAGGTGTGCACGCTATGGCAGGCATGACGATGATTGGAAGTCCCCCGTTGCCGAAATTTAGCTAAGCCTCATAGTTTTGGTTTCGTTTTTCTTAACTGCACACCATCTCGCAGCTGCCATCAGGCGCACGCGTCGGCCAGCTCACGCTGTTTCAGACGCTCTTTCAGATGCTGCTTGGTGCATCAAAGCCGAAAATGCCGAGTTATGTGTGAAGCCTCAACCTTTCACGGAGCGTTGGTGGCGGAGGCTTTGTGCAGCTGCTCCATCAACCCCCCCCCCCCCCCCCCCCCCCATCCCATCCCATCCTTGAGTTGAGGAGCAGGGGAGGTTCGCACCACCACCTTTAGACTGGCCGCGGAGCTGCCTCTTTCCACATGTTCCCTCTCTCGGTCTGCCCGCTCCTGTTGCTCCGAGAAACTCTGAGTCCTTGCCTTGCATTGCCAGCACACTCCGCCATCCCTGCTCCAGACGGAATCACACGAGCAACCGCATGGTGGCGATGAATGCGCGCTGCTCGTGCTGTGTCTTTTCATGTGGTTGCCTTTGAGCAGTATTGCCTCAAGTGTTTCCGCACGACCTACTTGGTTTAAATACGTTACAATCCTACCATTTCTTATTCTGGAATGGCGTCATGCTGTTGTAATGTCTGTCCCTCGCTTGCATCTGCATGCTTCTTCCATTCTTCTAGTATGCTGAAACGAGCTGTTCATAGTCCATGTGGTGAAGCATCCTCAAAATGCAACAGGGCGGTTAGTGAAAAGGCTCCACTGCTACAGCGTCGCACTGCGAAAATGGCCATAGAGGCTTTTGCGATTTTTGGAGCAATTCTTTGACATTCCCGACTGTGTGTGCGAAGCAAAGTGCTTGATGAAACCACAAAAAATCACTGTTATCGCTTGGTTTTCATCTGAAGTGTAAGCAATCGTCATCCAGGCATTCATTACATAAAATTCGATGCAAACGTTTCCTGGCAGTTTATTGAGGGCCATTGGATAGTTCGAACTTTTGGATAATTCTAATATTCTTTTCTGGTCCCTTCAAGGCCAAATTGACAAGATTTTACTGTGGTTGAAGTGCAACAGTGCATGGCACACTCTTGTATGGCGCCGTTGAAGTCTTTCTTTTCCATCATCTTCAAGCACTTGTAGTCCATCCCAGTAGTTCCTTGCAGCACTGCCAAAGCTGCGATGAGTGCAGAGGTGACGTTCTGATGTTGTCGAATGTAGTGCTGGTATAAGGTGTGCATATGACAACGTACACTAAAAAAAAATCCTGCTTCGTATTGTACACGTGCGAAATGCTATTTCAAATTGAGCCTTACCGTATGCTCGCCTTGTGTACACTATTTCCCGAGTTTAGCACGCGTGGCCCTTGTATATGCTAAAATATTGTTTCCAAAATGATGGCGCCCTTCGAAGCAGGGCCTCTCGGTTTGCACTGGATTCGTTGTTGCTGCTGCCAGTTTCTGCACATTCACTTTCATGTTTGTATGATCTGTAGAGGCACAGGAAAGAACACCTGAAATTCTGCACATTGTGAAGAGTGCGTTTTGCCTAGGTAACTTATAAATTCGTATCATTCCAAGGTACACGTAAGCTGTCATTGTGTCATTGAGATTCTACTGTAGTAGAAAAGGACTACACACATTGCGAGGCCTGTTAGTAATGAGATTATTGTTTTCTGTAAGAATGAACTGGTCGAAGTGTTGTCAGAAGTCTTGGTGAATTGATGCAAAGAGAGTGTCACAGACCATCCAGGTTCATTTGTTATACTAGCACTTTGGTACAGAATGGTTATTTAACAGTGTGGACTTTGTTCAGACTGAAGCCAAAACCTGATACACTAACAGTGAGCCATGCTGGTCACTTGTTTGTAAGAAATTATCACACGGGTATTCCGCCTGTTAAATTGTTGCTCTAAGCCAAATGTGCCTACATATGCGAAGTGTACTGTCTCCATTTTCATAAAGAAAGTATGGTTTCTTGAAATTTGAACAACCCTACATTTATAGATGAATGCACAGACAGACAGACATGACAGGACGGGCACTAATTGCTAGTTACATCACCAACTAGCCCCGCACCGTGTTTTATTAAGAAAGTATGGTATTTCAGAGAATCAGTTACAGGACATCTGTCATCCCATGTAATTAGGTACACCTATCATGCTAGATGACTCTTCGGAACAGCTAATTGCAGAATTTTAGATTTCTGCATGCATTTTTCTGCAGCCATTAACTGGCACCATGTAGGAGCTCACGCTGCTCAAGTTTTTGATGGAAACCCAAAAACTATTTTTTTTCTTTTTTTCTTAGAGCTTACATTTTTTTCATTCTTGCTAGTCGGTCACCCTGCATTACACGAAACAGTAGCTGAACTTGGGTGCACGATTCTAAAATGTACAGCAGTGGTGAGCAGTGAGAGTACAAGCCAAGCAGTGTTCGAGAGTGGCTGCAGGTACGTAGCTTCCCTGCCATGAACCTGTGAAATGCACACTTCTTCCCCTGCATCAACAGGCCTGCTGACGCTCAAGGGCTTCCGCAAGCACAAGTCCCAGCTGATCGAGCAGTACATGGGCAATGCCACCGTGTTGGGAGACGAGGGTATCGAACTCGTCTTTCGGCGAAGGAAGGCGACGGATATCACTGTGATGAATGAAACCGCATCACGGCCGCCTCGTCGGGCCCTCCTTGGCCTCAGGGAGGGCTGGCTGCCTTGGGAGAAGCAGAACATCTTTGGCGCCTTGATGAAGGTGGGCACATTGGGGGCTGTTCATCCTGTGGTGTGTGTTGTTGGGCTGGGTGCAGCTTACATACTTTTGAAGCTGCACACAACAGAAAGAAAACAATGGACGGGAAATGTGTCATAGTTGCTGGTACACTTGTATTGAAACTACAGTGCACAGTATAATAGGCAGTTAAAAAAATCACAAAGCTGAAATTCATGGTATGACTATGAGCTGAAAATGTGTAAAAGTAGCAACATGAGATGTACGCTAGTGTCATGCCTAAACAATACAGTTGTTCTCAAGCATCACATTTTCGCAACCTTTCACAACCTCCAACCTTTCACAACATCACAACCGTTCACGTTATCAAGAAAAAAATTCGATGTCAATTGAGTTAATAGGCAGCTAGCTTATACGTACTTGCTCCGGTTCTTCTCCATGTGATAGGCTTTACTATTAGTTCTCAAATAGGCATTTTATGATTCGCATGTTTTCTCATTGTCCTCATAAACTTTTGGGGCCTTGCCCAAAAGTTTGTGACGATGTGGCGACCTTTGTCCTGCAGTGCAGTGGCTGAGGGTGATTGCCGTATCAAAATGTAGGTGTCGTCTTGTTGATTGGCTCCCAACGAGTGAAGATTGGCAGGAGGCAGCGAATTCAACTCCTGAACAACTTCACTTTGAAGGAGCAACTTAGAGGCAGCCAGCGAGAGGAGCTACAATGTTGAACGGTAGTCTTCATTTGTTGCTAGCAGATGTGGTGCTGCATATTGATTGCCACTGGCTTATGGGCTGATTTATAATCTACAATGGGAAAGGTGCTTAGGTAGAAGGAGAGGCAATCAAGGCACTCACTGCTTCCTCCATGTCCCATCTCTTGGTCTGCCCAGTCATCGCCTTTCTGGAAAACCAGAGCCTCCAGTGTGGCTGTGGAGAAACCATGCATCCCGTCCATGTTTTCTAAGCTTTGAAGCAGGGTGTAGAGGCAGCACGTGTGTGAAAATCAGCTGTACATTGCAATTGTGCAAAGCACAGGATGGTACAGAGCACCAGTGGGGGGCAGCACACATTGCGGCATGCCAGTGCACACTTTCTTGTTGACTCACATCATGATTTGTGAGCTGTGGACTACCAAACTACTAAATTTGTGAACTACCAAAAAGGGCTGATTGCACTTTTTGGTAGTTTTCATTGGCCAGATTTTGATGTATTTGAGCACAAATGCCTTTTCACGTAAGCAGTGACAAACGCGATGCCTGTTGAGTTCGTAATGCAACATGCAAAGCTTTTTTTTTTTCCTAGTGATATCGTATTTCAAGGTATAGGAGTTTAACTCTTTCGCTACCGTGCCATAGGCCATCGTTTGCATATGATCGATTCAAATCGCCTGCGCAAAAAAGCTCATTTTGGAGCGTCTTGTACGTGCTCCGCCATCTAGTTAGCGAGCTCAACAACTGCTCTTTCGATTGCAGCCTTGGTTTCAGTGTTTTGACATGAGGGGGCGCCGTGAAAAATAAAACTTTGAACGGCCGCAGCAGCGTCAGCCGGAGAAAATGGCGTCCGCGTCGCCGGGCGCTCCTCGAAAGCGAAAGCTGACACCGGGCACGTCGGCCGATTTCGGTTTCGTTTTTTGCGACGAAAGCAGCGGTTATTAGTAGGGCAACAATGTACAGACGTCGGATTTCGGTTTCGACAGCGAGACACTGTCACTGTCACTGTCAATTACAAACCGAATGGTTTGTAATTGATGACAGTGGTTTATTATTGTGCTTCAGGGTCTTGACAATGTATGGCGAAGACAGGTTGCCAAATGATCAAGGTCGCGTCGCGTTTTGCAACCAAGACGACAGCTAGGAGTCCATATCGGCACATCGCTGCGGAGCGGCGCTCGGAGATTCTCTCGACTTCTCGACTTTTTTTTGATGCTCTTCATGGCGGAAATGATGAAGACCGTGTGCGGAAACACTAATAAGTATGCATGGATGAAGATTTTCAGCAAATTCGGCGTGACGGCTCATGGGAAGACGTGAATCTGTTGGAGATTCTGATGTTCATTGGAATCATCATATACATTGGAATTGTTGACCTGCCACGACTGTATCTCTACTGAAATACGAGAATAATCTATTCTGGCCCACTGCCATCAAAAATCATTTCTCAAAATTGGTTTTTTGCTTTTTTGTTGTTTGTTTTTTGCACGTAACGGACCCGGATGATTCAGTGGCGGCAGCTTCTATTGGCAAGACTTGGAAAGTGTCCTGGCTTTTGAACCACATCGATAAATTTCTTTTCATCGACCCTGATGTTTTAGAGCTTGCCTAAAATGCCAAATTTGATCAGCTGGCTTTCAGGGAGCAGCTCATTCAAGAAATCTTCGGGTATGATGAGGGAAAAGAAGTCCACGCCCCCAGTCCTCCCATACAATCCATTCAACACCAACCGAAAAGAAAGAAAAAAAGAACAAACTGCAAGCTCGGCTATCAGAGAACAATGGAGGAACAAAGATAAAACCTTATGTGAAGCACTTGTCAGTCTACCTCTGCTTCACATCTTCACCCCTGATTGCTCTTCACAGTGGCACCACAGTCAGGACCCCTGACTTGACAAGCCATGGAAAGTGCAGTAAATTTTTCTCATAGCTGAAACTGTGAATAATGACAGCTATAAACATGTGCAACAGTTTGTATATATTCCAGTTTTCCTCTAATCAAGTTCGGGCTTAGTGCAGCCGGTAATTTTTGTTTTTGCTATATACTTTTTTGTGTTTTTTAGCAAATTTCACAAATAAATGTTCATTTACTTTTGCACACACAACTCTTCTGTTTGTTTCATTCAAAAGTGTAACTAATAAGCTACAATTTCATGCATTGCAATATGTTCTGGGTGTATTAGTTCTTGTGAAAAAAAAATTTCTTTCAGTACGCCCCAAAACGTGCATTTTTCCGCGGTAGCGAAAGAGTTAAGTTTAAATTACTGGGGATATTTAAGGAACTTACGTGCAAGTAATGTAAAAGTATTGCAATTCTGTTCTGTTTCTATTCAAATTCCATCCTAATTCTATCCCAGTTCTATTCTAATTCTATTTTAATTCTATTCTAATTTTATTTTATTCCTTTGCAGTTTGTGCAGTGGTAAGTACCAGTACTGACTATTACTGATTAACATTTCATGCTTTCCCGCTTTCCATGACATCACACCATTTCGATCGGTTGCAACTTCTTGGGTGGTGCCGGGTTTTCGTGCCGACAAGGCATCTAAGGGTTTCGCATTAATTTTGATTTACTGTGGATGTTATTTCACAGGGGATGCTTTGATTGTTCAAAACAAGTGATAATTCAGTCTTCATGTTGACTTCATGGTGCGAAACACTCAAGGATGATAAACATAAAAACAACAACAGGGATGGAATTAAACATTTCCAGGTTCACTGTAAGTTGTTTTTGTTGTATTGAAATCTTTTGGAAAGGAGGATGTAGTATTTCCTTCTTTATTGAGGACAAGCATCTTGTTTGATTCTGTTTCGCATGGCTCAAAAGAAACGGCTGGAGGTTCCAGCAGAGCCTACCAGGTGGCGCCGTCGACGCCTGCTGGACACATTTGGGGACTCGCTGCGTCATGTGAACCGGCTGTTCAACGCTGCGTTTGGATACGAGACACGCAAGGTCCCCTCACACATGGCGCACATGATCGACATCGAAGTCATGAAACGGCTGCAGCAAAGGCGAGTGTGAAACCTTGCACACTTGTCGGAGCAGTGGAGGCGTCGAAGTTTTCGCTCAGAATAAAGTAATTATCGTAGATATCAGTTCTGGAACACCGTTCCACCTTTCCAACCACGATCTAGACTTTTTCAGCCTAAAAAGCATTTCCTACTGAGCGGTATCACCTTCACTTGCTCAGATCCTGGTACAGGGCATATTGATGTAGCAGATACAGTGGCACACTTGTGTAGTGCGTTAAACAGCTGGTCACACAAAGTGGTGACTTTTCACAGCATGTCGCCATTAACTTTCTCAGCTGTTACTGTATTTACTGGTGTAATTTGCCCACTTTTTTTCTTTAAATTAAGGCTTAAAAATGGGCGGTGCAGATAAGTGAAAATTTTCTGAACACGTACTAAAGAACTCTGCAGGGCGGAAGGCGGAACAAGAAAAAAATGAGCTGATGCTGAGGCAGTGATTGAATATCAAGTGTTAACACATGTAATATACAGACTGTTCCGCAATTAATTGTGCGCTGTATAATGTTTTTCTCAGCTAAACTGTTCAGAATTGTTTTATGCTATATTTGTTTGGGTTACCTGCCTGAATAAATCAAAAAAGTCACATATTCGCATTGTCTGCAGCAACGACAAAACAAAACTAGCTTTTATCCAGCGACTGTGTGTGATGGCGCCATGTTGTTTGTTGGCCGTGGATATTCAGCAAAGGAGGTGGGGTGGGGTAGTTTTGCAGGAGGCTTGAAGGTGGTTTTTATTGAAAGACTTGAAATTTAGTGGAGTTTTGTCCTAACTAGTTTTTTGTCATCATTGATAAAGCAGTTGAAAAAGCTTGCGAGAACACTCTCTCTATCAGCCTTCCCTGCCCGTTCTCTTTTTGCACTCCTGTGCAGGTTTCCCGAAGAGTTTGATCGGACGTCATCGCACAAGATCCGCAGCCCTGACGACATGCAGTTTGCCTTCTCCTACTTTTACTTCCTGATGAGTGAGAAGCACGAAATTGAACCCGACGAGCACTTCGACACATTCGATATCGACAAGTCGGGGTAAGATGATTTTTGCCACAAGGATGTTCCACATTGTAGCTAAAAGTGCATTTGAAGCCGATTACAGTAAAAGCTCGTTGATTCGAAATCGCTTAAAATTCGAACCGCCGGTTAATTCAAACTGATGCTCGGGTCCCTGCAAAGCCCTATGTATATCAATGGGCCAGAACTGCAGATAATTCGAACATACCGGTATTCACGTCGGTTAATTCGAACTAGGAGCTGGCATCTGACATTGCTTCTCGTAAATAAAAGTCACCTCATAACAAGTACAATGCATTGAAATGTTTTTTTTGTTAATATGCACAACGATGAGAAAAAATAAGCCAGCACGCATTTTGGCACGCATGAGGCGAGCCGTGAACTTCCTTGCTGGAGCCTCCGGCGTATGCCATAGCAGGTTTTCGCTGACGCGCGGGCGCCGCCAATGCTCCAGAACAAGCCATTGCAGGATTTTGTTGCGTTGCGGCGGCCACGATCGGTGGAATGCAGCACCACGAGTAGTCTTTTCTTGTTGCGTGTTAGATGAGCTTGATCGTTGGTTTGGTGTCTTGCCGGTGACGTCTCATCGACTGTGCCAGCCATGGCGAAGCGTGGAAAGTACTCGGCAAAGGATTTAAAGACAAAAGTGGAAATATTGCAGGCGATCGGACATGGTCTCCTAACAAAGACAGCGATTGCCGAGAAGTATGCCATCAAAAAAAGCACATTGTCTACCTACATCAAGAACAAGGACTCTATCATCGATGCTTACGAAAAGGAGATTGAGCCCTCACGGGAAAGACTACGGATGTCAGCTTACCCCGAGATGGAGACCACTGTCATTGCATGGATAAAGGATGTTCGCAGCAGGAATATTTCATTAAGTGGACCCATATTTGCTGCGAAGGCAGCAAACTTTGCCAGCCAAATGGGCATCAGTGACTCCAGTGCATCGGAAGGCTGGTTATCTCGTTTCAAGGCCCGCCACGGGCTGACGTTTAAAAACGTCTGTGGAGAGGCAGCCGCAGTCGACAAAGGAACCTGTGAAAATTGGGTCTCAGGTGAACTAAAGGAGTATCTTGCTGATTACTCGCTCAGTGATGTCTTCAATGCTGATGAAACCGCACTTTAAGTTGTTCCCAAACAAGACTGAATGTGATACGTGCTCGGGCGGAAAGCGCAGCAAGGAAAGGGTTACCGTGCTAGTGTGCGCGAATGTGACGGGCACGGAACGGTGCCGCGTGGTAGTGATAGGCAAAGCAGCGAAGCCTCGTTGCTTTAAGGGCGTGAAGACTCTCCCTGTTGAGTACACTTGGAACAAAAAGTCGTGGATGATGCGAGCAATCTTCACGGACTTGTTGTGCACACTAGACAAAGTTCGCGGCACAGAATAGGAATATTCTTTTGTTCGTTGACAACTGTTCGGCGCATTGTGACGTCAATGGACTGAAGGCGATCCGTCTGGCATTTTTGCCAAAAAACACTACTGCTATACTGCAGCCTATGGACCTCGGGATTATTAAAAATCTCAAGACACTGTACAGACGTCTCCTCCTAGAGCAGATTCTTGTGTGTATGGAAAGCGGGAAGCCGTATGATGTCAACCTGCTCGGAGCCTGCCACATGCTGGCAACATCGTGGAACGCCGGCAAGGCAGACACCATCGCAAACTGTTTCCGCAAGTGTGGCTTTGGTTAAGCCACAGAAGCCTGCAGCAGAGCAGACTTTGATGTTCAAGTGGTTTAAGGTGATGGCTCCATCGTGCTCGACCCTGCCTGCGCTGTTTTATCGGAGGGTGTTAACTTGGGGAGCTTTGGATGAGAATTTGGATGCTGCGCTGGAGATGTTGGGCAAGTTGCTTGGGCAAGATGCTTCTCGAGTCGCAGTGAAGAAAGTGCTAACAAATGCAAATCACCGATTATTTTTCATTTTGATATGCTTTGATCGACGTTCTTTTGTTAATAAACATGTTTTTGAAGCATAAATAGTGTCATATTTCATCATTAAGCTTGACGCTCACGTGGGTACATTTCTTAATAGTTCCAGGCACATAAATTGATTGGCTATCTTTATTTCCTTTGGTGTTTGGACTTGCATGATTTTAATACCCAAAATCACCGACCTCAAAGTGTAGTGTGTGTATTCCTCGATAACAATTCCAGATATGGCTATGTTGGCTTCGACCCTAGCAGCCAAATGCAATGGCCATTTTTTTTTTTTTTTGCCACCTGCTCGTTAATTCAAACTTCACTTAATTTGAACATTTTTTCAGTCCCCCTTGAGTTCGAATGAACGAGCTTTTACTGTACCATGCAACACATCAAGAGGTAGCACTTTCAAAGGTAGAACATGTGCTAATCTTTTGCCGAAATGTCCTGAAGTGGGCCTTTCATTGCTATATTATTTGAAAGCAACAGCAGCAACTGCAGTCAACGTGCAGTCGTCGTTCCGCACTTCCTTCACATAACAGAACAGCTCTTCTTCCAGTTCGCAAAACTTGCACGACTTGTCTCGGAAAACGTGCTTTTTGGAGCTTGTGTTTCTCAATGCATCCTTCTGGTTGTGCTACTATCAGACGAACTTCTCGGTTACATCGAATTTCCTGCCCGCCACACGCTTAATGTGTTTGAGAGCTAACTCCCAGCTGTGTAGCTATTAAGGTGCGGGAACATTGTGCTATAACTGCAATGCTTGGTGGCAGCACGTGAAAGCCACAACTACGGTGATTTAACATGCTGCCACAACTGCCGTGCCTTTGGCAGCTGGGCAGGCAGCTGGGGCTGGTGATACTGACGTCAATATGAATAGTGGGAGCTCAGGGCAGAGGAAGAAGTTGATGATGATGAGCCGCGGCCTCAAGCGCCATCTGTGGGTGGAACCTGGAAGCTCCTGTGCACATGCATGGCCTCCGTGATCAGGCACACTGTTTCTTGCAGCCAGAGCTGATAGCAAAGGCCATGGCGCGTGCATTTTGAGGGCTATACCCACGTGGGTCGTGGAAAGTCTGGGTGCGACCCTTGCACTTATTTTATTTTTTTAGTATTTCCTTCGGGAAAATGATGCAGTCCATACACAGGTGCGACCCTCAGATGTGTTTATATGGTATTGCAGTCTTCATCGTGGCTCACGTGACTTAAAGTCACCTCTGACGTCACAGGCATCGCTTGGTTGATGAAGTACGAAAGGCTTCTTACTTTGTGCCGTTTTTGTTCTTTGCTTGCATAGTTGCAGTGTCTCAGCTGTTCACTGCAGAGAGCTTTGTGTTATGTTCTCTTCTGTGCACATGAAGCGTTTAAATGGGAACAGAGAGAGGCTTCTACAGTGTGGGCCTGCATTGCTGTGGTGAGTGCAGGACCTGGTCTGACCGGGAGATCCGTACCTTGGTGACACGTCTCTTTGATCTGCCGCTGGATGCGACCAACTCGCACCTGGTGGAGGAACACCTCTCAGAGTGTGCACGCAACTTCACCCCTGCAGTCGTGCCTTCAACGCCACCTTACGAGCGCTACGTGGACTCAAAGCTGGTAACGTAATTGCCTGACCTGTGACCTATAGTTGTTGGCTTTTACCAGTAGTAGAACCCCTCTGGTACACTCTTCACTGGACCATCAGAAAGAACAAATACCGGCCTGAAATTGTAGTAGCCTGGAAACAGAGTAGCTGAATATACCACAGGAATTGTATATTCTTATCTGGCACTTGCTTTTCTCTTTTACTTCTTTTAATCAAAATATGATTCTCTGTAAATCCGAGGTTTTGTGACTGTCACGATCATTCTGCATGTGCAGAATGCCTCAATGCCCTGGGATGGCTCTCCTCCTGCCTGGATCATCTTCATCTGTGCTATTTTCGCGGCGGCCACTTTAATTCTACAGGGTTGTGATGTAACGAAATTTAGAATTTGTGTCGTTGAAGCTGCAAGTGGCTAGAAAAAAGTGGATGACAGGAGTAAAAGCCTCGAAGCCAACCCGTGTGCCATCTGCCATGGCATAGTTTCATTTTTGTTCCTTTGGTCGTTCACGCTTATGTTGCAGTGGGGATGGAACTGCACCAACAGTCGCGACAAGATTCATGTCACCTTTCAGTGTGCGTAACATTGACACACAGCTCTGAAAGCCACCGAGCAAGGTGGCAGTTAAGCACCGATGTAGTGTAGAACCGTGCTTCGACCAACGTGTCATCGCAGTTTCTCACATGTCAAACATAGGCTGTCAAAATGCCATTATGTGGTAAAGCTCTATCTTGAGATGACATTCATGATGTGCCGTATTTATTTGATTCTAACACGCGCTCAATTGCAGTGCGCATCCATTTTTCACGGTCAGAAAAAAAACATAAAAAACTAGAATACCTTTCATTCTATACTGTACCAGACTTTTTATGCTTCAGTAAAGAAGTTAATCTTCTCACTTGGATTGACCAACCTTTATTGCAACCATTCTAATGTCTCAATGAAGTCAGCCTCATACTTCACGCATGCAAGGCGGATGCTCAAACTACTTGGCCACTGCTGTGGTAACCCCCCTCACTTATGTCTGTGTTGTTATTCCAGCATGCCGAAACTGCGTGCTCTTCACGGAATTTTGGCCATTTGTGCGATGAAGCCTCCTCGCAAGGCTTCACTGCATTTCCAGCAGTTTTATTTTTTTTTTTTCTGGAGATAACTCAGGAATTTCTCAAATCCCTTGAAGTCCAAGTTAGGTTTTACTACCCATCCTGGTATTCGTAGTTGCCAGTCCTGTCATTTCATGGATTTCATTTTGTCACTCATTTTGCGTCATCCTCATCATCGCATTACAGGTTGCAAACTTACGCTGCCTAGGCAAGCAGTGTGCATTTCTGTGCACAGCATGCTTTTTCTGTGTGCTGTCGAGTCAGTGTAGCTTTGTTTGTTTCAGTTGCAAAAATCATACGCTGCACAAAAAAAAATTTGAGTACATTTAAGCTTCACCTTTAAGAGTTGAATTGCAGCAGCGGGTTGCAGCACTGCTAGGGATTCTGCGGAACGCTGTTGCCCATTCGGCGCAACGTCTTGCTCGTTAGACAAATCGCTCAGAGTCTCTAGGAGGCCTCTCAAAGCATGGTTGAGGTGTCCACCGATATGCGAGACAATTACTGCGCCTTTTCTTTCTTGTAAAATCACAATCACAATGGAGATGCACAATGCCAATTCAGGGATCAGCGTCTTTGCTGCCCGTTCGTGATCTCTTTGGCCAGCGGATGGCCTGTTTTGAGAGGCCTCCTATAGTCTTCGAGCGATTTATCCAACGGGCAAGGCGTCGCGCCGAACGGGCGATGGCATTCCGCAGACTCCCTGGCAAGCTGCGACGCACTGCCGTATTCCACTCTTAAAGGTGAAGCTTAAGCTTCCTCCAATTTTTTTCAATTTTTTCAATTGTGTAGTTAATCAATTACTTACAACGATTTCATTAACGCATCATTGGCTATCATGCACCTATCAGTCATTAGTCACTAGAACCACAAATTACCGTGATACGATTTTTTTTTACGCAGCCCCCAATTATAGGTCACCACTTCGAATCCCTGCTGTGAGCTAGGCTCTAACTTAACTAGTAAACTTATGGTACATGAGGCGCTGAATCATATGACACCATCCGGAACATTCTGTGGCAAATGGTTGACGTGATACGTTTTTTTTACGCAGGCCCCGATTTTTTTCCAACACACGGTACTGGCTAATACTGGTTGGTTGGTTTATGGGGTTTAACATCCCAAAGCGACTCAGGCTATGAGAGGCGCCGTAGTGGAGGGCTCGGGAAATTTCGACCACCTGGGGTTCTTTAACGTGCTCTGGCATCGCACAGTACACGGGCCTCGAATTTCTCCTCCCAAGAAATTCAACCGCCGCGGCCGGGATCGAACCCGCGTCTTTCGGGACAGCAGCCGAGCACCATAGCCACTGAGCCACCGCGGCACTGGCTAATACTACTACGCCGACCGCTTTTTGACAGAAGGAGCTGTATGCGATGTCACATAAAAAAAAAAATTATTACAGTTACAGCAGCTTTTGGCTATTCATTTTTGGGAATTTTTATACTTAAGCAGCATTCAGTATTTGAAGGCATTTTTTCATATATTCGTATTCGATTTGCATTAAAAATTTTCAATATTCAAACACCCCTACAAAGAACCTGAACTCCAAATGCACTAAAATCTTCTTAGGGGGTATTTGCCCAACAGTGTTGAAGTTATCACAGCCGATATATACTCCTGTGGAGGGCTGCTTTCAAATGTTACGCAGTAGGAAGGCGCTTTTTAAATTGTCCGCTTTTTTTCAAAACCAAGGCTTCTGCAGCATGGCCCGATAAAGACATTATTGTCTGCATCACTGGTGAAACATCATGCGATGCAAACAGTGCCTACCTGAGAAAACAAAGGCTCAAACCCTATAGCTGGACGAACTGCGTGCACGCCTTGTGTGAAACACTTGTTTGGCCAAAAAAAGGGCCTAATGGAGGAGTTGGGACTGGTATATGCTTCATTTAGGCTGCCGTGGTGATTGCAAGGCTGTCTCAGTGGCAAGCGAACGTAACAGATATCTGTGGTGATGCATGAATAAAACCTGCCATGTGTGCCTTCTTTCATGAAATACCTGAGGTATCAATCTTTATCACCTAGGTGAGTATACGTAAAAGCTCGTTAATTCAAAAATCCGGATTATTCAAACTGCCGGCTCAGTCCTGGCCAATGGCCATGTAAATCCATGTCATTGGATGCTCGCTAATTTGGACACTGCGGGCCTCTCACCAGCAGATTCAAATAGGCTCCTGAAGAAGGGTGTGTTCAGTTATGATCGATGTGACAAGAAATCTCCGAAATAGCCCTACTTAAAACCTGAGTTCCAGGCTGTGGTGTCACCCATACACCTTCATGCATGCGACGGCAGGTATGATGATAACCGAACGACCCCGTCTCCGAGAACAGTCTGACTGCTTAGGTAGTTTCGGTTTCGCTTTCTCGCAAGCTTTGTGCCAGCCCACAACGACAGTGGCTCGACTAGCCATCATCTATCAGCTAATCTAGTCCAGCTGAACGGTGTTTCGGAAGCTGATTGCCACGTCGCTGGTGTGTTCTCCCCCCCCACTCTTATTTTTCTCACTTCTGAGCTATCTCCTTCGCTTCAGTCTGCATGATTTCATCCTTCGGGTGTGCTGAAACTGCACGCTCTTCATGTGCTGTTCGCTGTTTGTATGGTGAGGCCTTCACACACACGATGGTGCTGCTTATGATGGAAACAGCTCTGCTTCAGTGCTGCTTATAATATGCGCACAATAAAGAAACCATGGAAATGTGATAATTAGTCATTACCTCACTGTTCACATCTCATAATCAGGCAACCATTGCCTGGACTTTCGCCAAATAAATTTGCCATGATGCAAGCAGTTCCTGAGAGTTTTTGGAGGGGTTATTTGATAATTCGAACTTTTCGATAATTATAATAGTTTTTCTGGTCCCGTGGAGTTCAAATTAACAAGTTTCTTCTGTACTCCGAGGAGAAGCCTGCTTATAATGGGAGTTTTTTTTTTTTTTCAGATTTAACAGTCAGATTTCCAGCCCATTATGTGCAGATTCAAGCAATTTTCAGTCCGGTGCTACCATTCCAGTTTTGTTGTTATTCAACTCAATCATGCCCCACCGTGGTGGTTCAGTGGTTATGGCACTCGGCTGCTGGCCCGCAAGACGCGGGTTCGATCCCGTCCGCGGCGGCTGAATTTCGATGGAGGCAAAATTCTAGAGGCCCGTGTACTGTGCGATGTCAGTGGACATTGAAGAACCCCAGGGGGTCGAAATTTCCGGAGCCCTCCACTACGGCGTCCCTCATAGCCTGAGTCGCTTTGGGACGTTAAACCCCTACAAACAACTCAATCATCATCAGGTTTCCTACCAAGAGGAGGTGCTGTCGAGGGTTGGGATCGGTTTGCTGTTTCATGCATTGGATGTTTCGGGGTGTCAGTTGGCAGTGAGAGAGAAAGATCAGTTGCATGAGTGGTGTTGATGTTATCGTGCTCCCATATATTTCACGTTATCCCTTCTTTTTTTCTCTTTCTAACGCGTGCCTGCAGCCGACCATCACGAGGGAAGCTGTGCTGCGGTGTGAGCCCCTGCTGTCACTGCTGCGCCGGGTGTCGCACAGTCGGCCGGCCAACCGCTTTGAGGCGGTGAAGGACGAGGACTACGTCTTCCGCATGCTCAACAACAACGCCTCCCGGGTGCTCCTCCAGCTGGACGAGCTGCGGCGGGAGCCCAAGTGAGCTGCTCTTTTTCTCCTCCTGATTGTTACTCACCTGTTGCTTCTTTTTGTTCTCGGCAGTTGGTTGATGAAATTGGTCTACTAACTTCTGTTTGCATATCATCATTTTTTTATTACCTGTCCCTCATATCACATTAGTAGCCACTGTGCTACTCAAGTGAATTTTTCTTAATAATCCTTCGTGACACGCATTGAGGGTTCAGCTTAAGTTAAGGACAACAAAGCAAGCTATGGGAAGAAAAATGATAGGTGTAAAAGTTAAGAGATTGGAAGCGGGCGGAGTGGGTGAGAGAACAAACGCGGGTCAGTGACATCCCAGTCAAAATCAAGAGGAAGAAGTGGGCTTGGCCAGGGCATGCAATGCGAAGGCAAGATAACCGCTGGTCCTTAAGGGTAACGGAGTGGATTCCAAGAGAAGGCAAGCACAGCAGGGGACGGCAGGAAGTTAGGTGGGCAGATGAGATTAAGATGTTTGCGGGGATACGGTGGCCGCAACTGGCAAAGGACAGGGTTAACTGGAGAGACATGGGAGAGGTCTTTGCCCTGCAGTTGGTGTAGTCAGGCTGATGATGGTGATGATGACACGCATTATATTCTACTATAGAGAAAAATCTGAAAGTTTGGGCATGTATATTTAAAAGCCGCTATTTCAAGGGAACTACTTCAAAAATTTCAGGAATTCACACACTCAGCAGACTTCCACGCTCATGGAATTGCAGCCTTTTTCCACTTGTCATGTTCTCTCAAGACACCTTGACCAGCTGTTAAGCATGGTTAGTCAGTGCATGCAGTGTGAAGGGCATGTAACAGTGGACATCTCAACCAAGGTACACTGTCTTGCACAGCACGTTGCTTACTGTTGTAATGCAACCTCAAGCAGTGCTTGATTTGTAGAGTGTAGCCTTCCTGGTGCTGTTCAGCGTGCGAGATGTGTCTATAACTGAATCATTCAACTAATGTGTGCCCAGAATCAGCATAACATCATGCAGTCTTTCGAAAGTAGTGATTAACTGTGGAACAAGTTGGTACTGCATTCAAGTTAACGATCAGAATCTGAGTAAAATGAACATTGACAGCCGTCAATTCTTATGCAAGTGAAACTCTTCCAGCGCGTGGGCAGATTTTAGACTAGGATGAAAGAGACTTGTATCAAGATCTTGAAAAAGCGATGGCCAACAGTCGTGTCTCCTCTTTTGCAGGAAGTTCATATGCCTAAATGACAACCTGGATTACTCTGGGAAAGATCTGGACTTGGTGAGTGTGGCATTCATTATCACTTGTGAGCAGTACCAAAAGACAAGGCCAAATTAGGCAGGGATGGGTGTCATCTTTGTGGCATGCATTGAAGCTTGGCATTGCCAAGCACACCAGTGACCTTCTCAGTCGTTCCTAATTGGCAAGGCAAGAGTCGTTAGCCTTGCCTGATCCATTGATTAATAACAAGGCTTATTGTTATCTGTTCCGAGTCTCTTATGCTTCAGCGTGAGAGTTTCTGAAACAATTTGCTGGCCTGTCTGTAACGTACAAAAAAAAAAAAGGAACGTTTCAGGTCGTTACAAGAAGCTTCTGCAAATGTTCATAGTTGAGACTAATGCAGCATCACTAGAGCATTAAAGGTGGTCCTGCTGATGGCCTTCCTTCTGTAATGATAGAACCGGCAGGTTCGAAGGAATAACACAAAAACCTTTTGATAAAAAATTGCGAGGACACTTTGGCAACTAAGGTGCTGAGAGGTGAAAGCCGAGGGCACTATGCCGTGACGACTTCTGGTGGACGTGACGACGTCACACCGTTCCCGTGGCTATATGGATACCCAAATTATATTTTGGGGGTATTAAGTGTTAATTACGCTTAATTACACATTTTTCCATCTAATTTGACACAAATCCGACGTTTTTCCGGTAATTCTGTGATAATTTTCACTATGCCGTGATGACTTCCAGCGGATGTAACGTCACACCGTTCCCATCGCTATATCGACGTCCGCGCTATTTCGACGCAATTTCTACATTTTGTCTATAATTAGTTAACTAATCAATCTACATTCGTAAATCTTAGCTTCTAGGTTCATTTTTCCTCTTCTATCTGAAGCAATCATTCGTTTTCTCCTATCTTTTTAGTTCCCGAGTCAACACGAGTTAAACGCTGCCAAAGGTGTGACACCCTCTGCTAACGGACGACAGTATGAGCCAGTAAAGGCTTTCGCCTTAAAGTAGTGCAGTTGTGTTTGGTGTAAAATGAGTTTGGAGTTCATGGGTCCCATAAATTTTATTGTAGTGGAGTGTTTGACTGAATTGCAGGGGTTGCAATGACTGTTGCTTGGATGATGAGGCATTACAAGAAGTTCGTTATCGCGCATCATTTTTTAGCACAGCAGGAAGAGACTTTGTGAACGACCGTGGGAACTCTTGCTGCAGGTGCGACTGGTGGTGCATGACTTCTACGAGGGCCTCTTTCCGACGCCATCACAGTTTGAGCTGCCGCGCGAGTACCGGAACCGGTTCCTGTACATGCACGAGCTGCGCGCCTGGCGTGCCGAGCGCAGCTGGGTCGAGAGCGTCACCTACCTTGCGTTTGGGGTCCTCGTTGTGCTGACGGCTGTGGCCTTCTGCAACGCCTTGGTGAGTGTGCTGCTCAAGCATTTGCTCAGGACACAGTCATTTCAAGGGTTGAAAGGTAGCATTTGTGTTGGTGACCGCTCAGATTTCATTTCCTTGCCAGCTTTTTTTTTTTTTGGATGTGCAGTGGATTTGTTTAATCTACGTGTTTGACTTTGTGAGCCTGTGGTCTGCATTGAAATCAATTCTTGGCACAAGTTTTAAAAACGGGCTGTAATCCAGGTGTAGGTTATTCACAGAAAGCAACGTGACATATAAACCTGCATGAGTGGGTGGTCACGGACTTTTTCAGAACTACAAAATAGAGCAATCTCACTATTTGATAGCTTCCCAATCAGAGTTGACCATATTTTCTTCTGGCTTTGGTTAGTTTGAACTTCAGTCCATTCGAGCTGCATTGGCATTGCCGTGCATTTCAAATTAACCAGCTTTTACTGTAGTTGTGAAATAGTAGCAGCACTCACAAAAGCTCAGGCAGTGATGTACACTTTGTGAACATTGCTCAAAAGCTGTAGCATGGTTAATGGTTGATGCACAGATCTCAGTGTGAAGGCAGTTTGAAATGAAAAGACTGAGTTACCTGCATAGTGTGTTTTAGCAGTGGTGGTAACTTGAGAACCATCCCATGGTGCTCTTATCAAGTGTTACAGTGGGACCAAACAGTACACCATGCACACTTATACAGCAATAGCTGTAGTGCTCCAAACCTCGGCTTTGTAGCTTAGGGGGTCCACTGTTTGCAAATACGGCTCCCCCCTTTCTGCATGCCCTCTTCATGACCCCACATTTACATGTGGACTAGTGTGAGTGTAGCGAGATACGACATATATACTCAACAGGGATCCCACGCCCCTGCCCAGACTTACTGGAAGGTTTACTCTGCAGTATCCCTTAAATATCACTTCCTCTCTCGCTGGCATCGTCATTTCGCAATAGCATCTTCTTGTCTGCAAAAAAACAGAGCATGTCTGCAAAAAATTCCTTGCTGTCACACCACAGCTAACACTCAAACATTCGCCTTATGCACTCTTAACCATCCTGTGAGTTTTCTTTTTGTTCTTTGTGGGCACCATAGGTGTGGGATTAATTTAATGGTTGGAGTTCTTCTAAATGCTGGGATATGGTTATGAATTAAGCTTCAAATAAAGTTTTAATTTAAAGCAGAACAGCATCCGTGCCGGGGAGGAAACAAAAGTGAGTGCCGAGAAGGGGCCAAGCCCTTGTAGCACTGCATGCCATTTTCCTGTTGTTATTTGGCGTATACAGTAAAACCTCGTTGATACATTCGTGGTTCATAGATTTCCCGGTTCATGTGCTCGAAATCACGGACATTAAAAATGTCTCCATACAGTTACACAATACTTCTCCCAGTTAATATGTTCCCGAATAATACGATTTCTCAGGTACTACGTATGAAATTTCGACAAATTGTGGTCGTATAATATGTTTATTGACTGACTGCACATTTGCAAACATAAAAGTGGGCCGACCGTGATGGCAAAGGACATGAAGAGCTGGAGTGCAGCGGCAGTCACCCGCCGCGGTGGTTTGCTTGTCTGCAGTGCCTAGGAGCAACGAGGCGAAGCACCAACAAAATCGGAGAGCTGCTTTTGCAGGGACGCGACATGAAGAGTAGAAACACTGAGATTTCTTCGTGGTACATGAGGGCGTGGGGCAAAACATCCATGAATTACAGCGATGCGATTTCATACGATCAGGCCGAGTCTGGAAAACGCAGCTTAAAAACCAGAAAGGCGACAAGAGGCAGCCGTCGCGGTGGCTTCCTCGCAAGACTTAGCTGCAAAGGGGCGAAGCAATTAAAAAATGACGAGGGAGAGGTTTTGGTTACTTTCGTCATTGCCGTCGACGGAGTGGATGTGTTGCGAAGTTCCTTTTACGCTTAAGACAGTGCGAATGCAGACTGAATTCTCCGAGCACTAGAAAAGGATCTGTTCAGGTCTTGTGCCAAGAAATGCCAATCGGCATTTTTATGAAGTGGATTTTATGAAGTGGAATTGTCAATAAATGTCTCTGTACCTCATTCAGCACTTTCATTTCTAAAAATTAGGCGGTTAATAAGTTTTCCCGGATAATATGTTTTTTCTGCAAACGTTTTTAAAAAAATATCAACAAGGTTTTCATATAGGAGATGGCAGCCAAGTACAACACCAAGGGGGCCAAATCCTGTTCTGGTGAGAGATGGTGCATTTCCAGCTTTGGTCGCTGGGATTAGGTCTCAGCCCAGGCCTGGTTATTTGTGCAATAGTATTCAAAGTTTCATCGGAGAAAGAACCTGCCAGCACCTAGTGTCAGCTGTGATAAACTTTGCTGATTCGTTGATGGGGTGTATGATGTCATGAGACCGCGTGACACTGCCGAGCGCTGATTGAAAGACAGGATGTGTTTTTTTGTGATGAGACCCCATGACATGGCTGAGTCTGCAGGTGCCGCCGCGGTGGCTCAGTGGCTATGGTGCTCGGCTGCTGGCCCGAAAGACGCGGGTTCGATCCCGGCCGCGGCGGTTGAATTTCTTTGGAGGAGAAATTCGAGGCCCGTGTACTGTGCGATGTCAGTGCATGTTAAAGAACCCCAGGTGGTCGAAATTTCCGGAGCCCTCCACTACGGCGTCTCTCATAGCCTTAGTCGCTTTGGGACGTTAAACCCCATAAAACCAAAACCTGAGTCTGCAGGTGCGCTGGCAGTTGGCAGATGCGCTGGTCGCATGACATGGCCAAGCGTGGTGGTGAGCTCAGCCTCAGTTGGCAGCTGTGCTTGGTTGTATATGCAGATGTGTGTAGACAACACTGTGTATGAGGTTGGCATGGCTCCGGCTCAGCATGTGCACTGGCTCGGCGCATGCGGTGTGCAGCCATGATGGAACAGGAGAAGAAAAGCAGGCCAAGCAGATTTTAAACTTTATTTCCCTCACATTCTCAACATGTGATGAGATTAAGTGTGCCCTGCATTTCTTTTTAATTCCACCTGCACTGAGTTTTTTCTTTTTAACTGGTGCAAAACAAGGGCCTTTACCTATTAAGGCCCACTGTTTCCCACAAGTTTGCAAGAAATTGCAGATTTAAGCATTTTTTTGCGAAATTGTGTTTTAGCACATTCTCTTTATTTGATGCTGTTGTCATTGCAGACATCAACAGGCACGATAGTGTGATGGGAAGATGACTTTTTTACAGGGGTGTGCGAATATTGAAATTTTCAATTATACGAATTGAATACTAATATGAATAAAAAATGGCTTCGAATATCGAGTCATATATCGAATACCTATTCAATATGACAAAAAAAAATAATAAAATTCGGAAAAGATGAATGGCAAATGTTACCTTTATTTTTTTTTTTCAAAACAGTGTATGGTCTTTGCAACTGAAATAAAACAAAACTAGACTAACTGCGCACCATATCAAAAAAATATGATGCGCACTGAAATGTATACTGTCTGATTAGACAGCATAACAGTAGGCAACCTGTACTGCAGTCATTCAAAATGAGTAACAGTGAAACTCATGACTGACACAAAACTGGCAGCAAAAAATAAAATGACGGCTAGTAAAACCTCATTAATTTGGATTTCAAGGGATGAGATGAAATTTCCGAATAATGCGAAGATTAATTTATAAAATGCCTCGCACCTCTGAAAATGCCAAAAAATGTGGTGAAGCCATATGATGAGGCTGCATCACACAATCATCAATAAGGTCGTGACGAGTGCGCAGTTTCGACATGCTGGAAGAACAATGTGGACGTAAGCGAGAGAAACGCACACTGGCATCACGGAATGTCAAGACTGCTTTTAAAAAGAAAGAAAAAAAAAATTACCAGCAACTCATTAGCTGGCGTGCGAAAGCTGCGCACAGCAGGGTTCGCATAACCGGCGAAAGCGCGGGCTGACAGCTGACATCGCCACAGGCCAGTGGCAAAGCTCAGAAACCAAAACTACGCAATCAGGCTTTTTTTTTTGGCCTCACAACAGGGGCTTTCTGATCGTCATCACGCCTGCCATTATGCAGCCTGTCATGCAGTGGGTACAATTTTGACATGCCGCCCACTTGTACTGTTGTGGCACCACTACTCACTCGCCTTTTCGGGAGCCTCATGCAAAATTTCTCAAGTGAGCTTTCCTGCATATCACAGTTGACCAAACAAGCTGGCAGAGCTCATGCTGAGAGAGTTGTGAAGGCGACAGAACGACTGTCGTAGCTGTGGGCTTTATGGATGCAACACATTATAGAGGGATCTCACAAGCAAAAAAAAATGCAGTTTCACGTTGGTGTTGTTCATAGCGGCTGCCATCAGATGTCACATGTGGAAAAGCCCACTTGCGGAATTTCGCACGAGGTTCAAGCCTAGAAGTATCTGATGTGACTGGTGCAACGTGAAAAACACCAGAGAAGAAAGCAAAGATGAAAGCCTTTTGAGCTGTTTTACTGGCACTTTAAGCCCAAATTTTGGACCCAGATGTAGTGTTTCTACTGTAGTCAAATTTATGAAAGTCAGCATGGTATTCGATGCCTGGTGAGTATTCGATAATTCTCAATTATTAATTTCTCAAATCGAATACCATGTACCAAATATGAAACATATTTGCGGTATTCAAAATTTTGAATATTCACACACCCCTACTGTTTTACTATATCTGAATGAATACCATGCGAGAGTGGAGTTTTAAAACTCTGCGAGAATTGTAAAATAAATATTATTACGATTATAATGCAATCTCAGACCCTTTCACGGCCACTATAGCTGAGGGTTCTCCAAGGAACTCGGATGGTATGATAACCTACGGTAGCAGTGGATACATCGAAGCTATTTAGGAGGCAGTGCTTCAGCTGCACACGACACAATGGAGCCCAGCAGAGCCTCTGATGTGTTAACGCACGCCATGCCATGCTCCTGCTACTCTTCCTTTCAAGCTGCCCAGTCCTTTACCATTCTGCCCTTCTTTGCTGTCCATCTTCCATTCAGCCCTTTCAGTGCCTTCTCTTGTTGACTACCTGTTCGATGAACCGTACCACCTTCCTTTCGTATCCATAGCCACCTTCACCTTTTCACTGACACGCCACGTGGTTTGCCCCACGAGGTCATTGAAAAGCTGGCTTCCCCTAGTAGCTCTCGAGCCTGCTGGGGAAGGTCGCTTTAGCTGCCTTGAAAAGCTTGGAAACGAAACAAAAATGTATTCATATTATCATCATCAGCCTGACTATGCCCACTGCAGTGCAAAGGCCTCTCCCATGTCTCTCCAATTAACCCTGTCCTTTGCCAGCCGCGGCCACCGTATCCCCGCAAACTTCTTAATCTCATCCACCCCCTGCTGCGCTTGCCTTCTCTTAGAATCCACTCCGTTACCCTTAAAGGGACACCGGGGAGAAATTGAAGTTGGCTTGTATCGATAAATTACCCGCTCCTGATTACAAAAACGCCACTCATACTGACAACAAAGCTCTTGTAACGTAGAAAACAGCAAGAACCAAAATACAGGTATCGCCACCACAGGCCAAACTCGCAAGTACAAGCGTGATGACGTCATAGGACAAAACAGTGTTGCTAGAACAACACTGGGACACGAGATCCGCGAATCACTGAGGCGTAGCCAATGCATGCGCAAATCTCCTTGACGTCGCCAGATGGCGCCACGCACCCGGCAGCTACGCGCGTGTCTGCTTACCGGCGGTAGGCGGGCTCCCGGTATTCCGCTAATGGTAACAAGGTATACACGGTATGCTAAAGGTGTCTATTTGCGAGAACTTTGTTGACGACTTCGAGAATGAGATCCATCGTAACGCTGACAAAACGCCGGTGCAAACGTAATCGAAGCGACTGTAGCGACGGCCGCAATAGCCGATAGATGCCTTCAACGTGCGGCCGGCGGTAGCTTTCTTTTCGGCTGCTGCTAGGCCGCACTGCTAACCACCAGAAATTACGGAGTCTGCGTTACGTCATGTCCACGTCATGTTCCACGTCGCTTAGTCCTGTGTCGTCATAAGAGAGTCCGAAGTTTGAATCAGAGCGGCGGGGCAAACTTTTTCAGCTTCGAATCCAAATTTCTTAGAAATAAATGCATCTTTCGCTGCCGGCCAAGTGGCAACAAAGCCATGAAATGCCGAACTATCGGATTTTTCTTTAAAAAGATATTAATAGAGCTCTCCTCACACTCCCTTTAAGGACCAGCGCTTATCTTGCCTTCGCATTACATGCCCTGCCCAAGCCCACTTCTTCCTTTTGATTTCAACTAGGATATCATCAACCCGCGTTTGCTCGTTCATACTATATTGATACCCTAGTTCCGAACATAATGCAATGTGCATTCTGAGGAGTTATTTGATGTCTATGCGGAATTGAGCGAATTCTTTACTCTCATTTTGCAGAATTAAAATTCTTCCTCTGTAGAAAGGTAAGGGCCTGTCTTATGGCATACCTTAGTGTGTAATGTTGTTTATTGAATTTCTCATCAGCCCAGCGGTTGGTGTCTAGTGTATTAGTTCACTGTACTGCTGGTGCTTAGCTGAAACATCAGAAAGCATTTATAGAAAGGAAACATTCGTGACCAGAAAAGTCAGCCTTGTCCAAGTGCTCCTGTCGCATTGCCAAGGCTACAGATGAAGCTGGTTGGTCTCTTTTGTTCCGGCGTTGCTGTGGGGCGTCCTAGCATTCAGGAGATAATTTTTGAGCAATCAAATGGGAAGAAAATCCAGTGCAGTTATAAATCTTGGAGAGGATAAATTTTGTCAGCACAATTTTGTGCTTGGTGCATCAGATGGTCGTACATATAATTTCCCTCACTGCAGCAGCCTGTGTCTGATGTTTTAACGTGGCCGTTTTCTTGCAGAGGAGTAGGCAGAAATCCAGCCGCACAGACAGTGCATGCATCATCTGAACACTCGGCATCCTAGTCTGCGGCAGGTAAGGATAATCATCACACTGCTCAGTTCAATAATGATAATAATAACGATTTATTTCCATCACCATACAGTGTTGGAGGGGATGGAAATAAAAGCTGTTATCGCTTGACAAGCTTTCCACCCCCTGTACAGCAAATGGGCAGTGGCATGCGACGGCACTTCTGGGAAAAAAAAAAATAGCGAGAGAGAAAAAGACAACAGACAAATACACAATGACCAGCGTGTGCAGAAAATCAATATGGGTTGAAGCAATAACAACAGAAACGTTTTTCTAAAGGTTTAACAACAAGAGCAACCAAAACATGGAAAAAAAGTTTAAAGTTTGAATACTAGGAAAATGTAGCTTCAGAATTAAAGTAGTCGAGGAGGTCAGAGTAGCTAATGTTTCCTATGTCAATATTTGCTGCAGTTAATCTATTCAGGAGTGAGAGCAGTTGGAATGTTACCACTTGGCGACCATAGTTTAGTTTGTTCTCACTATCGGTACTTCACAGTGTGCTTTGCGACAGCGTGGGTATGTGCACTGAAATAACTGAATCGGGGTTAAGTCAGATATATTTGTTATGCATCTTCTTTGTTCTATTTTATAGGTGCGCAACAGTTTATAAGCGTACAGGTTGAAAATAGAAATAAATAAAATAGAAAATAAATTTTTAGTTGAGTATCTGTATGGCAGGTTATGAACAATTCTGAGGACCCTATTTTCAAGAAAGGCAAGTTTTTTCAGATTGGTTTGTATATCTTCCATGAGGAAGAAGCTAGCAGTTTACAAGGGTGGGGGAACAGACAGCCTAGGCAGTCTGGTCTGCTTGCCCTGCCCACCTCAGTGCACTCTCAGAGGTTGTGTGCGGGGTACCGTTGGGCAGGAATCAAACACTAAAACCACCCATGAAATGAATGTAAGCTATTATTGCCATTTTATGGTAGCAAAAGTTAGCAACCATATATAGTGAGATGCAACTTAAGTCTGGAGTGAAGCTCCACCCACATTCAGGACCGGCGCACAGTATTCCTCCGCGACACAAAAGTAGTTCATTGTTAGAACTTCTCTTGTCACCTAAACAAGAAGGCAATTGCGAGAAAAAAAGTTATAAGCTCTAGAATTTTGATACCTGGCTTGTTTAATAAAGTCAGATATTAAAAAGCTGATTCGGTTTACTTTTGTGACTGGCTAGCGGAGGGATACAGTATGCCACAGACCGTGGCTTAGTGTTAAGAACTGGTGTTTCTTTTTAAGCTGTATCCTACTAAAGCGGGACTGATCTTTCTATGAGAAAGGTCCTGCAAAAATTGGACAGGACACTTGAGCTCCACCTTAAGGGTGTGTGGCGATAGCGTAATGGGTTAACACCCACATAGGCATGATTGGTCATTCTCTACTTGACATTCATAGATCCCTGAAGGTCCTCGTGCCATTCCTGGCGCAGTGGTGCAGCAGTTAACCAATGCACCGCTGCCTTTCAATGGCAGGTGCTGCCACCTGTGGGGCTTGTGCGACCTAGGTTTTGCTTGCCGAGCAACCTGTCGTGACCAATCATTAATTTAAACCGCCACCTGCCACAGTGCGCAGTTTTCTCACTGTCCTATGGGCAGGTTGCGATGGCGCCTCAAGGTCATGTGACCCTGGTGGCCCACCTGCCTCCTGGGTTGTTTCTCTGGGCAGTTTTCGTGGATTTTTCGCTCACGGTCAACGATGCCGAAAGCGACACCGGATTTTTGTCGACTTGGCCTCCTTAACACTACCACGTTAAAATGTACCAATCGCATGTCGCGTTAGCACCATGCTCTTGGGAAAGGACATATAGCCTAGCTTAAATTTCACACGCGGTATGTACAGGGTGCGTCAGATATTCCCAGGCCACAGTGTGTGTTTTCAGCAGTAGTAGTCTGGTACTTAAAATGCCTATGCAGCTAGGTGAGAATGATACTTTTTCTGCCTTGTACAGAGATTATGAGTTTCGGGGGTGTTGTAAATACCCCACCACATGGCCTAAAAGCAGACTCTTTGTCCTGGGAACTTTTGGTGTACCCTGTACCTGCTGCAGCCCAGCGATATCTGCCTCCTCCCCAGCACTGGTGATATTGGTAAGAATGTTTGTAGGGCTGCATTGCCGAGGGCAAGGAGTGTGAGCCTTGGGACGCCATCAGTGGGCCTGAAGGGGGATGATTGTGGGTTATGTGAGCAGCGAGTGCACCGAGACATTCAAACATAGTAACTCACTCAGTTCGCCTACTGAGACAGCAGATTGTGTTCAAAGACAGACATGCTAGCTCAACATGGCCAGCAATGTGCGAGTTGTAGTTGGAGCTCATATCGCAGGTTATGCCACTGGCTGTGCGATTGATGTGGAATCGAGCTGTAAGCTGAAGGGAGAGGCTGCTCTCCATCGACTTTGTGTGCTCAGTGCGGCCTGCTGCGAACACTGCCATGCATGCTTGGTTCTGATGAGCCTTTGATTTGCAATGTGAGAGTGTGAAAGGAATACACTGACCCTGACATTCCAGACTTTCATGGCTAGAGAAAGAATGGGCTTCCTGTCAGCTTGCATTTGCTACCTGGACCGAGTTGAAATGTCATTAGCTAGCTGGAAGTGGAACTCCTTCCTTCAATCATTGACTTCCTTGAGAAAGGGTATTTTAAGGCGAAAGCCTTTAATGCCTCATCGTTATAAGCAGCAGTTGTCGACAGAAATGTCACGCTTTTCAGTTTGTCGAAACAGTCGTGACGTCACAGTGCGCGAATTTCAAACGGGGCCAATTGTACTTTGGCTAGTAACCATGCAACCAATTGAAGGGATCGTATAGTGATGCTCCAAGTAAGTGGGACTGAGCTTAGTTAATTGCTTAATTACTCAATTTGCCTAATTAACTTTTCTAGTCAGGCCATATAAATAAATAAAACCGAGTAGGAAATTGGTCGAGCTCGGGAATCGAACCTCGGTCTTCGGCGTGCGAGATGAGCATGCTATCCACTGAGCATGCTATCCACTCCGCCTGCTATCCACTCCGCCATGCCAGCTCAATGGTTTGGGAAGAACAAAGTTGTGTCTAGGGAATTGGAAGCGTTTCAAGACGCTGTGGTATTCCACTCTTAGAGGGGAAGCTTAACATCTTAACCATACATCAGTGACCGCACTTTAGGTCAAAAAAGTGGCCCCCTGAATTTTGACGGGTGTCCACCGAGATATGTGAGACAGTTACTGCGTAATATCCTTTCCTCAAATACAATTTTCATTTTCTTCATTAGGGGCCATCTTTGTCTTTCTTCTTACGCTCCTCCCCACTTCCTCCCTTCCTCTACAGTGTGGTTCAGGTGTCCACCGAGATGACAGAGAATTACTGCGCCATTTCCTTTCCTCAAAAACCGCGTTCAAACAGCAAGGCATCCCGCTGAACGGGTGGTGGTGTTCCGTGGCAGCGCTCTGTCGTATTCCACTCCTAAAGGCGAAGCTTAAGCGTCATTAATTAGCAGTTGATTAGTATTCAGGCATTAATCAGTAATTAACCATTAATTACTGATTTGTCATCACTTAGTAATTAGTACTCAATTACATGTGGCGCCACCAGTGCCACAGAGGCAGTCAAAGTGGTGCGGCGAACGCTTTCGCCTCTACGCACTTTACACAGTCAAAGTGGCCCCTGACATTTTTTCTGTTTGCTAAGTTCTTGTGTCTGAACGTCTTGCGAACAGTAATGGCACAAGGTGTGGCTGAATGTTGTCTCGCTTCGTCAAAAAGTTCATATGTGAATGGAGCATTTTTGGTTGCAAAGCAAATATGAATGGTGGATATCAAGTGGGAATATATTTTAACACATTTGAGTGCGAGCACTGTTAGCTTAAATTAGAAATTAATTTTCATTGCAGAATGCAACCATGAAAAGAAGACGTACAGCACACCACATGTGATACATTCCCTTTATTACGAACTTGAAGGAGCCGTGAGAATTGGTTTGTCTTATCAGAAGCTTGCCTTATCACAAGTGCCCCTGAAAAGGCTCTGTGATCATGCAAGGTGCTTCCAAGTATGTGTTACCTGAGAGCAGGGAAGAAAATTACCTTACAGTGAGAAGACACAAAGGTGCTGCTCCAAAGGAAAGCTGTGCACCTTCCATAGAAACTTGGTAGTTAAAGAGAAATTCGTCCTGGTCCGGGGTTCGAACCCAGGACCACTGCTTCACTGGAGCAGCCACTCTACCATCTGAGCTAACCGGGACGGCTAGAATCTGGTAGGGTGAGAGCGAATTGATCAATGATTCGAAATGGGAATGGTGTTGATCCAATGTTTCAGGGAATTCCCTAGGGGGAGTAAATTTGCTCTCTTATTACAATTATAAATTTGTCACAGGACAGGATTAAGTGGAGGTATATGGGAGAAGCCTTTCTCCTGCAGCAGACATAGTTAAGCTAACGATGAAGGTCCAGGCCAGTTCGTTCGATTGACTTCGTCTAAATCCAAGGTGGCACCTTTCATGGTTGCGATAGTGATGCCCGCTTGCATCTATATCAGGTTGAAGAAACGAATTTTCGGTCAGGAAAATTATCTCCATAGTATTGCTGGCTGTTATTTTAGAAATATCGGTTGTGAATATGTATACCCTTCCAACTTTTTAATAATGATGTATGTTCCATCTCTAAATGCATCGTGTAAAATGCTCCTCTCGGCTATGCAGCTTGCTTGTTCGTGCAGCAACTCAATGCGTGACATGGCAGTTAATGGTCCCTATTCTCTGATAGCCGCCGCAGTGGCTCAGTGGTTACGGCGCTCAGCTGCTGACCCAAAAGATGCGGGTTCGATCCCGGCCGCGGCGGTCGAATTTCTTTGGAGGCGAAATTCTGGAGGCCCGTGTGCTGTGCGATGTCAGTGCACGTCAACGAACGCCAGGTGGTCGAAATTTCCAGAGCCCTCCACTACGGCGTCCCTCATAGCCTGAGTTGCTTTGGGAGGTTAAACCCTGATAAACCAAACCGAACCTATTCTCTGATAACGTGTTAGGAGGCAGTACTTGCTTGATTCAGTCAGAATTAATTAAAAATCTGCTGTAATGATCAGCTGCTAAGTTGCCTGACATTGTGGCTACTTTCCATTAGTAAACCTCTTTCTTTGGTAAAGTGCTCATAAAAGTCCCTTATTCTTATAAATTATCTAAATTGGACTGACTTTATATTGAGTTTATACTATATCCTCTAAGGATGACTGCCTTTCTTGTCTGCCTTGACTTGCTGCATAACCTACTCTACTGGAGTTCACGCTATTGTAGCATAGCCGTGACTACGAAGACAAAGCTTCACCTCACTGCAACTGTGGTGCCACGCCCTTATCTTCGACCTGTTCAGCTCGGCGCATGTGGACCATCCTGGTGCGGCTGGTGCAAGCGTGGTGCAGCTTCTCGGCGCCAAAGGCGAGGAGGGAGGCGGCCACCAGCAGGGCCCACATGACGAAGATGGCGTAGGTGTCCTCGAAGGAGAGCGTCACCCGGTTGCCGTCCCGGCGGCAGTGGTCCCAGTTGCCCAGCATCTGGGCAATCCAGCGGTCCATGATGCCCATCTCACGCAGCCACACCAGCCTGGGTGCAAGAGGAAGAAGCATCTGGTGGTCGCTTTCTCGTTCCTTGGTGTAAAAGAAATATAGTACACCCAGGTAGAGTTTTACCTGCTGCTATTTTTTTGTCACAAAGTCTCCCTCAAATGTGTGAAGCGTTTATAAGGAATTGCAACATTGCATCACTTGCACTGGTCATTAAGGTAAATGCATGTACAGTAGCCGACCGATATTTCGGACTCCCAAAATTTGGACTAGCACGATATTTTGGACTTCGCTGAGGAACCGTCACCCACCTCATAGGAACGTGTACATTTTCGCGGCCAATATTTTGGACTTTGCGGAGTCTAAAAGTTCGAATTTTCGGACTAAAATAGACACCAACGATATTGTGGTGATCGTTTTTCAACCGAAAGTTTGTTATTTTGGCCTAATATAGACGCGAGCAGGCATCGCTGTCACTACCAACCCATTTGCCGCCACCGCGGAAGGCACCGTCTTGGATTTAAACAGAATTGGCGGGTGTAATCAGACTGGCCTGGATAGGCTTGGCTATTTGTTCTCTATCGTTGCCATTCGAGATAATGAGATGCTCTCTATTGCCATCGAGATGGCCTACAAAGGGCGTGCGATCGCATTGAAAACGGTACAGCGGGACAGCTGCGTCGTCCGCCGTGGCTTGGACGACGCACCCAGTGCGGGGGCGGAATCGCATTCGAAGGCGCTCGCTTCCGCTCGTGTCTTCCCATGGGTTACCTCTTGGTCTTCGCGAACGTCATTGCCCCATGCAAACTGACTGTTCTTGCTTCGCGCAGCGAGTGCATTCATTCGCGGCATGACTGCGGCCGTGTCGCACTATCTGGTATCATGATGTGTTAGGGTGCGGACATGAAGAAAGCACGGCTATGACTCAGATAGAGTCCAATATTATTGCTTGTAGGCGGAACATGGGGAGCGGCGATTTTCGCGATTTTAAAAGCCAGTTTTTCACAGAAAGGCTTATTTTTTAAGTTCACGGATTTTCCGGCCTGTTCGATTATTTGGACCTTTTTTCGGGTCCCACCGAGTCCGAAAAATCAGTCGGTGACTCTACATGAAGAAGAATTGAAGCACCGTTCCAAGGGTCAAGCTGCTGTCAGAGAGACTTTTCCGTGTTGGTTCTTGTGTCAAGCCATTTTCTTGTCTTTTTGGCATCTTATATATTTTAGGTCACAAAACTTTGCATTCACTCAAGCACATCAGCTGCATTATTTCTATGCACTTGTGTCCTGACTTCTGTGATTCTGTTATACACATATTTCTCAAGAACAGCCTGCGCCAAATATATCGCTAACATTGCTTCTCTTCAAGGGGCTACCGTTTGTTTTTTGAGGGAACCGTGCAAAACACCAGGACAGGAGACAACGCTGACTTACAACTCATTTCACAATGACAACCTAAGATTTGTAATCGGAGAGATTTGTAAAATCATTTTTAACATGTCCAAATGTCATTGTTCGTCAGCTGCACTTCAGGTGAACACAAATGTGTAGCTTTGCTCTTTAGTACCAAGTTGAAAGCATGGCTCATACAGCAAGCTTAGAAAACACAGTTTCCTTGGTGCCACTGATCCCGTGTGAAGGGCAGCAAACGGCTTGGAATACTCATACAAAACCGAGCGCTGGTTGCTTCATGCAAACATCTTCATCACAGTCCAGAAGAACAAAATTTGTGTCTAACCACTCAAGATTGGAATTGACATCATGGCAAATACGAATAAAAACTTGGATCTGACAAAATTTGACGCCTTCCTTGTGAGCTTGTTTCGTTGATAGCTGAACTGTGTTATAGTGAACAGTAGGGGAACCTGGCACTCTCCTTTAGAATTCTAGAGTTGGTTGCTTTGCATATCAAAAGTGCTTCGCGGAGCAATGAAAATTATGTTGGTAATTTGGCAGAACTTGCAAAAAGCACCCATATTCCACAAACCAGAAATAAAGAAATGTGGCTAGTTCCTACACCTAGGGCATATTACTCACAACAATCTATCTCGTATACGCTGCCAGTGCTATTAAATAACTTAAACAAAAAAATGTTTCACCCTTTCCAGCATTCAAATACTGTTATTAAGAAATTTTTTCTGAACAAGTTTGTGTCATGACGCTGCATGTATTTTTGTGTTGGTACTTTTTGCTTTTTTTTTTCAAGGTGTGTTATTTTCTTTTGAGCTATAATGTATAGCGCAGAATTTATTGCCGCTTGTCTGTTGCAATACCAGCGTGAAAAAAGGGGGCAGGACCTCTGTCAAGCTTCCGAGCTTTTAGTCCTGTCTCCTTCTCTAATATAGAGAAAATAAAAGGCTGATTGATTGATATTGGGCCATTCCAGCATGTGATCAGTGTTGCCAGTTTGGTCAAAAATGAACAAATACTTAGTTCTTTCGTCACCATCTTAATGGCAATCGCGCCACTTTTCTCTGTGGGCATCGTCTAAGCTCTGGCATATGGTTGTACAACATCTCAAGTTTCAGTTCTCGCTCTTCATAAAGCTCTTGACTCACTTTGTTGGTGCTTTAAATTCATTCCACAGGATACTCGTGTCATCACTGACAGTACCAGCGTTTGTCCATTGCACATCCAGTTTTAAACTATGTCCTCTATGGCAAAGTACTGTTCAGATTTCGGTTTCTGAAGGACTCATTGTGTGCCAGTATACACCAGGCGTTACCGTATTTTGGACCATACATCACACTGCCGTGGAAACAAGCACGTTTTTTTTATTTTAAATCGTGCATAAGTCGCATTGGTGTTAGAGACACCCTTGTGCATTCACTGAGGACTATAAAGCCACACCGAGGACCTTTTTGTCAAAGAGTGCTACAGAAATACGTGCTTGTGGCAGCTGTTTTCCACAAACGATTCTAGACTTCTGGCCAGCATGCCTTCTAGCTCATTGTATGGGGGCACTTGAGTGTGCAACTATGTCTGTGATAGTGCATTCCTCTTGGTACCAAACACAACCTTAATGGAGCCCTGCCCTCGTGTGTACTTGTCAATGTCCATGCATTTTTATGTCTGTGTGGCAAGCATTTATCGCATGAAATGAGTGTCAGGATGTCTTAGAGGCATTTTTTTTATTGGCTGCAAGTGCGAGATTACCTGAGCATGCATTTCCAGTCATCGCGGCAAACGGCAGCATAGACATAGTATTCGTAAATACTAGCACTGTGTATGTTGAGCAGTGCCAGTGCTGTACTGGAAACCAAACACCTGAAGCGATAGAAATGCCCTATATGTTGTGTTCATTCCTGCTTGGTTTCTTTTGTATTTGAATTTTTGAAACTATACTTTAACCCTTTTTGGCGCTGTTTATTATTCTGGCTCTAAAAAAATATTGTTTAGTGTAAATAATGTACCAAGGCCTCAAGAAAACCAATTTGCTAGATTTCCAATAGATGGTTAATTTTTTGCAGGCATGCACAAAATTTCTTAAAAACTGTCAAAAGTTTTGGAAGCTGTAATTTTAAAACGCCAGGATTTATGAAGTTAACATTCTAGAGATTGTAAAGTCAATTTGAGTTTTGAAGATGCATGCGGCACATTGGAAAAAACTTTCACATCAGTACTGGTCGAGAAATCTGTCGGCAAGAAAATGGCAGAGGAAGTGGTACCAACTCACTGCTTCGTGAAATGTATTGCAGTAGAACCCCGCTATAGTAAACTCAGATATAGTAGAGTGAAATTGCAGTCCCATTTCGCCTTCAATAAATGACTGTATATTTTTTTTCAGTTATACTAATCATTTTTGACACAAAAACAGATATAGTAAGGCGTGTCTGGCCGTGGAGACGTACCTCCAGTGGTAGGATGACAACATGGCCAGTGCAAGGCCGACATTTGGATAAAAATGGATGCCATAGACGATAAAACGGTGGTTTTTATGATAGCTTCTCCAGGAAGGTAGGAAGCTGTGAGGAGAAACCAGCTTAAACTATTTGGAGCCGTGAGGAAAAGTGCATGGAAAAAAACTGAAAATTGGTTTTTGAGGAAAGGAAATGGCGTAGTATCTGTCTCACATATCTGGGGGGACAGGTGAACCACACCATAAGGGAAGGGAGGAAGGTGGGAGTGAAAGAAGAGAGAGAGAGAAAGAGGTGCCGTAGTGGAGCTCCCCAGATAAATTTCGACCACCTGAAGATCTTTAACGTGCACTGACATCGCACAGCACACGGGCGCCTTGTGCGTTCCACCTCCATCGAAATGCGGCCGCCGCAGTCGGGTTCGAACCCGGGTACTCCGGCTCGGTAGACGAGCGCCTTAACCACTGAGCCACCATGGCATATGGAAAAAAAAAGCAAAGCTAGCTATGCATGCAGAAAGAAAGCAGCGTAGGTCGCTTAGAAAGGAAACAGTAAAAATTCATTGGTGTTCGGAAGGGAAGAAAAGGGCGAAGTTTCGCAGTATGGCGGCGTGAAGCACAGGGAAGCGACAGCAAGAAACGGGTGCACAGGCACTGTGTGAGCGATACTGCCTCGCCTCGACTCTGCCGCGCATATTTCTTAACTATTTCCTCTTAAACGACGCTGTGACTGGAGAAAATGAGACTGTGTTCGCATGAAACTTTGGTTTTCACATGAAATAAAACTTTGCATTCTATTCATAGCCGCACTGCATTTGTGCAGTGCGGTAATTCCAGAAGACAAACCAAATTGAAAACATGATAATAAGTGATAACTGAAAATAAATAATTACGACATAAATGGATGATTAAAGCAGGATGCAAGGTATTTCTGAGTGTTTCTTTTATAAACCAACATTCTGTTTCGTAAGTAGCCAATTAATTACCAGACAGCATCCTCAGAGCCATGTAATCACCAACAGCTGATATAGTAAAGACCCTGATGTAGTAAAGATTTTTTCTAGTCCAAGTCACTTTACTGTAGAGGGATTCTATTGTATCTGCTGCACTCTCGAGTTGGGCTGGAAAGCATCCTATTGCAACATGAAGGGTGCTAAATTCACCTGAAATGATATAATCTGTGCTAGGTAGAGTGCACATTGAGAAAATTCTGCAAGTTTGCTATGTATGCGGTTGTGTACTGAGTGCCTTAAAGAGTTAAGAGATATTTACTCCGGTACTGGCAGCTAAGAAGGGCCAAGAGGGCGACGAGGAATAACACTGAAGGAGATATGGGCATCACATCAGGCTTATGCACAAATTGCGCATTTTCCTCTTTTGTGAACATGAAATTCAAGTGCACTTTTGTATTGAGGGCCTGTTAGAATCACGTAATTACGGTAATATTTCAGCTTTTCCTACTTTTTCTTTTCCTACTCATCATCGTCATCGTTCACCTTTGCCTGTATCCAAAATCTGTGTGTTTTTATTTAGTATGTGGGAGCAAGGGAACAAGATTGCGTCACGTTCTGGCATGTTCATGCAGTTAACTCATTTATAGAAACCATAGCATTATTTTGTACTTTGTGAGTGCGACTGTAGTGGTTGCTCATTTGAATCTGTTGTGATTAAGCTGCTGCAGAGTGGAAATGTCGGGCAGCTATGTGGGCGATGCTTGTGGTTTGGTGCCAAGTTATGCTGAGAGTAATGTGCCGATTGGGGTCACAGAACATTTTTTTTGTGTGTGCAAGTCATGAAATTTGGCACTCTTTGCAATAGGAAGTGGATTTCATTGATTTTAGTCCATATGCCAAATGAAATGCATATATTGTTGTTATTTTTCATAGTTACAGTATTTTAGTAGCCTAGTCAGAAAAACCCACAATAGAGTTGAAACTTTTAACCAAGATGCAACACATTCTGTCATTGATATCACATTAGCTTTCTTAGTTTAGCCTGTAGGTGAACAATTGCGTAAGTACAGTTGTGTGCAGTATGAGAGGGAACAAAGTTTGAACAGTCATTTACTTTTTACACCATAATTATGTGTGACAAGAGCAATTTTTTTTTGTTTTCTTTCACATATGATTTCCAAAATTCATTCTCAAATTTAGTGAATAAATGATGAGGAAATTCGCATTTTTGGGGCAAAAGTTTGCTCTTTTCCATATTGCTGTCAACTGTACAACATAGTTATGTACACTTGAAGTGTCAGGGTCATGAATGGTCATTTCGGTTATTGCAAATGCATTCATGCTATGATTTAGCCTGAACAAACCTTTCCATTGACATCGGAACGACTTCTGTGAAGCACTACACAGCACAAAGGACCTGATCAAGGCTTGTCAAATGTGATGTCCCGGTCCATTGTGTGGAGTTGTTCTACCAGGCTTTACTTTCTCCTTTGCGAGTTTTTGTTGTGCACTTAATTACATTCACGGATCATAAATGGTATTTTACATATTCACCTCATCCAGGGTTTGTATAGAGTCTTTTTTTTTTTTTTTTTGCCTGGTATCATTTAGACAGCATGCCACAAAGTGTAAAAACTTACGACATCACATTTCGTAGAATTTTCTTCAAGAGCACACCCCTTGATTATAGTCGTTGTTGTGTGTAAATGCTGTATAAAATAAAGTGTTTGAACCTTGTTTCTAGGCTTTTTACTTCTTACATTCACTCTATGGTAATGCCAGTTTAACATGTCTTGTGTCTCATGTGCTTTTCAAAGCATTGTGCAACCAAGCAGTAGCAAATGCAGTTGCACCTCTTGCATTCTCGCCACTTACTGCTTTGCGCTGGAAAGAGGAACAAGTGGACAGCAGCAAACAGACAGCAGGGAAAATGGGTTATGATGCATGGACTACGGAACATATGTAAAAAATGCATGGCACCAGAGAGGGAGAGAAGAAGAGTATGGGAGCTTACTGAGAGCTTTGCTGTTTGTGTGAGTACGAGTGCCGAGAAAATAAGAAACAGAGAAAGGCAGGTTGATACTAAGGTAAATGAAACTGAAGCGCATCAAAAGTGTGGGTGGAACGATGAGGTTGCGAAGTTTGATGATTAGGTTAGAGTATCCATAGTTAGCACACAGTGGCCAAATAGAGCTCACTGGCAGAGGCCTTAGTCCTGCTGTACTTCCTGGTTGTCGGCCCTAATGGGTTTCTTCCCAAAACAAAGGGCTTAATACATATGGAGGGCTCGGTTGGTGACCGGGAGGCCTACATGCAAGTTCTAGCCAGTACAGCATGTGATCGACGGCAATGCCATTAGCGGCAGTGACATATACCTATCCCCAAACCATATCCCAGGAAACCTACATCCTCGGGACATCCTGAGGATTAATTTCCGAGGAGATTGTATTGTCCTGAGGACGTTCTCCACCGATTCTGAACAAGTTCTCACTTAGTCCTGTTGTCCGGCCCCAGTGTATCCTGTGGACATCCTTAAATTTCCTCTGGAGTACCTTCTCAGTCTATTTTCAGGACGTCTGATGACAATGTAGCCCAGAGAATGTGGGTCACTATTTGCCTAATTATTGTAGGCAATGTGCAAAGGGTTATGAAACAGCTTTCTTTTTGCTTCATTTGTCTTGTATTCTAGCAAACAGATTTTGCAAGTTTCTCCATTCTCAGCAACTGACTGGTTCGTTCGCCGCATGTTGCTACCGATGAGTTATTCTTCATGCAACCTTTTAGTCTAGTGATGACTACAACTCTCTCAGGAGCTGAATTCTGCCGTCTCAGTGGAAATGCCACTCAGATGAGTGACTGAAAAGTCTAATAGTCCAACCCCATCAGAAGCATGCACTACATATACATAAGACCAGGTTTAAAAACCGGTCACAGTGGTTTCCTGCATAACATTGCCATTGCACTCAAGTATCTTTTAATGAACCTGCAGTTTTTACGTAATGACAACCGAGTACAAAAGATAAAGCTGGTTTTTTCTCAGTTCAATGCTGCAATATATTGTTCTGCTCAGAAATTTTGTAGAACATTTCAGAAATTTGCGTCCTCGAGTCATCCAGCAAAGTACAAAGTGAGGGCATCGTCATGAGGACATTTGGCCATAATGCACTCACAAAGTATTCAAAATGTCCTTACAGGACATTCTGACCTTTTGAAGGATGTCCTCAGGACGTTAGGTGTTGTCTGGATTATGCATGCCAAAGGTTGCAGCGCTGCCTTTTTTCCGTGGATGCCTGGGCCGCCCACAATACACGAATGTAGAATAAAGTATAGCATATCCGTGTTATAGCGAAGCCACTTATGCCGCCGCATTGGCTCAGTGGTTATGGTGCTCAGCTGCTGACCCGAAAAACGCGGGTTCGATCGCGGCCGGGCCGGTCGAATTTCGATAGAGGCGAAATTCTAGAGGCCCTGTCTACTGTGCGATGTCAGTGCACGTAAAGAACCCCGGGTGGTCGAAATTTCCGGAGCCCTTCACTACGGCGTCTCTCACAGCCTCAGTCGCTTTGGGACGTTAAACGCCATAAACCAAAACGAATCCACTTATAGCGACGTGGCGGTTATAACGAAGGGATTTCAATTTCCAATTCTTGAACTTTCAATTCAGTTGGGTCTGATTTTAACGAAGTAAATACAAGCGCATAGGCAGATATAGCAAAGAGGTTTCGTACCAACAGAAAAATAATAGATCAGAACATTTTTACGCCTCTAAGGCAAATTTTTGCTCGAAAATAAGGGCAAATCTCGATTGAAACCCTTCGCATCGTTGCCTGCTCACTCCCCAGTAAAAAAAAACCATTGGAACCAATTGGACATTCCAATTGGAACTTAATGGACATTCCCATTGCTTCCAATTGGACTTCCCAATTGGTTCCAGTTGTGTTTTTAGCCCCCGACCAATTGGATCCAACTGGACTAGCCAATTGGACCCATTAGGCCAGGCAGTTATTTGACCCAGAAAATATTCACAAAATATGCTACGTTCATTGAGAAAGGTAGCTAAATGTTTGAATAATATGCTCTAGGATCGTGGATGAATATTTCTACAACTTAACATATTAAAATGTGCAAAAGCAAAACTGATATATGAGGACTGCAAGGAGACACTGTGCCTAGTACCAATCAACATTTTTCTACGGAATTGAAATTAATATGCTTTTATGGAAATCAAAGCCAACAGACACACATGCATCACACACAAGCAACACTGCACATTCAGGCACTAGTAGCATACATTAGCTCAATATGTACATCCAGAGAACACACTTCTGCTCCAACTTATATACCCAATTTATTAGGCTCTCATGCTGGGGCCGGTGGCGCTTGCCCACTGAGCGCAGATATTTAATTTAATTTCAGCTCCAGTGGTGGTATACGTGATGAGTACAATTTATTAGGCTAAGCTGCTGATAGCTCTTATTGTAAGTATCATATTAGTTCTACCTTTTTCGTCAAACATGCAAACATTCATTGGATAAATTGGGTGCAGTTCGGCAGACCAATTGCATGCAATGGGTAAAACCAATTGGGCTCACCAATTGGAAACCCAAATGGTTCAATTGGTTAGTCCATTTGGACCATCCAATTGGAACACCATTCCAATTGGAAACCCAAATGGTTCAATGGTTAGTCCATTTGGACCATCCAATTGGAACACCATTCCAATTGGAACCAATTGGAAACTGAACTCGTCCAATTGGAACCAATTGGAACCCATTGGAAATCCAATTGGTTCCAATGGTTTTTTTTGACTGGGTCGTGAAGCGAAAGGTTGCTTCGCTGCATCGCTTTGCTCGCCTTCCCCGTGTTGCGCCGTCCGATGGTGCCTTTCTGGAACGGAGAGCAGGCAGCGCGGGAGAAAAAAAGTAAAAAAAAGAAGAGAGACCACTTTTTTTGTGACGTCACGGGGAGCGTTCGACTTGGCCAATCTGTGTTCTTGAATTTCTGTGTCTCGGTTCTCGGCGCACCGAACGCTGCCACTCGTGATCGTTCGTGACATCACTACTGCCTTGTTCCACTTCTTGCCTTTGATATCTCGATGACCCCTGACTCCGCCTGGACAACTTTTACACTGCGGACCTACTCGATTATCCCCTTTCTCGTAACCGACTTTGACCGCCTCCTGCTGATCCTCGTTTTCTCGCCTCGCGAGCCCCAGCACCTTGAACAGAAAGGTGGTGTCTTTGAAGACGAAGCTCGCCGTTAATTCTGTACTAAGTACGCCTAAACATCAAAAAGAGTGACATCGCATACAAGCATGAAATCGCACGTACAGTCCTTTCACAGTTAACTATAGTCCATAGTCCATACTTTCAGTCCATAGTGAAGAACGGAAGCAAGATCGACGACATTGGCAGCGGGGACCGAAAGAGGATGTGGTGCGCCACATAACGCAAGCCGCACTTTACGTGTGGTTCTTGGATGCGGGATCAATCAAAGGGATACTGAGGCTGTTTTCGAATCAGCCAATTTTTTAGGGTTTTGAAGTAGTGTCATTGCTACTCACGCCTGCGAAATTATTATTTCGCTTTTGGCTAAAACAGTGCCGCAATCACCAATTGAAAGCTCCATGTTCAAATCTCCCGCGCCCCGCGTGAGCGCAGGAGAGAACAGCGGAGAGTGAAACCTCGTCCATGTCGGCCAACGTGACGTCATGTTGAGCCGGGTATACTTCGGTGCACCCGAGCGAGCTTTCAGCGCGCGTTGTTTCTCGTGCTGCATGCGTTGTTCCTCGTACTGCGTGCGTTAATTGTGACGTACAAAGCGTGTCAGCCGACCTTGAGAATCAGGTTGAGCACGAGGAACTACTCTGCGTTCGTGTCCACGAAAAACCACGGCCGCGACCGTGTCGTCTTCCACTGTTTTCTGCCATAAGATCGCAGCGCAAACGTTTGCTGTTGTGACGAATTCAAGACGACCAAAGCAAGCGTACTCTGCTCGAAGCACTTTCGTAAGTGCGGCTACAAGCAGGGCTTGTCCCTAATGTGATCTCTGGAGATTTCTGTCGAAAAGGTGCGGCTGAACCATGACACAGTTCCTTCGATTTTCTCGCGCATGAGAGGCGTGTCACCATTCCGAAGAAGCGCCTCTTTAAGTAGAAACATGCTCACTTAGCCCCTGCAGAAACCTTATAGAGGCTCAAGCATATGTCGCTCTCCTCAGCTTAGGCGACCACCTGAGGCGTGCTCAGCAAGGCTTGGTTAGTGATTTTATACTCGGTTCGACGTGTCCAAGCAAGCAAAGCAAAGCACTACAAAGCAAAGCAAGCATGCAAGCATCGAAGATCTTCATATGCGGCATCTCGTTTAACCGTAGCTAAGCGATTAAAATGAAAGCGTTTGACGTTCTGATTTCGGATGCACATTTAAGAGAAATGAATGCCAACCAAGTTTTTGCAAAAAAACACCATGTTTCGCAACCTTATTCGGTATCTTCATCAAGTTGTGGCAGCGGGCGAGTTGCACTAGATATATGCTTTTAAACACACATATAGTTGGCCACCACTTCACTGAACCTAAACTGCAAATCTATAGGAAGGGCGAACGTTTCCAAGTGAGCGATTAATATTTTCTGACATCTGCTGAACGCGCCACGAGTGAAGCAGCAGCCTTGTGCGCGTATTTGGCTTGGTCTCGAGCGCAAAATGATTGCGTCACTATCCTGTGGTCACATGCCTCGCAGTGCTTGGCCACTGCGCTTCGCTCATTTTGACAACTTTGTGCTGCTTCATCGTTTCCTTGAAATACTTTCTTGCCCCAACCTACAACGCCGGGTACTGAGAACAGGATTTTTTTCTACACAGAGGTATTTTCTTTAGGATGACGCTCTTTCGGGCGAGCCAGGAGGCGTCCGGTAGTGGCAATTGACTTGAGTATTGTTGGCACCCCTTATTTTCCGAGAATACCAGCCGAGGTTGTACTGGCACCTTTTACGCATGGTCTGCATACGCGTCTTTCACTCTGGCGTATGCTTGTGCTAGGCGTAGAATTCTTTGCCTGTGTCTTTTTTGGTTTCAGGTGATACGTGGAACGAACAAACTGTAGTATACTTTTCTTTGGAGGTCATTAAAAAAATAGTCGCCATATTCGCTTTTACAATACCACGGAAAGCGATCTGCACTCAACGCAGCGCCGGATCCGCATCGGCAGCTTCTCCAGTCCTCAAAGTGTCGTCACGACCTCTCTTGACCAACCAAGGGCGGCGGCGCGCCGCACGGCGTGCCCCACGGTACAGGCCGCATATTTATGCTAAAAAATGCAATTCGCGCTTGTTTTTGCCTTATTTGGATGCGATATTCCAGTATACAGCATGAAAAACCATAGGACGCCGCTGCCAGCCTGATTCTCAAAATAAGTGTTTCAGTCTCCCTTTAAAGCACATCCCGCTCAATACACTCATCATGCTGAAGAAGGTCAAGGGCTTTGCTCTCGGTCACGAAGACTTTCTGCCAGGAAATGGGCGACTACAACGGCACAAAGAGCTGCACAACAATACGTGTAAAACATCGTCGCGGAGGCCACGTCCGTTGACAAGGGATCGCTTCAGCACTGGATGGCCAAGAATCGCGATCGGATTCTTGCGTATTACGACAAAGACATCTACAGCGCAGATGAATATTTAAACGGGACTGTTCCTCCAATTGTTGCCATCGAAGACTCTCGCGGCAAAGAAGGACAAATGCGCGGAAGGAAAAGCCAGGTAAAACCGTACCGCGGTGATCTGCGCCAACATGGTGGTCATTGACAAAGCCACTGCACGGCTTCGCCAACAACAAGAATTAGGCATTGATGACGCCACATATTTTGGCAACTGACTGTCCGACTCGACAAAGAGATCATCCGAAGGAAGCGTGCAAGGTGCTGATGTTGCTTGACAACTGCAGTGCGAATCACGTTGATCGCTGTCGAGGTTTTAATCGTTCCTTTCCCCAACAACAACCGCCAAGCAGCAGACCATGGACCGAGGGGTTCGATGTTCGCACTGCCGACAACGTGGCCGACATGAAAGGCCCTTAAATTTTCTGAAGGCGATCTTCGCAAGCGGAGAAAGCCGGCTTCTCCGGAAGCAGCAGCGCGGACGCGGCTCCTGCATACATAGCTGCAACTAGCTGATGGTGCCGCCGCGGTCCGGTGGTAGTGGTGGTGGAAAACGTTTATGGGCTCTATTTTACATTTACAGTGAGTGAGTGAAGAAACTTTATTTCCTCCAGAAGAAGACCCGTGCCCCTCCCGGTCCGCACGCAGGCGTCCGGGGAGGGGCAGCGGCGCAGCTGGAAGACTAGCAACCATTTTTTCTGCTGCCAGGCGGGCAGCGTATCGTTGTATGCGAAGGTCGGCACTTCTGAGTATGGTCTCCCATTCCTCTGCATTATTAATTCTGCCATATCCTGGGGCACTGGGGCATCTCCATAGTATGTGTTCGAGTGTAGCGGTATGCCCGCAGAACTCGCACACCTCCGCATCCTCCCTCGTGTCACCTCCTGTCCAGCTCCTCGGATCCAGAGCGGGGATGCGAAGTTTCTAGCTTGGAGTCTTCTCCAGTCATAGGCCTCAGCCGAGCTAAGCGATCTATCCGGAGGAGGATAGATCCTTTTGTTCTTTTTCTGATTGTCTGTGATGCTATTAAAGGTATTGGCTTCCTCTTTAGTGCTGAATTCGTATGAGGTGTCCACGGCTCCCCGGGGTAAAGAGGGGCGGGCGAGCCTGTGGGCGGCCTCGTTTCCAACCAGACCCGAGTGGGCTGGGGTCCAGATGATTAGTTTTTGCGGTTTCATATGGAGTCTTCCATCTTATCATCAGGGTCGGCACCCCTAGTCCAGGGCTCCGCTGAGGGTAGCTGCCCTGCGTGCACGCCTTAGCCTTTGTTGGGCTTTTCAGGATGTCGCTGGGTAGCAGATCCTCTCCCACTGTTCCGCACTCGGGTTTTCTATTACGCCTAGCTCGTCTATTTTCTGGCAAGCCCATGTGGTATGGTATGGGGTTGGTTTTGTCTCCACACCACGGGCACTCATATTCACATTCACATTCATTTATTCCACATTTATCCTGGTACAGAAAAAATGTGAGGGCAAGGACTAAAAGCTGCTAGTTAAGCAGCTTGACTAAGGCCCTTGCCCCCTTTGATGGCAGCGTACAGGGGTTTAAAATCACACAAAAAATTACACACAATGATTAGATTAGTTTCTGCAGAAATTCTTGTACTACAGCACAAAATACGATCAAATAATATTTTACGCGCGTACACCAGAAAGCATTATACCGAGTCAACACACACACATTATATATATACATATATATACATATATATACATATATATATATATATATATATATATATAAACTCTATACACAAAAATTTATACAACATGTACATACTTCAAAAATGAAATCTGAAACACAGACAAATGTATTTATGCAGAAATGTTTCTCTAATTACAACATGGAAATGCCAGTCCTTAATCTATTGCTTCATACAGTTAAATTCCTAAAATATTTAACGAGTGCGGGCCTTGACGATGTTCGTATGTCCATGTCTGTGTCTTGAAGTGTGTTTAATAATACTGGCAAGCGATGTTCCAATCTATTAAAACCGTTATTTGTGCGCGAAAAGGGGACTAGCCAAATCTTTCTGTGTCTTATGTTGTAAGGAACATCCAAAGATTGTCTAAGATTGCACAGCGAGAGAAAGCATGTATAGGATTTTGCCAACGAGATTTTATACTTCATACTTAAGTTTAAATTGTACAGATGTACAGCAGGGACTATATTATATGTTGAGAAAAGCTCTGTTGTATGGCCATCATACGGTAAGCCTGCAATGTGACGGATTGCTTTCTTCTGCATTAAAAATAGCCGGTGTATGTTCGCCTTTGATGTCGTTGCCCAAACAAGGCTACAGTAATTGATGTATGGGGTAAATAAGGCATTATATAACATTAGCTTTATCTTAGGTGGGACAATGTAACGAAGTCTGCACAGAACACCACAGGCCTTGGCCAAGTTGCGAAGCACATTTGTTACATGTGCATCCCAATTTAGATGTTCATTAAATACTACACCTAAGGTTTTCACCTCATGTACAGTATCTATTTTTTCTTGGCCTATCTTTAAACAAATACTGTAATCAAGAATTTTTTGCACAGGTCGAAATAGGACAGCCTTGGTTTTTTTCGTATTTATTTCTAATGAATTTACTTTACCCCATTCTAACAGTTTACTAAATGTAATATTACCTAAAGACGATAATTCACTAATGTCCTCTGACTGAATAAAGAAACTTGTGTCATCGGCATAGACTACAAAGAATGCCTGGTTGCTTATTGTTACTATGTCATTTATATAGATAGTAAAAAGAATGGGTCCTAATATACTACCTTGGGGCACTCCACAAGATATATTGCGTAGAGCTGACGACTCCTCTTTTAGTGAAACGCTTTGTTGTCTCGCGGACAGATATGATTGTAAAAGGGCAAGAGGTATTCCACGGAATCCGTAATGTTCAAGCTTAGAATATAGGGTTGTGTGGTTAATTCTGTCAAATGCCTTGGAGAAATCTACAAAGCCGCCTAGTGTTAATTTTCGTTGTTCGAAACCTTTAATAATAAATTCCTTTTGTGTGAGAAGGGCCAGTTCTGTTGACATACCCTGCCGGAAACCAAACTGCTGGATGGATATTATAGAATGCTTATCACAGAACGATACAACTCTTTTGCAGATGACTTTTTCCAATCCTTTTGATATGACAGGCAGCACAGAAATAGGCCTATAATTCGAAAACTCATTTTTGTCTCCCGACTTAAACAGAACAGTGACTCTGGCTAGCTGCATTTTTTGTGGGAAAACACCAGTAGTCAAACAGGTATTGAAAATATGTGTGAGAGCAGGTATCAGGAGCTCGAGCACAAACTTTATGGGGCGGATAAGAAGGCCATCAATATCACGCGCTTTGCTATTCTTCAAAGACATACAAATGGAATACACTTCATCTGGAGTAACTGGATCAAAAAAAGCAGTGTGGGCATTCGGTAGACCCAAGTAGGACGATGCTTTATCATCATGGTTACTGTTCGCTAAAGTCGTAAAGTATTCATTAAACTTATTTGCTAGTTCTCTTCCTTTAAAACTTTGATTATTGACACTAATTTCGAGGTCTCCACTTTCGTGCGTATTGCGATTTAAAAGTTTATGTAATTCACGCCAAAGAGCGTCTCCCCGAGTTGCAACGCGACCAAAAAGATTTTCAAAATAAGCGTGTTTAGAGTTGCGTAACACTTTTGTTACACTGTTTCTGTATTTCTTAAATGATATGAAGTCATTGGGGTCTTTTGTTTTCAAGAACTGAAAATACATCGCATTTTTTTCACTAATCATTCTAATACATTCGTCAGTGAGCCATGGTTTCCGACATTTTTTGCGCTTTTTGACAGATTTGTACTTAAAACAATCTGTGTAAGCACGTTTAAGCAAACCCAAGAAAATGTCGTAGGCATCATCAGCAGTAGTACACTCAAGCGCAGATGTAAAGTCAATTTCCTCAACTGCAGTTCGGAAACGTTCAAGCGTTTTTTCATTAATTTCTTGAACTAAAAATGATTCACAAGGCTTTTCGAAGTTTTTACATAGCTCACCGGGCTTGCAAAACATAAAAATAGGCAAATGATCACCCAGAGCTGCCGTTATAACGCCGGCTTTAATACAGCCTTCCGGGTTATTTGTGATGAATATGTCAAGAAGACTTTGAGAGTGACAAGTGATGCGTGTAGGCTCTGTTATTACGGTTGAACAATGAAAAGTGTCCAGAAGCAGACACATACGTTGCGAGTTTAGAGTAGGCTGAAGCATGTTAATGTTGCAGTCACCACCGGTGGTAATGTGCAGTTTATTCAAACACGCGAAATTCAGCAGCCTTTCTAAGTAGGCAAGAAATTGATCAGTATTCCCATCTGGTGGCCTATAAGTAACGACAAATATAGATTGCTTGCATTGGAGCGTCAGAGTCTCGTAATCGGGAGTAATAGCTGTGAAGTCGGGGAGCACTACGCATGGCAACTGTTCTGATATCAACTGCATTACTCCCCCACCACGCCTGCAGGGTCTGTTTAGGTAGAAACTCCTGTAGCCTGGTAGACAAAGCACTTCTTCTTGCGTTTTATACCATGTTTCGGTTATCATTATGATATGAAACTTGAATCTAAATTCATCAAAAAATGTTGTTACTTCATCGTATTTGTTCCTTGCAGACTGCGCATTAAAATGTAGAAAGGCAAGGTGCGTACTGTCTTTCGGGCAAGCGATATTTTTCGGTGTGTTCATCAGCACGGGGAAAGAAGATGCACTGAGTAGCGCAAGATGTGCTTACACAATCTTTTCCAAATCAGCTTCGCATGAAATCCGGATGACACGAGATGTCTCCGTTTTCCGCGCGAAAACTTTGCCGCCTTTCGCCCATGCAGAACGCCAGCTCATTGCCTTCTTTTTTGCGATAGTCTTTCCTAGCAGAAACTTAAGCTGAGGGCAAAGGTGTTCGTTCACAAACACCGATGCCTTGGTTGAAAATCCTAGGTCTTCGGTGTTTAGTTTCTTGCTGCGTGCCTTGTCAATCACTTGGTTTCGTTTCGCACGGCTGTTGAAAACGGCAACAATGTTCTTGCTTTCGGCGTCGTTCCAAACAGGAACACGATGACACACCTCGATATCCTGCCTATCTATAGGCTCACCCACTGCGTCGCCCACTTTAGCAAGCAGCTCTTCTAGGTTTTCATTATCCTCACACGGTACACCCTTTATTTCAATGTTCTTGATCCTAGAATACTGATCTTGTTCAGTTACTCTAACAGAGTTGTCGTGCACCTGTTTTCTCAGATTTTCTCGCTCTCGTACTGCGTGGGGTAGATTTTGCTTAGCATGTTTAGGCCTGCTTGGAGCAGCGTTGGAAGTCGGCTGGAGAGCTGGACCTTGTGCCTCCGGATCTGGGCAACACAGACTTCGTTTCCGTCAACGGCGACCTTTGTTGCCACGGTAGACTTGACGACTGACAAAATGCTTGGAGTGCCATATGGAAGCGATCACAGTAGACAGATCATTTCTATATGGAGGCGAAATTCCAGAGGCCCGTGTGCTGTGCGATGTCAGTGCACGTTAAAAAACCCCAGGTGGTCGAAATTTCCGGAGCCCTTCACTACGGCGTCCCTCATAGCCTGAGTCGCATTGGGAGGTTAAACCCCAATAAACCAAACCAATATTCTTAAGGAAGGTTCATAACCACAAAATTCGCCGCATAGTCGAAAAAAATGGCAGCGGTTTAGCTCTGATGAAACCTGGGGGGTTGCGAAAGCAACGAGGAGAGAGAGAGAGAGGCGATGGAGAGCGCGCGGCGGCGGCCCCGGCACGCTAGCTATGCGCCGCTACTGCGCATGCGCAACTGGCGATCGCTGCGGCGTGATGGCTCTGTTATGCTCCTAGGTTCTCGGCGCGCGCAAGCGCGGCGGTTGTGGTCGGACGCGTCACGTTGGCGACGCTGCGCCGGGCTGAAAGCCACCTCCCCTTATACTCCAGCCGCGTCGACGCAAGACAGCGCCGAGCGACAAGCGGCGCGCATGCACATAAATCCATTCGTCCGGCCTGCTGCCTCCGAGTAGCGGCTACGCGCTCCGCAGACGACGCGCGCGATGCATTCTGGGTTCGCGGCTTCGACGCGCCCGGCGCAGAATATGCACTTATTTTGTTTCCACGCCAGCACCGTCTGAGCGCGCCGAAGCCGCCGAAGACGTCGGTGGTCGAAGTGCCGCGCGCGCGTAACGCCGGAGGAGAGAGCAAGCAGACGTCACGCGGCGCCATAGCAACGGAGAGGCTGACGTCACATCATCTGTCAGGCGCGGCGGCGGCTCCTCGAGGAGCAGGTGGGGTCCACGGACTACGCGACGAGCGATTAGACCTGGCGTAGTATTGCTTTCGCAATAATAAAAAAAAAACGGCGGCGCGCGGGGCAATCTCGCCAGCGCGCCATGAGAACAGGGGAGAAAGAAACCCCGGGAGGAGGAGGAGGAGGAGGAAAACTTTTATTTCTATTTACAGTGAGAGGTCGATGGGGCGAGCCGGAAGGGCCCGCCCCTTACAAACACTAGGAGGGATCCCTAGTCCGGGATCCCTGTAGCTTCCGCAGCGGCCCGGGCTCTAGCTACCAATGCCTGTTGGGCATGGAGTTCGGAGCAGCCGCGCAGTGCAGCTTCCCAGTCCTCTCGAGTGGGGTGGAGGTGGGGTGGGTAGGCAGGATTGGAAGGGCATGCCCACACCATATGGTAGGTGTCCGAAAACTCCTCCTCACAGTGTGGGCACGCGCCCGAGAAAGAAGAATTGAAGTGCTTAAGTACTGCCGGGCACAGTACAGTATTGGTATAGAGGCGGAGAAGCCAGCGCTCCTCCACCCTGGTGAGGCCTTTACAGGGAGGGGGATAGAGACCATGAAAATTTTGATAAAGAGAGGTGATCTCTTTAAAGGTGATGGCCGGATTGAAATTGAATTCCGGATCAGGCTGCGGATGAGGCGACGCCCGGTGAGTAAGCGCGCGGGCGGCAGCGTCGGCTGCCTCGTTCCTCAAGACCCGCATGAGCCGGAGCCCATACGATGGTACGATGGGTCGGAAACCCTGTGTATTCGCATGCGTGGAGAATTTTGAAAGCACGGTCTGGAATATACCCTTGCTCAATATTGCGGCAGGCGCCCCTGGAGTTCGTAATAATGACTCGGGACTCTGGATCTGCGGCGGCCAGTGCAATGGCGATCTCTTCCGCAAATGTAATGTTTGGGGCACGGAAAGTAAGGCCCTGAACTGTAGTGTTTTGGTCGGGAGAGCGCCTGACCTCGTGTGTGTTGCTCGCTCTCCACATCGCTCGCGGGCGCGGCGCTAGACTGTCGTCACCGCGCGTCGCCGTTTGTTCGAGAAGGTTGGAGTGAATTCTGCTCATAGGTGACGGAGAGGGCACAGCTTTGAGCGTACTAAGTGAGGCCCTCTCCACCTGATTCGTGCGCCGGCGGCGGCGCAACGCGAGAAGGACTGGGAGGTTCTCGAAGCCCATCACGCGAGAAGACCCATCACGCGAGAAGAGGTCTACGCAGCGATTCGAAACACAACCAGAAATACGGCCGCGGGTGCAGATAAGATCAATAACGCACTCATCCGCAACCTCAGTGATGAGCTAGTCGCAGAATTAACGGACTTTCTCAACAAACACTGGGAAGCGGAGACCGTGCCCGAGGAGTGGAAACATGCGGAGGTTGTCATGATTCCTAAACCAGGCAAGAAACTACAAATTGAGAACCTCAGACCGATCTCGCTCACATCGTGCCTAGGAAAACTGTACGAACGAGTGGTGACGCTGAGATTACAACAGTACATGGAGGACAACGAACTGTATCCCCACAGCATGTTCGGTTTCAGAGCAAAACTATCGACCCAAGATGTACTACTTCAAATCAAAGAAGAAGTACTTGGGAACGTCCCCAAGAGCGGAGAAAACATAATACTGGCATTGGACATCAAGGGGGCTTTTGACAATGTCAGTCACGAGGCTATCCTTACGGGCATGAACGACCTGAACTGCGGAAGGAGAATCTACGGCTACGTCAAAGCCTTCCTCTCAAATAGAACGGCAACGATTGGCCTGGGGGAGCTCAGATCAGACAAATTTCTTACTCCAAATAAAGGAACACCTCAAGGATCGGTCATCTCCCCTACGCTCTTCAACATAGCCATGATTGGCTTGGCAAAACAGTTAAAAGCAATCGACGGCATACACCATGCACTCTCAGAAAAAAACCGGCCGAGGGGGGAGTAAAGACAACTTTAGTCCTAAAAAGGGCTCTTTAGTCCCTAAATTTGCACACGACACACTCCTTGCCAAAAATGCGCGCCGTGCGCAAACTCAGCGGACTAACTGCCGAGAAAGAGACTAACGGGAGGCGAATCGCAGCACAGCAGCACGCGAAAATTGCGCGAGAAGACCCTGACTGCAATAGTACTCGATTTTTGAAGCGCATGGATGTCGTCTAAGGCCAGTGAGGGCACTGCCGCTGCCTGTGACGAGGCGGATACCCTTTTCCGTGAGAAATAGGCTTCGTGCCACCGAAACGGCTGGCAGCTGTGCAAGTGCATAAACAATCACTACGAACTTCAATACGTGTCAAATGTGAGTTGTAAAAGTTAGGGTTGAGCAAGTACACGTAGTTTCATACCGTTGCCGTTGTTTACAAGCTTATGTGATGCTGTGTAAGTATCGGCGACACTTAGCAGTCAATTCCCTGTCACCGCTCTCCGCCGGTAACAAAAAACGAAGTGAACCATCGCCTTCTACCTTTGTTTTCAACAGGCTGTAATGTGCAGCTGCCAATTGCAAGGAAGAAGACCACCTTATACGCAAAAAAAGAAACAAAAAGAAAACCACTGTTGTGGTTGTGAAGTACCGGCCGTAAGTATACACAGTTCAGCACTTCTTTTTTGGCCACAACGTGATTTAGACCGTTGTGCGTGCGCATTAAAGCTTACCGCAGGTTTTTTCAAAAGCATATGACACCAAAACCACCACACTGTGACAACAATTTGAGCGGTACAGACAGACCATGTGTGTGTGTTGCATACAAGGCTTTTATTTTCTACCGTGGACTGTCCTCGGTGGTGGCGTAGTCATATCCGCGCTCGGCTCATAATCCAAAGGTTGTCGGTTCGAATCCTGGTGTTTTCATGTATGTTTATTTCTGTTTCCTTTATCGTTGTTATATGTGTGAAGTTCTGTCGGAAACTATCCCGCTGGAAATCACCCGTCGTTTGCATTTTTTCATTAAATGTCTGCTCCCGGGGACTAACGGTAGCACCCTTTCCAGGGGACCAACAGTTACGCCCTTTGCAGTTAGTCCCGAAAAGGACGATTGCCAGTGGCAGGTCAGTTAGTCCCCAAAAAGACTAACCTCTAACATCTGGGTCAACACAGGCTCGCTCGGAGAGAAAGAAGAGAAATTACAAAAGGCGGCCACCTGCGTAGAGAACTACGTCAGAGCAAGAGGGCTAGCAAGCTCCACCGAGAAATCAGAGCTCCTAAGAGTTTGGAGAGGAAAACAAAATCGCACAGTCCCCACTAGTGACGACTTAAAGTTGAACGTCTACCTCGAGGGGAAATCGATACCGGAAAAAACACTCATCAGAATCTTGGGGATGTGGATACAGTCAAACCAACGCTGCACTCACACCCTCGCCCTACTCAAAGCATCCACTCTACAAGTGGCCCGCATGATCACGCGCATCTCACACAGACGTCATGGCATGCGAGAGGAGGACACACTTAAGTTGGTCAGAAGCCTGGTAGTCAGCCGAGTGACATACAGCCTCCCCTACTATAATCCCATCAAGAGTGAGGTACAACAGGCGGACGTGATTCTACGCAAAGCCTACAAAACCGCACTCCACCTTCCTCACAGCACTTCAACTGAAAAGCTCCTAGCCCTAGGACTACACAACACTTTCGATGAATTGAGAGAGGCACAACTAGTCTCCCAACTGCGCAGACTACAACAGACCCCATCTGGCAGGGAGCTCCTAAAGAAACTGGGCCGCGCCGATCAAATTCAAGAAATACAGAGGACAGAAACAATTCCGGACGAATATCGCAACACACTAAAAGTAACGCCAATACCCCGGAACATGGATCCCAACCTACACAAAGCACGCAGAGAGGCAAGGGCTGAATACCTACAAAAGACATTAGCACCCCAAGAAACGACGGTATACGTGGACGCAGCCACATACACCAGAACAGCGGGGCAGCACAACAGCAATGCGGTAACAACGGTGATTGACTCAACCCTACGCGAGATCACCAGCGCATCACTACAAGACTGTACGATAGTCGAGGCTGAGGAAGCGGCCGTCGCTCTAGCGGCAGCGGAGGGCTATCGGTCTAAACGGTCTCTAAAAATCCTTACAGACTCACAAACAGCATGCCGCAACTACCTACGCGGCAGAATAGGGCACAGAGCGCTCCGCATACTCCGCTCTGGGGGCCACATAACACAACGACAAACAAACGAAGAACCAATCAGGCATACGATAGTATGGACGCCGGGACATACGGGAGTAACAGGGAACCAAGAGGCGGACAGGATAGCTCGAGGGTACACTTATTACCGAGCATCCAACGTAGGCGACCTCGAGGGGTACGAACCTGTACCCCAAGATTATTCGGCGATTCTAAATTATTACAAGGGCTGCAGAAAGCGGTATCCACCACCGAACAACTCCCTTAGCAGAGAGGACTCTGTCGCGTGGAGACAGCTACAGACGGGCTCCTACCCGAACCTACACGTACTCAACAAAATATATCCAACACAATACAATGACAAATGCCCTTGGTGCCAAGAACCCCCCACGCTGTACCACATAACGTGGGCATGCCAGAGGATAAGCGTGGTACCAGTGATAACAAACCCGAGTGCGGAGCAATGGGAGGGAGTGCTCTCCAGCGATCGTCGGGTCGACCAAGAAGGTCTGATTCGGCGAGCAGAACTGGCAGCAGCATCCAGCGGAGCCCTGGACTAAGGGCAACCGACCTTTGAGCAAGATGGACGAAGCCATCTCAAAACCGCCGAACACAATCCGAATCTAGAGCTAATAAAGTTTTCACTCACTCACTCACTCACTCACTCGAAGCCAGTCCCCGCGCCTGGCCAATGGGGACGCGCGCCCGGCGCGAGAAGGATTAGGAATTGCACAGCTGATACTATATGTACACCCCCCGTCAAAAGTATAGAGCCCAAAGGGATTGCTTCTAAGCTGTTTAGCGGGGCTCTCTGCCACATCTAACAGTCCAAAGATTGGGAGGACAGAGGAGGCGAAGCCATTCCTCTTTAGATGGATCACGGTCGCTGAGGATGCATAATGGCCGATTCACACGACGGTCCGTTCGCCCGCGGCCCGCGCACTACGTGTTCATGCGTCAGCACATTGAGGGGCGCGCTGTCAGCCGCCATCCATCCATCCATCCATCCATCCATCCATCCATCCATCCATCCATCCATCCATCCATCCATCCATCCATCCATCCATCCATCCATCCATCCATCCATCCATCCATCCGTCCGTCCGTCCGTCCGTCCGTCCGTCCGTCCGTCCGTCCGTCCGTCCGTCCGTCCGTCCGTCCGTCCGTCCGTCCGTCCGTCCGTCCGTCCAGCGCGCCCTTCAATGTGCTGACGCATGAACACTAGTGCGCGGGCCGCGAGCGAACGGACCGTCGTGTGAATCGGCCTTTAACGAGGCATGCTGCGTGCCTCATAAGCAAACCCTTTGGGCTGTATACTTTTGACGGGGGCTGTACGTGCGGTTTTGGGTAGCTGAAAATCCTGTCAGCTTTAGCGAGGGGAATATTATCTGCCACAACGGCACGATTGCTAAGTCGAGCCACGGGGCGAGGGACTACGGAGGTGGAAATTGTCTGTGTACCGGCACACTCTGGGAACCCTGGGAACGAGACCGCTTACATGAATACTCGAGGTTTTGCCAGCCGAGCAGGTGAGCCGGACGTTCCGGAGACGTCCACGAGATATGAGCTAGTGTCCTTTCACGACATTACTAACCATTACAAACTTGCGCGGAGAATTTGCCCGCCTCCGGACAAGCAATTGGCAAAGACGCAGGAATGCGTCTGGCGAAGATTGCAGACGAGATCGTTTTTCAACCCACAAGTGTTAAACAAAATCTACCCGGACGTTCAGCCGGAATGCAGATGGTGTCAGGAATTGGCAACCTATGACCACTTATTATGGAGCTGCAGCAAAGCACCGCCACCGGCGGATATTATGAGTGATCCTTCCCTCCAGCAGTGGGAGTCCGTGTTGGCCAGCTCAGACCCGGTCGTCCAGACCAGAGCCGTGGAGTGGGCCACTCGGGTCGCCGTCAGCTATGGGTTGATGACCACATAGCTCGGAACCATCTACACGTGCGTTCTGACGAAAATAAAGTTTGTCCATCCATATATGTACATACGTGCGCGCCTGCCTTGGCGCGAAGAATACAGACGCGAAGCGCGCCTCTAAATAAAGTGCCGTTGACCGCTGTCTGTGAGCCCGAGCCGCCGTTTAAGCTTCAGAGAAGCGCGCCCGCTCGACTCCCGGGTCAACACCACTCGCCCAGCCACGGACTAGTGAAGCAACGTGCGCTAACCTGCGGGACGGCTCCGTCCATATCCTCCGGTCGTCGGACTGTTGCAGTGCCTGGTGAACAAACTGTGTTTTGTTTGCTTGCCTCTCTCTTCTGTTAGTGCACTTTAGGCGCAATATTTCTTTTGCATGTTAATCTCTCTGGAGTGATACTTTGCATGAGCTGCATCATATTGTAATCACTTTGTATGTGCTCGTGTGAGTGACCCTGAAATCCTCTGTATCGTCTCTTGGCTGTATAAAGTTTGTTTTGTTTTGGAACCTTCGGCTCCGACTCATTCTTCTCTGGCTTGGAACCGGCGAAAGCTGGGCACCAAGCGACCAACCCCCCGGTCACTTGGTAACTGGTTTCCGGGTGAGCTTTCCGCGCTGCGTCGAGAGCACCTCCTTTGAGACCGCTACCCCCACACGCTCTAAGGGTGTCTGGAAGTGCACGCTTAAGTGCGCGAAAAGGGTGACAGCTTCTGACTCCAGCGTGCACGAGCTGTCTCCTGGCTGATGTCTTTCTGGGTGCGCGTAATGCGTGGTACGGGTGAGACGCGAATTCGGGCCATACTCTCCCATGCGGGCAGCCTCGTGTGCAGTGTGTGTTAAATTGTGCGGATTAACGTGGGCAGTAAAAGGCAGCCACACCAGCTGGAATGCATTTCTGCAACAGTTAGTTGCACCCTACCTTTCGCGCGTGCATGCATTTTTAACGCGGCTGCATTACGGTCCCACATCGTCATAGTCGCGGTAGTGGGTCATCCGGGTGGGTGGGAGATCGGAACATCCTCTTTGAAACGCAATGGCGGTAGTTACCACCATCCTCGGCTTTTTTCCATTACATTTCTTTAAGCAATGCTTCAAACTTCGCAGTAATCTATAAATTCGCATTTTTCTTTAAACAAAATTTTAATTCCGGAACGTGTAATCACGTCATCGCGCTGCTTTTGAGGCAGCAGTCTTCCAATCGCTTCTTCTAACTTCTGCCGCAGATCATTCACATGACCTTTGTTATTTCTAAACCCTAGGGTGTCAGGAAGTGTGACAATGCATAGAAAAAACGGGGAGTAAGCGGAAGCGACACTGTTCACATCCTGCTGTCCCAGGTTTGTCGCATGGCGTTGCATGTTTGCCAGTCATCTTTTCTCTAAGGTCGCGAATTTCTCAATTACATCCTGAGAAGATGCTGGGCTTTTGCAGGGAAGCCAGCATGCATATGGCTCCCTATTGGTTAACCCAACATGCGCAAGATATATATGAAGTCGAGATGACTTCGAAGTGCTGCCGCCGTTTCGTGGTCGGTGCTAGACTGCATTGCGACAGTCTGCGTGAAACTGCGTGGCGTTCTATAGAGGTCGTACTATACCTCTGGTTGATGCCCCTCTGGGTGCGCGGGTTCATGCTCTTGCTGAGGTACATGACGAAGCGGAACTTGAGCAGCGGCTCCTCGGCGATGTAGAACTGGCCGTCCGTGTAGTTGCGGCAGGTGCGCGCCACCTGCGCACGCACAACATGTACATGCACACACCAGAGGGGTGACCAGAAATGTCGCCAACACAGAAAGGTATACCGAGTAGCTCTCGCATCGGCGTCTGAACCTTCTCAATTGACAAATGTGTGGTACGAGGAAAAAGGAACTACTGAGGGACGTCGTCTTTCCTGAGGCAATTTTGGACTTGGAAGCTTCGGGCTTATCACTGTGCGTGCGAGAAATAGCGCCTCCTGGCGACAGTCACATATCCCTGGATGACCGCGCGCGTAGGGCCATAGCTTGATATCCAACTGACGCTGCAGGTACCGATGGTGCCGCCTCTTAACGCATGCGTTATTTTTACGCAGTTAGTATAAGCATGACGAAATGTTTTGAAATACAAAACGGTCAGTTTGAAGTTGTGCGCGTTCGTCCGGTCACGTGCTTCAGGTCGTGATCGTCGCTGTTATGCTCAGCTGCTGCGTCCCAATTGGCCCGGTTGTCCACTCTGCTCAGTTGATATAATTACTTTTAGTAGCACACTCCATTTGTGAAGCCACTCGCAACGCCATGTGATGAACAGTTCACGCCTGACAAGAACTTCACTCTTGCTTGATCGTCCTCGGCACTGGGCATATTATGCAATGCCTATAGCAGCCGTCGATCGCAGATGCCTCACCTTGTAGGTGAAGGACCCGCGGTCGGCGATGACCACCGCCTTGCCCCGCACCACCTGCTCCAGGATGGCCGGCCCATAGATGCGGTGCAGCTCCGTCTGGCCGCCGTAGCGCATGATGCGCTCGAACACGCGCTGGTACGAAGGGTTGCGCGAGTCCTGCGGCGGGCGGGGTGTGCATACGTCAGTCTGCGCAGAGCGTCTTCCCGACAGGCGACAACGACGAGAGCGATGACCGGCCGATTAGGCAGTGTGTCTCATTTTTGTGTGTTTATATTAGCGACCCTGGTAGCACAAAATGTTGCAGCAACATTGCAGCAATGTTTCACTGCAACGTTGCTACAACGTGGATAATGTCCTCTTGAAATCACATTCAGGTAACGTTAGCATGCAACATCACAACAACGTTGCTGCCACGTTTCAACAATGTTGCTGCATCATTGCTGAAACGTTTAAGCAACGTTATGTAATGTTTCAAGAAACATAAAACAACATTCCAGTAACATACAATATACGCACGCATGCTGGATGCACACCTTGAAGATTGTGCTCCTGCCGTTCATAGCTTGACCAGCCACCAGCTTCTAAGAACGGCAGTGCTTAAACAGACAAACAAATGTGCAGAGTGACTAGTAAGACTTTTTATTGCTTTCCGAAGCTTGACCTCGGAACTAATGGAGATATTTCTGGCCTGTAATCGGCAATGCTGCATCCTGCACGAGTCCCTGCTGAGTGTAGCCCAAGTTCTGCAAAGTAAAAAAAAAGTTGCACTTAAAACTAGGAAATCTGATGGAGAATACCTGCAAGAACAAAAATGTTCCACTAGCTTTTGTATGCAATCACTTATACCACAGACATGTTTTGACAGAAACATGCCATGAAGAGTGCGAAACATAGAACTTAGATGTTCTTTGCAGTGCAGTGCTATGACTGCAGAGAAGTCATGGTAAAATGAATTTGTGTCCGCAACCAAAGCACGGTATAGCTGAGTGTCGGCACTGCAGATGGTTCATATGGACACCTTGTTCAGTTTGTTTTTGAACCTTCTGTTGTCCCAGGAGCGTATCTGTAAATAATAATGTGCATAAAAAGAGAAAAACATGAGCAGGGAGAGATATTCTATAGAATTACTAGTTCACAATACCACCACGCAGCCGCTGTTATAACTGTTCCACAGGTGCTGTCCAGACTAAGGTCTGCTGTCGGCCAAGTTGAATGTCACAGTATGTGCTGGTAGTTGTGCTCATAAAGCACAATACACTCAAAAGGCATCTTGCACTCGCAGCAGCTGCATCTCTCCACATATTTGACAAAGTACTGAGGTGAACGACTTATGCAGAAACAGTTTCTCACCTTTGCTTAATCCTTGATGGGCATAGCATAGTCAATCAGCTCCATATGAGTGCACCTTCTCTGTGACTCTCGCCAACTTTTTCTTCGCTTCCACTGAAGAGTTCAAAACCAAGAATGCAGAAGGTTTTGTGATCAGCCATTGCAGCAAATGATATACAAAACCTATTCTACAATTAAAGAGAATTGCGAGCCATGACAAATTTTGAAGAATTCAGTAAAAAGTTAGAAAAGGACAAGTAATTAAATAACTAATTAGTGGAATGTAATGGGTCTAAGGGCATTACACTTCATCTTTACTCTAAATTATTTTGATCTTTTTATTGCCATTTGTGCACATTCTTTGCCTGCATATGGAAAACTAGACTAGTTTATAAAACTTAATTTGAGCCTTGAATTTAAGTCTCTAGGACCTATTCATATGCAAAGAAAAATTCAGCACAGCAGTGGCTTTCAAGAAATGCAAACCGAGGCTTTCAGCTACTAGTGATGCTCTGAAAGTGACATGGCTAGATCAAAATGACCTCCGATACTGTTGACGCAAGGTTGTCGTGATCCACATGTGATAGATATGTGTGGTCTCACTCAAGTATTTCAATATCTGTACTGAGTTTCTGCTGTTGTACCATGTGTCAGGGCCCATCACTTCGTCTTCTCGAGAGAAAAACACTTTTACAGTGTCTATTTCCCCAGCGACCAGGAGAAATTTGTCCTAAAAATTTCAAAGCACTTGCCTCTGATTGGCTAGATAAAACCATGTGACAGTTTACCAAAATTGATCTTGATATTCTCACAGCCGTCTTTCAAGAGAGAGAGAACGCTCAAGATCTACCTTCCATGCTAACGCAAATAGCAATTTTCATCAACAGAAACTTGACTGCTCATTGGGTTGCAAGTGCTGCGAATAGGGAACAGAGCAATAGGAATTTAAGCCATCCTTTCGAGATATAGTCCATGTGAGCCAAACCAGCAATCGTGGTGTGGAATGACAAAGATAACAAAGCCCAAAAAGAAAGAAACGAAGATGGGAAGCAAAACACATTATTAGCAGGTTGTTTGCGAGCTCGAGACTTGAGCCCGCGCGCGACAAGAAGACCACAACGGCACTTCAGAGCACTTTTTGTCGCACTAGAACAATTTATTAGTAATTGCTTCCGCTTCCAGCTCTCTCCAGCTACACTGATATTTTAAGCTTTACACCTCGAACTTCTCAGTAGCGAATAAGGGCCGTCAAAAAATAGGGGAGTACTCTTAATTTGGATCTGTTCATTGGTTAAAGCCATATCAGTCCGGTACATCACACGTCAGCGGCGAAAATGAACTGCAACAAGTAACCAGTCAAGAAATTCTCCGGGCTGCATGTGGAATGGACACCGCCAGAATGCTTCAACCACAGTCTAAAAAATACTACGGGGTTTAGGCTAAGCATCTTTCACCTCAGGCCTTTCCAAGGCATCTGTCTGACGTTTCCGCTGTGTTGTCGGCTACGGTGCTGACCACGCTTGTGCGCAGCAGGCACACTCGCGTCGCGGTCGGCTCTCTTGAAGATTTCGGGCACACCACATTCAACGTTCCAAGACATTCACCCTTATAGCATAGTGCCCTTCCGGATACGAGACGGCACTGAGGCAAGGATTATCTTTTTCTTTATCTCAAGGCCGGCGTTTCCAAAGTAACAGTGCCGAGGGAGCCATCTGAGCCATGCGTAAAACGCGTAAGGGGACTTACTGTGTTTTCCGCCGATCTTATGATGAGGCGCTTTCTTGCGTGCATCCGCCGTAGTGTTGCATCCTACAAAAATGATCTCGAGTCCCTCAGCCCACTTGGACCAGTCGTGACCGGTACAGCTGAGGTGTTGCTCGCAGACCGCCACGTTCGCGCTTCGTTTCCGCTCGATGTCGGCGAGGATTGGCGCGATGCACTAGTCGCTTGCTTTCCATTTACACAAGTTAGACGAGCACTTTGACACCATTGTAATGTTTGATTAGGCCCGATTGCGTTATTCGGCGTACAGATTGAGACCGATTGTACTAGAATAGGGGCAGTGTGTTCAGGAGCGCTTGCCGCTGAGGCGCTTCATGCAGAAAGCACGAGATGGCGCTACAGGAGCATGGGCTGTACGGAACCAACGGCGCAGCGCTGGCGCTGCGCGTTTTTAGAAGTGTTGTAATCATCCTCCGCCTCGAACAGACGTGCAAATGCTCGGAGGATGTGGAGATGCATGCTTGGAACTGACGTTCACATAAGAGATTAATTATATGTGTACTTTAGCGCATCACAACGCTCATTAGACGGATTTATTAACAAACCTGACAGCAAAGGGTTTGGAGACACCGAAATAGTGGGGTAAAGCCGTTAAATCTGTTGAGCCACGCTACAACGTAACCAGAAGTTATTCGAACGTAAAAAAAACATTGATTAATGGGTTTAATATCCGCAAGCAACACTCGCGCTTCAAGTAGCACCGTAGTAAAGGGCTTCGATTGAGTTGAAGCAACTCGGATTCCAGGTGCATTTTCTTGCGCAGTTCGCACTCATAAAAATGCAGCCGCTGTTGTAGAAAACACAAAACTGTACACGGCCCAAAGCCAAAGGCCTTCCCTGCTTGGTATTTACCTTCTTTCGCGGTAAACATGGTAAACATTTGTCCCTCGTTCTATCCTCCGGTTTCGCGAATTACCCGCAATGACTGGATTTGCACAGTTTATTCGTGACTTTTATTTACGTCATGAAGAGCTCCCCAACGTCAGGCTCATGTACGAGTCTGAGACACACCAACATCACACATTTGAATGAAAGGAATAAAACAGGTAGGAAAGAGGCCAAGTAAAAGGGATTAAACACAGAAAAAGAGCGAGTACATTCCAATCCAAACAACGGAGACCTACAGCGGAATTAATGTGCTTAAATGAATTCCTTAATTCATTTTTGAATTATATTTACAAAATTGGCTTTGGAATGCACAAAAAAAAAGCCGTGTATTTAGATAAAAAAAACGCAAAGGAGCGTCAGCATATGTGTTGCACAAGCCTGCTAAGAACAACGGCTAACTTTCAAGTGCAATTTCCTTTTTCGTCGTGCCTCTCTTGACTGATTAAGACCTTTAACGTAAAAGTGCAGCCTTGTTAAGACATAAAAGCGCACAACTGCTGATGTGAAATCATCAGCATGCAATTTGCACCCTATGGCATAGCCAAACTTGGCTTTCACTAGAATCATGACATCGACTATGCTGTCGCTGCAGAGCTCCTCTTGGCTGAAGAAGATTGTAAATATCTCCTCAAGTTTCTTTACTGCTTCAAAAAGAAACTTGGAGGGATACAGCAAGCCTCCCCTATCACAAATTTCTGTGAATTTTGAGACTCTGCTGCTGACATTTGAGTTCTGCAAAAGAAGAGAGCGGCAGTGCTCACATTTGTTGCGAGTAAGAAATTTCCGCGCAACATACCCTGCCATGTAATGAACGAGGCGGTCATCGCTCTTTTCCTCCACGTAAGCCCGGTGCTCAGCTGGAGTACTGTTTAGCCTTTGTTCTACCACCGTCAGATTTCCAGCTTCAACTAACTCATCAAGAGATGCAACGTTCCCTTCCATATCAGATTTATCAGGTGAGTGAAGTAGCGAGACCAAATCTTCATTGGCCTCAGTGTTGCCTGTTTGCATTGCTTTTGCCAAGTTATAGAAAGACAGGCAGTTGACGACAATCAAGAATTGAGATGGCGTTGGGTGGTCGTTGGATCCACACGACTGCCTCACAATACCAAAGAAGTTCTCCAACTTATCTTGACTTAGTCGAGATGTTAATAGGTATGTAAAACCCTCCCCCCCCCCCCAAATACTCTAACAAGGCCAAAGTGCTGCACAGTGTCACACGGAGCCCATCTGCCGTCGACTGGCTCAAGAAGCCGCCAACTCCTTTTGCATGTGATTCCCAGCGAGACAAAAACTCGAGGAATTCCTTCAGAGTCTTCACATTTTCGGATCCTGGACGAAGGGCTTTGGCTGGGAACCGAGAAGTCATGATCTTGATCAGCTTGTTGATAGCCCTGAAACAGTGCGAAGTTCATAAATAGGCTAAAGTTATCATTTATCTGCAACGCTTGTAAGGGAAACTAGGAACACAGTTGATATGCACGTTCCTGAAGGCGGTAATTCTGAACAGCGCTCACCCACCACAGTGGTTCATTGGCTACGGTTTTCTGTTGCTCAACATGAAGTGGTATCCAGCGGCGGTTATATTCTTATGGGGGCACATTGCAAACATCTATGTGCTTATATTGTTGTGTGCAGTTAGGAATCTCAGGTGGACTAAATTATTCCACAATTTTCGATTACGGCGCTCCTCAAAGCCCACTGTGCCACTTCGTGGTGCATAACCCCATCAATCAATCAACGACATTCACAAACACATGGGATCCTCAGTAATGGGCTGTGGTTCGACAAGCATAAGAATGTTTTGCAACGAGCACAGAATATAATTATGCATGAAGTTGAAAGGTTTTCCTATTTTAGACAGAAACATTGCGGTGAAGAAAAGTAAGGACGAGAACATGAACAGACCACATTAAAGAAGAAGCAAAGACAGAATGTCACAATGGTAAAGTGCATCTTTAAAAAATTCACTTGTACTCGCTGCTCACTTGTCCTGAAACGTTAATAGTTATTTCTGCTTACGTGAAAAATTATAACGTTGCATCAATCTTCCCCCACGACGATTCCAACGTGTATTTGTAGAAATTCAGACCATTCAAAACACGGTCCCCAAACAGCTGAAATGCAAGGGTCACTCGCATTTTCTCAAAGCCATTCGGCTGCAGATGTACCAGCGTGAGGCCGGGCATCGCCTTGAGAGTGATGTTCCCGCTGTCAATTCTGAACGCTTGCCTCAAAGGTTGGATGGAAACCTGAAATTATAGTTGTAAGTAGTAAGAGTTTAATGTATACTCACTCGCTCAGTGCAACTCAACAACATTAATCTGCAGGTTATTATAAGCCATCGACATGAAATCGAATAGCAATTAATAAGGCAATAGTCAGGAACAAACCGAATTTAAGTGACACTTCTTATGAAGACAAAATACTTACCATCCCATTCGGAGTGTTCAGTGGGTGGCTGAGCAATGTATTCCTGACACACTTGATTAAGTGGGGAAAGTCAGACAGAAAATGCAGGTGACGAGCAGGATCTACAGGGTGCTCAGACTTGCAAGTCACCTTTCCTGACTCCACACCAATTCCTAAGATCTTCCACATGCGACGGTTCCATGAGGCTCCATAAGATGTAATAAAATCAACAAGAAGTCCACTGGCTTCAGCAAGTACTGTTGCTTCTATTATTATTTTAGCAAGGAGTTCCGCTTTCGCATTTCCTCGAGTGGCAAAGCAACCAATTATTTGCGTCCACTTCCCAGTAAAGGGGATGAACATTACCACCATCCCGTGGTCGCAGGGAACGCTCTCTCCTCCTTCGGTAAAAGAGCCCATGTCGACAAATCCCTCAATATGCCCGGACGACGTCACGTTCAGGTGCTCCGACAGTTTGAGTTCATCGACCAAGAGCCCTCCACGCCTGCTAAATGTGCTCATGTGTCTTGTTTTCTGCTTCAGTTGTCTCAGTATTTTAGTGCTGAAGCCAAAGCCACTCTTGTACAGCTTCAAGTAACGCTTCAGTGTGCTCTTGCTCGGAAGTGAGAGAATATTGTGCTTACGCAAATGCTCGTAGAGTTTGGCACTCTTCATCTTCATAAGGATACATTCTAAGATCCAATCTTTTGAGTACACATTACCCTTCGCACTTTTCTTCTTGGCAGCTGAAAAGCACTGTCGGACACAATCTTGCTGTTTCAAAGGCAGGGATGCAATCTGTTCCTGTAAAACTTCTTCAGGCTTTAGGGAGTTCTCCTCCTGCATTTGCTTCAACCGGTCTTTTAACCGCGCACAGCGAGAAAACAGTCTCCTATTTTTTTGTGCTGCTGCTCGGAGTCTAGCAGCAGTGGTCCGGGTGCGCTTTCTTATCAATCCCTTCAGCCTTGATTTTCGTGACTGAAGTGCCTTTCTGGTGTACCGGCAGGAGATGCATGCTTGTCCTGCAAAGAGCAAGTGAAACAAAACTTTATTCCGGGAATTGAAATTAGTCTGACTTTATAAAAAGTATGGCACACACCATAGTAAATGACTTTGTAAATTATCATGTGCTTGCGTGCATTTATATTCTTTACGCACAGAACACAAAAAATCATACCTTCAGATTGTTCCTTTCCTGCGCATTTTTTGCTGTAGTATGCCCCATTACGGATGGTGACCTGCTGCTCTAGGCCTTCTGTTAAGTTGGACTTGGGCATCTGGCTCGTTGGCAAGGCACCAAGGCAGACACGATGCGAATCAGTTCTAAAAAGAACGTCCGCTGCTTGTTCACGACTCAGAATGGTTCCCTTTTCGACGATGCTGCCGTAGAGATGCGCCGTGTACTTGACTTCAGGCCCGTCGTGCTCTGTAAATATAACCGCCCTTTCACAGACAACTTCTTCGGACTTGCACATTATGAGCTTGCAGTATACAAATCCATTATGGCCCGGCACGTTGTGTGAACTCCAGTACACCGAAGGCACATCGAGAGAGCGAAGGCCTAACACAGAGGTTGCCTCAAACAGCTGCGGTTCAAGTGCGTCGCCTTGCAAATATGGCGTGTCAAGTGAAGCGAGTTCCTTTACAGCGTCATTGTGACTGTTTTGTTCAGTACAAGGCCTCTTGGGATCAGCAGAACACACCGTAGGGCTCTTCCGCTTTCTTGGCGCCCGAGGCGTCGGCGTCTTCTTCGATAAATAGCCCGGCGTGTTTGGTAGGAGCGTAGGTACGGCATCCGGCAGCAACTCTGGCTTTCCTCGCGGAATGCGTACCTCTTTCCCCTCTATAATGTGGACGTAATCCCGTAGGATACAAGAAGGATCGAAATGACGCTCGCAGACCGAGCAACTTTCATCAAGGACCTTATCTTTTCGATGCAGGTTTCGTTCCCAAACCTTTCTTTTTCCTTCATCTTTCGGCACGGCGAAGAGGGAAGGCTGCTCGCCTTGGGCCCACTTGTAGCCGGTGTCGCACCCCGGCGCAAAGCAATGACGTTGCCGTCGGCGATTAGGCATTGGCTCTCACTCGCGAACACCGCAGCAAAACATCACACTGCTAGCACTGCCCGTGCGGCCGAAACACCCCGTTTCTTCACAAGCAAGGTGGAGCTCAAGAAGCACGCTGCAACCCGCCGCAACACACGGAGAACGCGTCCGTACAGCCGGTGCGACTGCAGCGCCACCACATACATCCGGGACCTGTCTACGCTGCCGGCTTCACGACGGTGCGTGGCGCGCTCCGCCGCCTGAACACACTGCCCATATTCTAGTACACTGTAACACCGACTTGCCGCTTCAAGCCGCCATATTCTTTGTTGTTTCACTGTTGCCAACAGGATGTTCGCTTGGCTATACACAGACACCACTTCGCATCTCTCGCGCTGTTTTATTTCATATCTTCTGGCTACACGGCTGGACAGAATATATATTTTATTTTTATATTTATCGTCTCACCGCGGCTACGAAAGCGCTATTCCTTCAAGACACCAATCAGCAATTTTAGCTGATTAGCACGCTTTCCAAAACTCCACTTTCCAAGAGGTCCTCCACGGCTGAAAGCTTTTTCTTTATCAACCGCCACATTTTTCGCATTTTTGAAAAGCTCACTGAAACACTTTAGGGACGCCCCATAAATTTTTGTGCACGAATATTTCGTGCTAGAAACAAAAAAAATTCAGGGTGCACTCTGACGATCCATAGTGCGCGAGGCGAAAGCCTTTCCCCACAGCTTGCCGTAGGCACACAGAAGGCGGCTATGGGGCGACTTAGTCATGACCCATGACTAATTGGATAATGACCAACTAATCATGACTAACTAGTGATGACTGGTTAATGACTACTCTGTCATGAATATTTACTTGACTAACTAGTCATGACTGGTTAATGACTACTTTGTCATGACTAATTACTTGACTAACTAGTCATGACTAATTATTTGGCGACTCATTAATGACTAACTAGTCATGACTGGTTAATGACTAACTAGTCATGACCAATTAGTTGACTCATTAATGACTAGTTAGCCATTAGTTCACTAGTCAATGACTAGTTAGTCATGACTTCTGAGTAGTAATGACAAGGTATGACTCACTTCAGATGTATGGACACGGTCAGGGTCATGGCTGCGAATATCAGCCATTAGTTTTTCGCCTTAATATATTTTCACAGAAACATAAAACAACATTTTCCAACGTTACGCTAACATATGGCAGTGTAACGTTGGTGCTGAGTTGCGTGTGTAACGTTTTAGCAATGTTGTTGTCTAATATTGCAGCAACATCCCATCAGTAATGTTTAAACAACATTGCTATAAGTGTGCTAATGTTGCGCAACATTTTGCAACGTTGTGCTAACATTGTAACAAGTTGTTGAACGTTGTGCAACAAAGTACAACATAGGTAACATTGCTGCAATGTTGTGGCAACATCATGTGCTACCAGGGGATGGAGGCCCAACAGCTTCAAAAATCGAGCTGTCAGTATTAAACCTGCTTAAACGAAAAGGTTGCAGAGCACTTTAACGATGAAATAGAGATTTAATCAATTGAAACTGCAAATTGGACTTGTTGGCTGGTCAGCTTCATAAAATACAAAAGAGAAAAATCCGAGCTAGAAAGAAAGCTGTTTTTATTTATTTATTTATTTATTTATTTTACCTTCAGGGCCTTGCAGGCATTGCAGAGGGGAGTGGGCAGAAAATATAGAACAAAACAATGGAGAAAAAGGAATCGGGTACATCAAAGATTAATCCTGTGTATACAATGCTAGCTAGACAAAAATACATTAGTGCAGAACAAAATCGTCAGAGTTTACGCAACACCAGCCAAAGCTTCGCTTAAGTTGTTTGGTTTAATTTGTTTTCTTTTTGTCTTGAACACCCCTGTCCCGCATGTGCATTAGGGTTAAACATATGAAAGGTTTCTTCCTCGGATAAAATGTTTTAACCGTGAGTACAGCGCCGTGTTTACCTTCTATGTTCTTAGATTTTTGCTCCAGAGGAACTAACTTTATTGCATGGAGATGGCTTGAGGCTGCAAATGATTATGGGATCCAGAAAAGGACCGATAAGGAAAAAAATACTCTGACAGAAAAAAGGCTTTCCCTACCATACAAGCAAACCTTTGTGGCTGTCGGTAGACAGCAGAGCGTGTTAACAAAATTTGGATTGGGAATCGGGCGAGTTTTAATGCGAAAGCATTGCTACTGTACTCCTCGCCCCCAATATGCTGTCAGGGTTAAGTGAAGCCTCGTGCACCTCTCCTAGGCGATGAGGGATGAACGCACAAAGCAAGGAGAGGCATAACGAAGGGCGGGGGCAATAAACGTATGGCGCCACTCATTTCAGCGAAAACGTCTCTTGAGAGTCGGACCTAGCGGCGATAGCGAAGACAATAAGAGGGAAAGCCGCTGCGCCAGTCAGCAATCGACGAATTTGCTGGGGAAAAACTGGTGGGCTGGTTGTTTAGACATATCAAATGATTCCCGCCGCACACGAAAGAGAGGCAGACTGTCAGAAAACGGCTCTTTGTGGCGTGTTTTCTGTCAGCCTACCTCTCTTTCTTGTGCGCCGGTAATCATCCACCAGTCGACGTCTGGCGGCGCGCGCTCGTGTCAGCGATAACATCAATCGTGAGGCGCGGCCACGCCGAGGTCCCTCTGCCGCTCTCGCTGCAAGGACTATGCTTGCTTGCGGATGTGTCTCTTCACTCTGGAGAACCTCGCGCACGCGCGCTGATCAGGATGTGGTTCTGGCGATGAATCCCAGTCCTCCACACGAAACACCATTTAACGGTTACGCTTAACACAAAGCGTGCGTCCAATTCGTTAAAGTGAAAGCATTTGCATCAGCTTACACAAATGGAGGTGGGCCTTTATATTCTCGAAGAAACGACAGCCGCAAGCATTATGGTTTCCCATTCATTGCAACCATTGCGGCGAGCCCGGAGTAGCTTGTCAGTCAAAGACGAGTGCGTTACTGTGGCATGTTTAGGTAAGCACAATTCTCAGTGATTCCAAAACGGCCCTTCGCAACTTCGCGAAAGGACGTATCTCCGCCACTGCGAACAAAATTCTTCGTACGATGCCAAATTATCAGAAGCGGGCGGAGTGGGTGAGATGACAAACGCGGGTTGGTGACATCCTAATCGAAATCAAGAGGAAGAAGTGGGCTTGGGCAGGGCATGTAATGCGGAGGCAAGATAACCGCTGGTCCTTGGGGGTAACAGAGTGGATTCCAAGAGAAGGCAAACGTAGCAGGGGGCGGCAGAAAATTAGGTGGGCGGATCAGATTAAGAAATTTGCGGGAATATGGTGGCCGCGGCTGGCGAAGGACAGGGTTAATTGGAGAGACATGGGAGAGGCCTTTGCCCTGCAGTGGGCGTAGTCGGGCTGAAGATGATGATGGTGGATCTGGTGTCGGTTCCAGCCCACGCGGGTGTACCAGGGAACAAGGCCGCTCACCAGTATGCTCTGAGGTTTTGTTAGCCGAGCCGGTGACGGGGTCTCGGACACTGATGCCCCAAGGGGTGAGACGCTAATTACATATCAGGCCATAACTAATTATTACAGGGAGCTTAGAGCGAGCCTGCCTCCTCCGCACGTTTCGCTCAGCCGCGAACAGGCTACTACGTGGAGGAGGCTGCAAACGCGGTCGTAGCCAAACCCGTACACCTATTCCAATATCTTTCCAGATTTGGTAAATTCTTACTGTCAGCTGTGCGGCGAGCCTGCCACCTTAGACCACATAATCTGGGACTGCACGGAGGATCCGCCTCCGGCAGACCTAGTCACATCTCTCGCACTTGAATAATGGGAAGCTGTTCTCGCTAGCCCGGACCCGGATGTTAAGTCCAGGGCCACGGCAAGAGAGCAGGAGGTCGCTGACAGACTCAAACTGCCGGCCACCTGGAGCGGCTGAAGTACCCAAGAACATCACCAACGTATTGCTGCCAATAAAGTTTTTTTTTCTCTCTCTCTCTTTATCTATATAAACCATCAAACGCAAAAGCTTCGTTCCGAAAAGCTTTCATCACTAAAACGTTCTGGCAAAATCGCCGTTGCTTACACACGTTGCCGTCATCAGATTGTCTGATCGACCGCCCAGATTTTTTTAATATAATGGCTAGCAACTGACATTTTACAAATAAGTGCGCTGCTCAAAACTGACTTCTGCAATACTGCACTGTGTCTAGTTGTGTCTTAGTGCGGTAGAACTACTGGCGCATTTTCAGTTTTCGGGCATACGTACGTACGTACACCCCCCGTCAAAAGTATACAGCACAAGGGGTTTGCTTGTGAGGCCTGCGCTATGTGTCATTATCCTTCGTCAGCGACCGTAATATCACGAAAGAGGAATGGCTTTACGTCCTCAATCCTCCCAAGGTGTGGACTGCTTGATGTGCTCGGGAGCCACGATAAACAGCTTAGAAGCATACCCGTTGGCCTGTATACTTCTCACGGGGATTGTACGTCCCTCAAGCCTGCTTTGTGGCAGGCGGTTCATTTGCCCACCGGGTTGGGGCAACCTGCCAGGTGTGGCCTTCACTTGGGTTCACCTGGGTGAAGGGCTTCAATGTAAATTCCTTTAGGATGAAGGCCTTTAGGGTTAAGCCCTTATGACAAAGGCCTTTATGGTGACAGCCTTCATGGCAAATGTCTTCTGGCTAAAGGCATTTATGGTAAAGACCTTTAGGCCAAATTTCTTTAGCACGTAAAGACGAAGTGCCCACCGTCTGCACGATATTCTGCTGTTAGCCATGCTAAATCGCCTGCTATTTTTTTCTCCGCTTTCATGAACCCAAAAGCAACACATTAAGGACCGATACTGCAGCGCAGAAAATTCGCTTTCTCCGCGACGTGCCCTGGTCTCGTGACAACTGCCAGCTTAGTCTGCGCTGAATTCTCGCGGCCGAGATGCTTACTGCGCCGTTCTAAGGATACAAGAATCTGAACTGGATCTTTGTTCCCGCCGTCTCCGTCGCCGAGCCCCGTGCGCGGTATTCAACTGCCTCGCTTTGTTTAGAACTTAGGCGCCCGTTGGTGTGTTGCGCGCTGTAGTCGTCAGCGTCGGCGTTGTCGGCGTAACACGCCACCAGGTGGCGTGTGTAGGCGTGTTAGATGTGGCTTGTTGGCAGGTAGTAATAGAGCGAAATGGCACCTGCCACGGCGAGAGGCAGGTTTCGTGTGCAGAGCTGCGCTCAAAGTTCGCGTCACCGACTGTCTGCATCACCTGTCAATGTTTTTTTTTTTCGTGCCCCCCACTCGCACTTGTGTGCCTGTACTCACCCTGAGCATGGCGGTGAGGATGCTTCCGGCCAGGGTGTAGGGTCGCACGGAGGAGCGTCTCGCCAGGTCCTGGACGTTTCGGATGACGGCCTCCTGGGACTTGACCATGAGGCAGGCGCGCATCTGGCCCGCGAAGGCGAACACCAGCACGGTGACCGCCAGCCACCAGAATGCGCTCAGCACGCGCGACGCCTGGCGCTCGGGGGGCGCCGACGAACCTGCGTCTCAGGTAGAGCACGAAGCGGTCACAAAACGTCGGCGGCGAGGGTAAGGAATTAGAAGAAAAAAGCAAACAAATAGTCGTTTTGTATCCAGATAAACTGGAGCTAAAAGAAGAACAAAGAATTACGTAAGACGGGAAAAGAAGCTTCTTCTGCCTTAGTCGGTTAGCGCCCAGCGACAAACCCCTAAGCGTCGCCAGACTGCTGCGTAAGAACGCCTCCGCAGGTATCGATCCTCGGTGCGTATATTTGTCGTCTTCGCGCTGGCGTTTGTGCGACGATCCGTAATAAAAGGGAATTACGAATCAGGACTTTGCGAAAACAGGCTATTACGTACGATCCGTCCATTGTGGTTATTGTCTGGTAAAGTGGTAGCGAAACGTGCTGAGGAACAGTCCGCAACAGTGTGCTTTTAGGTACAAAATGTGTGCCTTTTTATGGACACGCTGCCTCTGGACACGTGCAGCTGCGGCTCCTAGAGGCATATTGCTGCAGTGTGGACCGCCTTACTTTCCAAAAGAGCAGTCGAGTTTTATTGCAGTAGACACCTACATCATCACTTTCACCATCCTGTTTAATTTTCTGCGCCCGTCTGTGCTTCCAAGCTCAAGTTAGTGATACAAGTAATCTGTTCTCCTACCTAGGCAGCCAAGTACGCAGTGCGTGTACAGCTAAATTTCAGCCCTTTTCGTTAGTCTCCACGTGTCTATCCTATATGCGAGTACTGGAAATGCAACTATTTTGTACTTTGCTCTCGACGAATACGGTTAAGTTGCTGTACATGATGTCAGAATACTTGCTAAGCGCATTCGCCCCATTTTTACTGCCTCATTTTTTTTCCGTCTCATGATCTGGATCTGTTCTTGTAAGTGGCCTGCCCTAAGTGATGTATTCGCTTGCCATTTTCAGTGCTTCGCGCCTAACCTAAACTGTGATTCTTTTCTTGCAGACTGTTGAACATTACTTTATTCTTTATATCAGTTTTTGCACCAACCATCCTGCTTTGCCTGCTACGGTCCTTAATCATTCTCTGCAATACTTCCCCTGAGGTGCCTCTTGCAGGGCAATGTCTTGAATGAATCGGACGTTACTTCAGTATTCTCCGCCAACTTCTATCCAAAACTTCTCCCTGTCCAGTTCTCTGAATAATCCCTTTAAACACGTCGTGAATGGTAGTGGAGAGGTTTGTCTCCCGGCATGACAGCCTTTCTTATTGGGATTTTATTACTTTCTACGGAGGTCTTTGGTGGCTGTGCAATTGTTAGATATATCTTCCAGTATTTTTGCATATGCCTCTTCTACACCCTGATTCCGCAATGCCTGCACAACTGCTGAGATTTCGGCTGAGGCAAATGCTTTCTCGTAATCTATGAAGGCTATACAGTGTAGGGGTTGATTGCATTCTGCGCATTTCTCTATCAGCTGATTGATGGTGTCGATATGGTCTATTGTCGAGTAGCATTTCCTAAAGCCTGCCTGGCGCTTTGGTTGGCTGAAGCCTATTTTTGTTCTAATTCCACACGCGATTATCTCAGTAAATAACTTCTAAGCAATGGGCAGTAACCTGACTAGGTCTATAATTAACTAAGTCTTTGACATCGCTTTTCTCATGGTTTCAGATAATATTAGGGTTCTTAGATGCTTCTACTTCGCTCGAAGTTGTGAGGCATTCCGTATACAGAGTCCTAGGACAATGTCCCCACTGTGATTCAAGGCTAAAAAGACATGGGCGCTCCATATCATAAAAATTGGATGGGACACTTCAGTTCCGCCTGAAGGGTATGACGCGGTAGTTTTGATGGTTTAATGCCCATATAGGAAGAACTGGTGACTTCCTCTTAACATTCACAGACCCGTGCGAGTCATCATACTACTCATGGCGGCATGGTGCAGCGGTTAAGCGATGAGCCACTGCCCTGCGATGGAAGGTGCTGCCACCTGCCTTGTGCGACTTGAGTTGGTCTTCCCGACCAAGCTTTAATTAAACTGCCACCTGCCACTGCCCAGTTTGCCCGCAATCCGATGGGCAGGTTGTCATTATGCCACAAGGTTACGTGACCTAGGTTGCTTCTCGGGGATCTTTCGTCGATTTTTCCCTGACGGACAAAGACGACACCAGATTTTCTGCGTTACGAGCTGCTTATATCTGTCGCGTTAATAGAGTGGCATGCGACGTTTCGGGACAAACAAGCTGCGTGCTCGCCTTTTCCCAGCAGGTTCTCGAAGTACTCCCACGAGTGGAGCAGGAAGCGCTCGGCGACGTAGCCGCAGCGCCACCGGCGCTCCCCGTGGCCCGTGCCCTGGCGCTGGTCGTAGAAGCGGTCCAGGCCCGTCGAGAGCAGGGACAGGGTCATCATGGCGAACACCACGCACACCCACACCTGCGGGACACACACGGACGGTGTTGCCGCTATCGCGCTGTGGTGCTCGTGTTCGCCTAATTCGACGGATGTGGGTGATATACTTATGACAAGGGCTCAGTAATACTGGGTGTCTGGCGTGACTTAACTAAGGTTTACAGATGTGCTGCTCGATGGCGCGGTACTAAAACAACTACAGTTATTTTGACGCTCCTCTGGAGCACATGTGAGCCTTATTCGATGCATTACTTATTTGGGATAAGAGAACGAATATTAAAAGTGCTTACTTTGCGTGGAAGGTTTCAGCCGTGTGATTGTAGAATGTCAAACGATGCACCAAGTAGTGCGAATTCAGAAAAGTTGATTTACTCTGGACGTTTTTTTCTATGTTATGAAAAACCGGACGCGCAAATGATGACGGCAGCTGCCCCAGCGCAGATGCATGAATGCAGCTGCCAGAAGAAGTAGGCAATGGTTTTTCAGAGAAGGCTGTCATACCATGACAATCATTACTCTTGCACGGTTTGCATAATGAAGCCTTACAACTTTCTGCCTAGTTGAAGTTTTTCACTCGTCTGAGGCGTGTGCAGGATCAATCACTCAGAAATAGGATAATAATTAACCAAAGTGATAAAATATACCCAGTTCTGCTAGGCAGCCGCCGTTAATGCTAGAGGTGTTATATTCGCTCTATGTTCTCTGAAATTGTGGTTGAAGTCAAGATAAACGACCCGCGTAATTAATCTTCATGGGAATCAAGTCCCCACATCAGTACGGCAGGGGATAATATTGAATGATATCAGAGCATGAGTTGAAGATATATCGGGAGAGGGGCAGGAAAAGGACTACAGGGCCAGTCGTGAGGGCTTTACATGTACTTCGCGGGACAGAGCGCAACAACAGTTTGCCGTGCGATAGAACTAGAAAATAAATCGTCAATTCAGAAACGTAACTAATTTAAAAAATGGCTGAGGCTTAGCTAAGGTTAAGCCTAGTCAGATGCGAAGCATATTTATGGCTAGGCTTGGTAAAGTTCCTCGCTTTGTTCTTCAGTTGTTGTAGAACGTTGTCGCCGAGCCGCATATTGAGCACGCCGCTTAGCCAGGCGTTCATCCCGCTCTTCATCGGTCTCTGTGGCACGCTGAAGCTTTCGCTTCTCGTTCAAATCAGCCCTGCTTCTAGGCGGCATCCCAACACCTGGCCGCCTGGTAAGTGCCCGGAGAGCGAGGCAAGCTCAGCTTTATGCCGCTGCTGTAGCGTCACGTGGTCAGCTGCAGCGCCTCTGATGTGGAGCCTCCACCGCCGCGGCCGACCGCGCGAGCCGGCAGCCCATCTCTCCTCTGCTGTGACGTCATGTTGTCACGTGGTCAGCCGCCGCGCCTCTGATGTGGAGCCTCCACCGCCGCGGCCGACCGCGCGAGCCGGCAGCCCATCTCTCCTCTGCTGTGACGTCATGTTGTCACGTGGTCACGCTAAAGGCCAATGGTAGCTCCACCGCCGCGCTCGACGGGCTGTAGTGTAGCTCTAGTAATATGCTTCGCATAAAAACGGTTTTATAGACATGGCAAGACATCGCGAGGTGGTACGTGAGAATAGCGGCGCAAAACTTAGGGGATAATAGTTAAGGAGAAATGCTCAAAGTGGCTAAAATGAGATGTAGGCGAACCCCTTAACCAGCAAAGAATTACGCTGTGCCAGTCACGCGTGAAAGCTGAGCCAACAATGAAGAATCATTTACGACGGGAATCATGGTAAGGTTGGGCAAATATAGTGCCCATGGTGGCGCCGTCCGACAGCCGTACACAAAGTCAATGTGTGAGCTGTGTTCGCCGAACGGGGCAAAGCTGGCAGACTCCTGGAAAGGTTAAAATTGCAGTCTCCTCTGGAAGCCTCAAGGCGGATTTCCTGTTCGTGGCTCTTTGAAGACTGTCAGCATAGCGCGCACCGCCACTGCGTACTGTGCGCCCCCACTGCTCATGCGCAGATCGCCTTGGCACCAGATGCAGGCCAGCTGAGCGCACGCCGGCCGTGTCGGGACCAATCACTGCGTGCACACTGGCGGCGCGCGGTACGCGGAAGCGTTACCGCTGCCGATTCCCAAGTTGGCTGCTGCACACGCTCGGAAGTCATGCAGGCAAAGCACCCTCTACAGGGAAGCATGAAAATAAAGGAATTATTCTAAGCACCGGACTGTGGTCCTTCAGGTGAACCGAAAGAGAAATGCTTGGACGCTTTCGCATTTCGTTTTCATTGAAACGCAGCTGGCGCAGCCTGGGTTCTAAACCGCGACCTTAGGCTGAGCGCATAAGTCCACATACCTCTGTGTGCAATATGAAAGGTAACAACCATTTTGCGTGAAAGTGAGAATTTTCTGCTTGTTTCTCTAATAAAGTTGAGAGTGAATTTTGCATGCTAACACCAAGAAAAACTATTTAGAAAAGAAATCAAACTCCTTGTCCTAAATAATTAGGAAGTAACCATGAATTGTTTGTTTGTTCGTTTGTTTATTGGGGTTTAACGTCCCAAAGCGACTCACGCTATGAGGGACGCCGTTGTGAAAGGCTCCGGAAATTTCGACCACCTGGGGCTATTTAACGTGCACTAACATCGCACAGCACACGGGCCTCTAAACTTTCTCCTCCATCGAAATTCGACCGCCGTGGCCTGGATCGAACCCGCGTCTTTCGGGTAAGCAGCCGAGTGCCATAACCACTGAGCCACCGCGACGGGGGGAACCATGAAATGAATGCTCGTACCGTGTTTCCCCTCACACTGCTCAGGGGGTGCAGGTAACAACAACGTGAAACACAACACGCCATCAACATTCAAGCAATGAATGCTATGCGTGTTTTAATAACGAGCACACTTTTTATTTTTGGTTTCAAATAGTTTTCCTCTAAAAAAAAAAACAGCGTACACAGAAAATTTTTATAATCAGCGCAAAAAAAAAAAACTGCTATTTGCTTTGGTGGCGAACCGATTGCTTCCATTTATATTAGTACTACCTGTACCTCCAATCACGGCCCCAGAAGGCCGGTGTCCTTAAAAAATTTCAAACGCCATCCTGCTGTTATAGTTTATGGGCACACAAGAATTTTTTTTTTCACTGTGATGCTTCAGATTAGACTGGGGACAGCACACGTGCTATGGAAAGAAAAATCGCGATAACATCATCATCAGCTTAACAATGCCCACTGCTGGACAAAGGCCTTTCCAATATGTCGACAGCTGTGTCAGCTGCGGCGTCGCTGGTTCACCGGTAGATAAGCGGAATACTGAGGTCAAGCTCGACCAGATAATTCGGTAGTGGAAATCAGAGAGGAAATAATACGACCTCGGAGGCACATGCGATGCGAAGAAAAGATAACTGGTAATGATGTGCAGGGCTCACACTGCAGGAGAACATAGGAGTGTAGCCATCTGGAGATGGTGTGATTAGGAAGTTCGCAGTGATAGGCTGGCTGCAGCTAGCGCAAGACAGGAGTAATTTTGGAGAATTAGGGGAGACCTCTGTCCTGCTGTGCACTTAATGCGGCTGATGAGGATGGCGCTATGCCACAGGCGAAGGAATTGCGGACATGAATAAGGTTATAATAATTCTGACTGCGCCTGTACACTGCACCACCAGCAGGGTGCCACAACCGCCAACCCACCGCAGCGAGTTGCTGTAGGATGGGTCGAGAAAACTGGAAAGGAAGACGAAATAGCGGGCGCAAAAAGACTGTGGGGAGATCGATTGTGTTGATGCAGCGGAAATGAGAGAGCACTCTTCTCTACATGGTCTGCAGCCAGGAGGAGGAAATGTGCCATTACGATCACGGTCGGTACTTGTAACTTCACTACGCGCGACTATGATCCCTAGAACCCTATCATCCTCATCTGTCAGTGAAGTGTCCTTAGGAAGTTATTAACGCCGGGGTGTTTCATTAGAGCCATTGTTTCATTATAGCCGACGTTTTACTCTAGCCGGTGTTATAGCAGGTGGCGAGTAGGGATTCCCGTTAAACGCCACCTACCACCGTTGGCGGGTGGTGGAGGGTTAACACAGACGCCGACGACTGACAGTTCTCGCCATGAAGATCCTCCTAATGCTCTCGAATTAATGCCTCGCCAGGTATGAAACGTGTGTCTTTGTAAGGAGATAGCGCCACCCAGCGGCGTTCGTGAGGAGAAGAAGACAAAGCACGAGTAGCGCGTGCGGAGGGGAACGCGGGGCAGGTCGAAGAGGATTACGTGGCAGAGAAGAGAAGAGCGCGGTGGACGACGGACGTGGACGAGTTCTGCTGGCTCCCCGAGTTACGGGCTTGGGCCTCAGCCGCAGACGTCCGGGCCACCAGACCTGGACATCCATCGTCGAGAGCCTCAACCACCAGGCCCAGGCGCCACTCTTCTCCGACCATCCGTCAGCTGCTCCACACAGGCCGCTTCTGGCGCCTACGTGACTTTTCCGGGATACCAGACCTGGAAACCGTGCCGGGAGCCCACAGACGCCGACGCTGCGGTAGCGTCGCATCAACATCGGAACGCCAAGAGACTCCTTGACTGCCCGACACCCAGCCAGTCCTCTCCGCTCGTTGCTCAAATAAGGCAAGTAGTGTGAACTTTCCTCTTTGATTTTCTTTTCCCTGTATTGTCCGTAAGCACTTTGTTCTGTTCCACCGTGTGTTTCTTTCCCGTGCGTTGCCGCCCTGCTCTCTTGTTCCTTTCCTTTTTTCTCGCTCGTATTGAAATTGGTTTCCTTTCCGATAAAAGCCGCCTCGTTTATTGTTTGTACTTTTGTGTTTATTTAAAATAAGACCTGCAATCTCACAGAGTCCTCACAAATTTGGCGTCCACTACGACAGGACGAGGTCGGTTTTTATTCATTTGCCTGTTGTGTTAATTTAGGAACAATATGAGCGCTTCAGATTTGGTTGCTTTAGGCGAGCGCATGGGCTTGTGCGGCGCGGAGTTGCGAGCGTGGGTGGAGGACGAGCTTCGTAAGGCACGGGAAGAGAGAGCTGCGGAGCGTGAAGCTGCGAAGCAGAAATTGGAATTAGAGGCACGGAATTTAGAGACGGAGAAACAGAAATTGGAGTTAGAGGCGCGGAACTTGCAGCTACAAATAAGGCTCATGGAGGGTGGCGCAAATCCTCCGAGTGACCGTGGAGAGCGTAGCGTCGCACCGGCTAGCTCCATTAACCCGCACAGCCTCATACCACAGTTCAATGAAGCGCGGGATGACCTCGATGCCTACTTAAAGAGGTTTGAGCATGTGGCCACGGGGCAGGGTTGGCCAAAAGAAAAGTGGGCAACGGCGTTGAGCTTGTGCCTTGGTGGCGAAGCACTTAGGGTCTTCGGTCGGCTCTCGCCTGAGGATTCCGTGGATTATGACAAAGCGAAGCTTGCCTTGCTTCAGAGGTTTAGGTTCACCGCGGAAGGATACCGAGAGAAGTTTCGCCAGAGCAAGCCCCAGGATGGAGAAACGGCCTCGCAATATGCTGCCAGGTTGTTTAGCTTCTTTGACCGTTGGGTCGAGATGCGGGGAGAAGGCCGCACTTTTGAGGTGGTTCGCGAGATGGTCGTGAGCGAACAATTTCTGAACAACTGTCATTCTCGTTTAGCCCTTTTCTTACGTGAGCGGGAGGGCAAGACAGTTGCCAAGCTGGCGGAGGCTGCCGATCATTTTCTTGAAGCACAGCGGCAAAATAACTTGTTGTTCTTCAAAGAACAGGGGGAGCATACGATGAATAAAGCCAAGGACGAGGTTTCAGGTTCACAATCTCGCCTGCGGTGTTTTCTTTGCGAGAAGACTGGGCACAAGGCGGCGGATTGTCGGACGAAGCCGAAGCAATCGTATTGCACCTGGTGCCGCGAGGTAGGACATGATGCCCAGTCGTGCAAGGCTAAGAGGCCAGGAGACCGTGAGGAGTCCGCCTGTTGCATGACACCTCGATATTCACATCCCGATAGCACTGCAGTGGTAACGCGCGTAGAGGGCCAGTTGGGGGAGATGGTCTGTCCTTCCAACCCGGTGGAAAATGCTATGCCCGTGGCGCACGGTGAGGTGTTCGGCCAGTCTGGTTCGGTATTACGGGATACGGGCAGCACCGGTATTGTTGTGCGTGAGTCTCTTGTACCGCCAGCGGCACTAACAGGGAAAAAGGCTACATTATTCTTGGCCAATGGGACCCGTGTAGAAGTTCCGGAAGCGGAGGTGGTGATTTCTTCTCCATACTTCTCGGGTAAGGCCATCGCGCGCTGCTTGTCTACACCCTTATACGACATTATAATAGGCAATGTCCCCGGGGCTAAACCTCCATTCCCGGTTGACCCGCCAGTTCTCACTGATCAGGCAGTTTCCCTTGCCATGACGGGTGCGGTCGATGTTCCTTCCCTTATGGTGACAGCAAAGGTTTCAGAGAATAGTAAAAGCCCCACTCTGAACACACTCCACTTGTCACGGCCGGAGTTTCGCCTGAAACAGGAAGAAGACTCGACTTTAGAGGTGTGTCGCAGGAAGTTGGGGCAAATATTTCGTGGCAAGGGACAGACCGCCCACTTTTTTGAAACAGATGAAGGTGTTCTCTTCCGGACATACCAAGTGTGTCCCGGCAAAGTCGTTGAGCAAGCGGTGGTACCGAAGGACTTACGCACGCAAGTCCTTAAGTTGGCGCATAAGAGTGCATTATCCGGCCATCAAGGAATACGGAAAACAATAGCAAGGGTGCTCAGTGAGTTTTACTGGCCCGGTGTACTGGCTGACATTAAGAGTTATGTCAGATCGTGTGTTAAGTGTCAACCGACTGTGTCAAAGGAAAGGGAGAACAAAATAAATGACGCCGTTGTTCCATCGGTGCCGGCGGACAACGGCCGGCACAGAGTGTATAACATCGTAGGACGGGGACATTTAAAACCATGGTGGAGACCGAGGTCGGTTTGGAGAAACCGGTTTCACAAAGGAAAACGGAAGTACTAGTTGAAAGAGTTCTCGCGACGGTGAAGTGGTTTGATGTGAAGAATGGAATACGGAAGAATATAGCCCACACCTGTTCTTGTTGGCATTATCTGTGTTCATGTTTGTTTTTGAGTGTCGGCTACCTAATTTGTATGCCTTCCGTGTTTCTTCGCCCTCTATGGACGCTTTCCGTTGACTTTCCATGTGCTCTCTGTGCTGTGTGTGCGAAGGTCTGTGAACGCTTCGAACATTGACGACCGTCGTATTGTGTGTGGTGTGTAGTGTGCGCGCTGTGGTGCGGTGTTCTGTGTTGCGATCGTCGAACGCGTCTGGTGTCGCTCTCCTGAAGTTGAGTTCTTTCCCTTGGAAAAAACTTCCGAAGAAGGGGGCCTTCTGTAAGGAGATAGCGCCACCCAGCGGCGTTCGTGAGGAGAAGAAGACAAAGCACGAGTAGCGCGTGCGGAGGGGAACGCGGGGCAGGTCGAAGAGGATTACGTGGCAGAGAAGAGAAGAGCGCGGTGGACGACGGACGTGGACGAGTTCTGCTGGCTCCCCGAGTTACGGGCTTGGGCCTCAGCCGCAGACGTCCGGGCCACCAGACCTGGACATCCATCGTCGAGAGCCTCAACCACCAGGCCCAGGCGCCACTCTTCTCCGACCATCCGTCAGCTGCTCCACACAGGCCGCTTCTGGCGCCTACGTGACTTTTCCGGGATACCAGACCTGGAAACCGTGCCGGGAGCCCACAGACGCCGACGCTGCGGTAGCGTCGCATCAACATCGGAACGCCAAGAGACTCCTTGACTGCCCGACACCCAGCCAGTCCTCTCCGCTCGTTGCTCAAATAAGACAAGTAGTGTGAACTTTCCTCTTTGATTTTCTTTTCCCTGTATTGTCCGTAAGCACTTTGTTCTGTTCCACCGTGTGTTTCTTTCCCGTGCGTTGCCGCCCTGCTCTCTTGTTCCTTTCCTTTTTTCTCGCTCGTATTGAAATTGGTTTCCTTTCCGATAAAAGCCGCCTCGTTTATTGTTTGTACTTTTGTGTTTATTTAAAATAAGACCTGCAATCTCACAGAGTCCTCACAGTCTTGCACGAGTCGGCGGCATGCAGTGCTGGGTCTCATCACGTTTATGAAGCCTTGCCTCAGTGAGCACGTCACGAGCTTGAGGGTATCTGCGTCTGCGTCATTCTGTCTCACTTTCCGCGACAGGCGCACTGCTGCATCTCGGCGGGCTCGGCGCTTAAGTTCGCTATCTCAAGCCCATAGCAAAGGTTGGGCGTCTATAGACCTCCTCCATGTTTGCAAAAAAGCGAGGTGGCGCTGCAGTCGCTAGCGGCCTCTGGGTAGTGCCAGTGCAAGAGGCCAGGGAGTGGGGTAGAGTTGGGATGGTGCAGCGCCCGTTTTCAAGGCTTGCAGACGCGTTTTGAGTTTATGAGTATCATAGCCATGGTTAATGCTTTCAACTTAGTATTCCTCGAAGTACACGGGCTCGCACTGACCATGCACGGCGTATTTCGCCACAGTATTATGGCTAGAAAGTATTTCTGCCGTTGGTTTCTACCTAGGCATTGAATAAAGTAATAAGTTTTTGGCACTGTGCACTAGCCAGAATGATTTCACCTCCGGACAGTAGTGAGGGAAGCACTGGCGTTTTTTTCGGCAGAGCCTACGTGCACTCACCCTCAGTTGACACGTGTCGTGCAGTGCGAAAATTGGGGTCAGCGTCGATCGCGTCGTGATATCATCTGTCTCGCGTAACCGCTGTTTTTAGCCGTCAGATCAAACACCAGCCAGGCCGACTTCTACCCTTCTTAAACTGGTCAATTTGGTGAAAAGTTTGAATTTCTGAAATTGTATTCTTTCCTAACCTTGGGGCTTCGGTTTTGTGACGAAAAAATATAGCAAAATATTCTATAGAAATTCATAAAATTACGGTTTTTAAGTCTGTGCTCGTAAAAAATCGTAAGGTGATGGGGTTTCTGATGGTCGTGGCTTGTCGCGAATTCTGCGGGCTTCCGACGACGGAGCACCACAATGGGAGCATCCCTACGAAGAAGAGGGATCAGAGGTTTCATTGATTTCAGTGCCGCATTTCTTTGGCCAAAGCGAAAGCGAAGAGGCCATAAGCGAGGGAATAAATTTAAAGGTTTGTTTTGTGATCTACCACATTTTCAGTGATTGGCATCACGCACCCGTTCGTAACTTTGTAAATAATTTAAATAGAATGATTCTATTTGTCGCGAACGATTCCAGAGACGTTGAGGAGTGCAATAATTTCCCCAATTGTTTTCGTACAGGAGCAGCAGTATGTTAGTTATTTTTGTAACAAAAGTTTTCACGTGACTATGCAAGCATAAGTACTGATGATCTAAAAAAAAAGAGAAGTAATACCACCATCATAGAGAACAGGCCTTTGGGGACATGCTGGCATAAAAAAATTTCCGCACTTTCCAATTAAATATTCAATACCCTGCGTGACTTGACGAGGGTGTTAATTATAATTACCCAAGAACTGTAGCAGGTATAGCTGAAAATGAAACGCATTACTAAAATTACCAGACCAATTTCATATTAGCACCAAATTTGGTTACATATATCAGGCATCAATAAAGGACAAACTTTTCATTGCCTCATCCCCTGACAACCTCGCTACGTGCCTCTGTTGGTGGCCCGCCTGCGGTTGCTTCTTTCCAAACAGGCTTCGCGATCATATACTACTTCATGAAGCAGCTTATGAGGTATGCATGGTGCAATGAAAAGTATGTGGTTTTTAGCACACTTAAAGTACGCCGTTCGAAGCATGCCAACGTGACCGCGCAAGACTGTCACAACTTACCAGTCTGCTTTCTACTAGAATCAAATAATTATGTCGGTCGCGTTAAGAAATAGTTTCAAGTATACGTTAAATGCCCTAAAGAAATGGCCATTATATTTTCGTATAACTTCTACACACGTGAAAACATGCTGTGCTAACAACAAAATTATTTATTTATTTTATTTTATTTTCACAATACTGCAGACCCTCATTTGGGTCCAGGCAAAGAGAGCAGAAAAACACATTCACACAACAGTGTAGCACATATACAATCTAAAATAGCTCACAAAGTGCGTTGTCAAAATCAACAGCCGATATCACTTGTAGAGGCAGGGCGTTCCATTCGTCAATAGTTCTCGGGAAAAAAGAAAATTTAAAAGCGTTAGTATGCGCGAAGTATGGGGCTAAAGTGTGATTATGATGACGTCGAGTTCTACGCGTTTCAGAAAACTGCACATAGGGGGCTGGAGAGATGCCTAGTTTTCCGTGGATTAGTTGGTGAAGGAAAGATAGACGGCCTATCTTGCGTCTGACGTGGAGAGGTTTAATATTATTTGCTGCCATTAACGAGGATGGGGAATCAGTTCTGTTGTACTTATTAAATATAAAACGTACTTCGCGCCTCTGTATTTTTTCTAATTCTCTTATGTCTTTTTTTGCATGTGGGTCCCAAACGATGGCGGCATATTCGAGTTTTGGTTTTATAAGAGTACTGTAGGCTAATAGTTTGCATTTGCTAGGTGCGTCCTTAAGTTTATGGCGAAGAAAACCAAGTTTACGTAAAGCTGAAGGTTTAATGTGGTCTATATGGTCATTCCATTTTAGTTGCGAGTTTAGAACAATGCCAAGGTACTTATACCTTGGCACTTTTTTAACTGAAACGCCATTAATGCGATAGCTGAAAATAGCGCACTCCTTGATAGTGAGTGACCCTGCCGGCGCCCGTGCACACCAGCTCAGGGTGATAAATAGGTGCGCAGCTACATGCTTTTTTTTTCCTTGCGCAACTTTAAGCGTACCATGCTGTTGTTCAGGTGAATGAGCCCAGCAATTTCCCTGCTAAGAAGTACGTTGACTGGCAGCGCCGGTCGACACCCAGACTTCGCGGTTTTACTACCGCGGCCCATTTCCTAATGCGGTATTTATTTGCGAGAAACGTATTAAGGCTAATTTAATTTTGTTTTATGATAATACGCGGATGCGACAGTGACGCAGCTGGTCAGTACATGCTGCTTCTGCAGTTGCCAGGAATGATGCAGCCGCCGGTAGTTGCGGTAGGCACGGGCAGGCGGAACCTGTTTTGCCTACCGCGCGAATGTCGCTACTGACAACAACGCCACCGCATCTTCATGACGTCGCGGGGTGAAGGAGGTCTATAGGGCTGTTATCTACATGGAATATGCAGCAGTCACTGAACAGATTTATTGCTATTGCAGGGAATTTTATTTCTAGGGCGTCATGCCATCTCATTGAACAATGCTCCGGTGACCACCCCGCTCTCCTTGATCCATCACGTCCTCTCCCGTACAGAAATATTTCACGAATTTAAATTCACGTTTAATTAAATCTGCTCAATAGAACCTTCTGACGATAAATTGACTCGGTATTGAGGTTTTCTATTGGGTTAACATAACACATTGGCCGTTGCGTTCGAATTCGAACACAATGCACAGTGGCAGTTGAAACTCAATTGAGCGTACTCGGTAGGTTCTATCGAGTGGTAATTGAATGTATATTGAGTCCCTTCACTCACGATGTTAAGTGGCAGCAGCCTACATACTTGTACAAAAACGTTACCGGAACGTTATAAAATTATTTATTTGGGTAAAAAGCAATAACATACACAGTCCATAACCTTTCTGAAACATAATGCCCGCACTCCAGCTTCCAGGAAATCAACAACGTTTGCGCAACTTTTCCTTAACAAGCGTTTCGTAACCGGGATCACCAAAGTTTACCGCAAATACCGTTCCCTGTGCAAGCACTATAGGAACAGCAAGTAAGAAGTTCTTGAAGGCGGCATTACAACACAGCGTAAACATACTGCACCCATTCAGCCACCCGCCTCAAATCTACGTGGTCATGCTTATAGTCTAGCTATGAAGGGTGCTCCATCTAGTACAAGGCGTCAGTTGTTAATGACCATCGATTTAGAAAAGAATATGAGCGCCCATGACACGTTTTGCGGGTGGCACGAACCAGGAGGTTTAGTTGGAATTTTATTTTAGTTAAGTTGTAGTAAGTCCTTAGTCCATGAACATTGAAAAAGAAAAGTATAATTCAGTACTCGAAATCAATGCTTGACATAGTATGCTACAAGTCTGGAATGCTTACACCCCCCCCCCCCTCTTTGCACCAATGTTTCAATGCTTTAAATGAATGTCTAATAACTATTACTGAAACATTCTGGTTCAAACGCTATTGATATGCTTTTTATTGAGAGTCCCATGAAACAATTGAGCTCTAAGGAAATAGTTGCCGAACGGAATTAACTGAGATTCAGTTGACTCGTAGGGCAATTGTCTTCCTGCTGACTCAGATTTAAACAAGACTCGACCTGTAAGCAGTTGACTGTCTCTTGACTCGCATCAATAGAGAACGTCCTGACTTCTTAACGAATGAGCTCAGTACAGTGTGAGTTTTTATAGAATTGTCACAGAGCTGAGGACTCAGTAAGCGGTCAGTTGAAGCTAAACGTGCATTTTTTTAAGGGACGTGACGCAGCTGCTGGCACTTCTCGCTAGATATGCTCGCTTCAGCCCTCCCCACTTCTTTCTCTCCCACGGCGTGCCTTCCCTCCCCACCGCGCGCCCTTCCTTTCATCTCCTCTCTCTCCTCTGCGGACGAGACTGTCGACGCACTGATCTTGGGGAAACTGGGCATAAACAGCCGTCGCTGTAAGAGTATGCGGGCTACTGGAGGTGGAGGAGGGATATATGGTCAACAGGCATATTTGGAGCACACTAGCCGCCAGGTAAGTGCATAAGGTGGAAAACATGAAAGACCGAAACGGGGGAGATAATGCCGCTGCCTTCGCGGTAATGCAGTCACACATGGTGCATCTGCAGAACTACGAGATTAACAAGCATGCTTTAAGAAAACCGCAATGGGGTTTTGGGCGCTGTTTTACTAACAAGAAAATTTCTGTCATAGGACAACCGAGTAATGTCAGTAGTTTGTCAAATGTTTTAGGAGAATCCCCCAAGGTGGAGTAATTTGTAATAAGGAGTAATTACTCATTGGCATCCACCCAAGCGCAGCCATACGGCTACAAAGGAAAGCTATACAGCTTTCTCGGAAACTTCGCAGTTAAAGAAAAAATTCGTCCTGGTCCGGGGTCCAAACCAGAGACCACCGCTTCACCGGAGCAGTCGCTCTACCAACTGAGCTAACCGGGACGGCAAGCTTATGGTAGGGCGAGAGCGAATTGATCAATAACTCAAAGTGGGAACAGTGTTGGCCAAATTTTAGGGGAATCCCCCAAGGTGGATTAGATCCGAGCTCAACGAAAGCCCCGAAGTAGGCAAGTGCCAGAGGAAACGTCCTTCGTCGGCACGGTATCGTTCGATCGGAGCCGCCAGGGCGGCGCTCGCACCTGCCAGTCGAAGGTGAGGACGTAGGCGAAGACGTTGGCGCTCTCGCTGCGTGTGCGGCCCGCGAGGATGGAGATCTCGTCGATGTACACCTCGGTGGTGGGATTGGCGATGTTGTTGCGGGCGTTGGTCGGGATCATCAGGCCGAGCGCAAAGTCCCCCTCCTGCGGGAAGATTCGCTCGGTCACATTTCCGAGTTCATAGCGCATCAGAGGACGAGGGACGATGAACAAGAGTTGAAACACGCAGCGCTAGTAACGTATTGACTTGGCTTTGATCGTTCATATTTCCGAGTTATAGCGCATCACGCGACAAGGGGCGATGAACCAGCGCTGCATTTGCCAATTGTTGCTCATCTTTCCTTGTCCTGTGATGCGCTACAACTTGGAAAAATGATCCAACAAGGCGAAGTCTTTACGTCAATCAGTCACTTATTTACCCACTCACTCTCTCTTTTACTGTAACGATCATTCACTTAATCTCACCCATTTTCTCTCTCGCTTGTTGACGAGCTCGCACGCGCACTCCATCATTCGTTTGCTCACCAATTTCCTCACTCGATAATTAGTTCACTCATTCTCTCGATTGCTCACTCATTTATTCATGCATTCATTTACGTTAATTTATTCATTATATTTCTTCCTGACTCAAACGCCGTTTAAAAGCAATCCATGACAGGTGTAACACACGGAAAAAAATAAAATGACCTAGGAAGGAAATGAATAAAAGTTACAGGGACTTCCAGTTACGTTACCTGTTATTGCATGCGCTGTTATGTTATTTTATTACAAGGTGCTGGTGCCTTTATATGCAGTTTTGTGCCATTCTTTCATGGTTGTCGTGTTTGCGGGCCCCTTCGCGTCTGTCTGCACACAATCGGACAACTCTTCAGGTCGTCAAGCTGGCGGTTAGACTCTTCCCCGAAGGTGTCGAGAGGTGGCAAACGCGGATGCAATGAATCTACTTACATCGAAGCGTATAGTTGTCACTTCGGGTCGGTGGCATTACTTGTGATCCCGGGAAAATGGGACCGAGGTTGTATTTTTAAAGCGCTAGCATTAAGGCTCCAGTTGTGAAAAAAATCAGGTGTTGGCTATAGGAGCGAAAAAGTAGGTCGCGTGACCTTGTCACATGATCACAACCTGCCCACCTGATTGCGAGCAATTGCCAGCGTGGCAGGTGCGAGTCAATTAATGACTGCTCGCGAGAGGTTACCCGCGGAGAGCAACCTGGTCGCACAAGCGCCATCATTGGCTGCGTGAAACAGCCGCCTGCCGGGGCAGCGGCGGATCGCTTAACCGCTGCACCACTGTGCCAGGAGTGGTGTGAGGACTCCCAGGGATCTATCAATGTTAGGAACAGAAGGACCACCACCATCATCATCAACCTGACTACGCCCACTGCAGGGCAAAGGCCTCTACCATGTCTCTCCAATTAACCCTTCTCCTGCCAGCTGCGGCCACCGTATCCCCGCAAACTTCTTAACCTCATCCGCCCACCTAACCTTCTGCCGCCGTCTGCTACACTTGCCTTCACTTAGAATCCACTCCGTTACCCTTGAGGACCACCGGTTATCTTGCCTTCGCACTGCATGCCCTGCCCAAGCCCATTTCTTCCTTTTGATTTCAACTAAGATGTCATTAACCCGCGTTTGTTCCCTCACCCACTCCGCCCGCTTCCGATCTCTTAACGTTACACCTATCATTTTTCTTTCCATAGCTGGCTGCGTTGTCCTTAACTTAAGCTGAACCCTCTTTGCTAGCCTCCACAGGATTTGGCCACCCTGTTGTAGTACTTGGGCGCAATCTTCTATGAACAGAATTACTAGTTCCGCATAAATGGGGAAGTAGGCACAACCTAAGCAAGGTGATCTTAAAAGAGGACCCCAGGCAGCTGAAGGGAGCCATTAAGGCTATCGTGTCATAACCCTTTAGGTGAATTCATCAACGTCTCCTCAAGTTTTTCTCACTCAGGCTTGTGATGCTGTCGCATAAAAAATGGAGCTTATCTCTTCATCCGCAGTAGGCGAAAGTGCATGCATCACAGGAAAGGCGCAGTGCAAGGTGGCCGAAAGGCTTAAATGTAGGGGCGTGCGAATGTTCGAAGCTTTAAAATAGCGAATTCAATATCCTCCTATTGGATTCGTTGAATGGCTGAAATAGCGAATTTTTGAAATTATTCGAGGCCAGTCGAATGTCTTTTTCAAGTTTGCGAGTACTCGAATAATTGGCACAAAGTGGGTAGACGGGGCTAGTCAAGCTGCTTTGACGCAGCTTTTATCCCGTCTCCCTCACCACACCTCGGGCATGGCCTGTAGTTGTGGGAGATAAACTCAAAGCGAAAGCTCGAATAAGGCTGGATGTATTTTTCACCCACAGCAGTTTCAGAAACAAGGCCCACTTCGGTGCCACGCACCACGCTGCTGCGATCGGTGTGAGTGGGAAGCAGAGGCCAGCGCCACGACGTGGTTTATTCGTGTAGCGGCGATAATAATGCTCTCACGTGGCCTCCATGATTCGGTTAGGCGGTAGGACTCGGTCTGGTTTAGCAAACCCTGCGTTTATACCCAATCTCGGAGCCCGTGGCTCATATGTAGGGTTTTTACCTACACTATTCGTATTCGATTCAGTATTGAAAAAGTACTGCTCGCAGACGTCTACCTATAAGACGTCGGGAAAAAAGCTTTGATGTTTGACCTGGCTCTCGTTCAATCTTACTCGGGGCTAAAGTGTGGGAGTTTTTTTTTTCTGCCGAACGCCACATCGTACTGAAATTTTCGGAATCTTTTAGAACAGTGGGACTTCGTGGTGGACCGCAGGGTTGCCGCGGTTTCCGAATGATGGTCGCCTGGTCCTAGAATCCCAGCTATATAAGCGTTTCATGCATACTGCGGCAGAAATGAGAAGCGAACACGCAGGATGCGGAGTAACGCGATCAAGCGACGCTAAGGGGAAAAAAAAGCACTGGCTACGTGTCGGATGCATTACGCTGGTAACATTGCGAGAAACCCAGCTAACTAGGCACTGACGTGCTGGTGACATGTAATGACTGAGGGACAGAAACGAACAGCCAAACCCTTTACAAGGCTGACTTGTTCTCGCAGAGGAAAGCATTACCGGGAATTCCGGACAAACATTTCTAGTTTCCTTTGCTGCCATTACGTTGCGGATGGCTTTGAACGGTAAAAACTAGTGCGTTTATATCATTCGTGACGTGAAAAGAAAAGGGAATGACCGAATGGGTGCAGAACGGAACATGAGAGGCCGCTAGGCTTAGCGGCGATGGCTGGTAGCTGTCCCGGATTTCTGGTGATGAGAAAGACACTCGGCGAAAGCGTAGCTGACAAGGCCCGATCCCGCTTCTGTCATCGATCCAACGCTGTGCCCTACGCGACGCGATATCCTTGTGGCAGGAATGCTTTCGACCTTTACTGGGATCGATCTGCAATGGAGGTTTTGAACGCGACGAAGGAAGCCTTCGCTATATACGGTCTGATTCTATGCTTATTGGTGTAGTCGACCAATGTTCACTACGCGCAGCTATAGATGCGTCTGAACCAGTATGGTGTACTTCACAAATGCTTGAGTGAATTTTTAAAAGCGGCGTAAATCCGTGCTCGACGAAGAGTGCGCTGCTCTACTCGCAAGGTGAGGCTGAATGTACGGTTTGAAATTTATGCAAACGCACTGTTCACCTGAAACAAAAGAAAACCTGCATGCTGCCTTACATTAGGCATAGTATATCTCCACATTATTCCCTAACAGGCAGCATAAGTCTTACTGAGGAACAATGCTATAATGCCATATTCATTTTATATCGTAACTATATTGGCAATTCTTTCATTCGTGTTTGTCGCCTCGTTAATAATGCGGATTCTGACGTCAGTTCTCCAACGTGGCAAATAATGATCATGGCAAATAAAGCATAAAATCCTAGCTTGTTTGAAAATTACAGTGCAGCAGTGCTTGGTCGGCGTTCAATTAATTTGCACTGTCGATAACATGAAACGCCAAAAGTTACATTATAGACCTCGCTTGTAAACGCAGAACTAGTTCTTCTTTTTCTCAATAAGCTGTGGCCACTTTGTGCCAGGAACAGCTGTTTGCGTCACCGTTGCTATATAGCGACATATTGCACAAGGCGCGCTATCCAGCTGCAGATGTCGATGGACGTCCCATTGCGAATTAATAGGGACTACACGTGTTGCAGCGCCTGAAACATCCAGTTGCAGTTTTATTTTTTGCTTTGCTGAGCTAATGAAACAATTGTTTTTGTTTTAGCTTTGTTAACAAAATCTCAATTGGGTTAGCGAGCTTGAAAAATGGGGTTCGGGCGACTTAGTTAAGTAGAGAGAACACATTACTGTCACCGTCGCCTCTGTCTCATCGTTTAGGCTGGCGTACCCAAATAAAAGAGAACCATCTAGCTCGCTGAGATGTCATAAAGAAAGCTCGCTCGATGTACTTACGAATTCGCCTTTTCATAGCCTTGAAAGCCTGCTGCGCGCCTAAAAAGGACTCTGCATCTCAATAACGGTTGCAAGCATCGGCGCTGCAGAAAGCTGAACGGCCGCGTGGACAGGCTTCAGCGGTGCGGCGAACGTGCAAGTCACGCCATCTAGTGCACCCACTAGAAATGGCGGAGAGCATGCAGGCACTGACGTCTCTCTGCAGGGATCCGATGAGGCCGGTCCAGGAGCCATTGGGATGGCGGATTCCCAACGTCCGCTCGGGGGCGAAGTTCACCGTGTAGCTGCACATACCGGGTTGGGGCACACAAATGAAGCGAGAAGGATAAGCTGTAACTGAACGTATATAATTAATGGCTACTACACATCACTTATGCCTGAAGTGAAAAATTGCTTTCGAATTCAACGTTCTAAGCATTTCACATCAAAAGCGTTCAGTGAACACGATCTTATTTCTGAAGGCAGAAATTAGTCACTCATTTAGAGCCACAACGTTGTCGAAGCCTTTAGTTTAATTTTTATATGTATGACATTCAACTGACTGTACGAATAAATATTCAGATATTCAGGGGGTGCGAGCTTGTCAAGCTGCCCGTAAGGCAGCTTTTTTCTCTCGCCCCCTCATGTCCTTTCAATACATGAAATAAATGAAATGAAATGATATTACCAGTTCAGCATGAGAAAAGTTTCTCGTGGGAAAACATGCCATGTGAACGTATAGAGCGGTGCGCATGTTCAACTCAAGGACGCGTACTTAAGAACAGACACGCACTAAGATGCTTTGAATTTATGATAAAACTTTTAAACACGCTAGAATTATATGTAGGATAAACTTTTTCTGAGTACTACTCGCGATCATTCAGTCAGGCCATCGTCGCCATCACCAAGCAGCAAAACACACACGAAGCTTCCTTAATGTGGCCCTTGCGCTCTGACTCGGGCACGATTGTTCTTTAGCGGTGTTGTCTATTGCACTGCTCATATCTTGAAGCAGTTTTAATCCTATTTATATTGATTTTTTCTAGCAAACAAATGTATTTATTGCATGCCGCTTTTGACAAAGGCAGACGTGCTTATTTTCTCGGGCTTTCTTGGACTATCAAATAAAGACGTCGACTCGTTTTGAAAGGCTGTGAAAGATTAGCCAAGTGTTTCGTGTCCATTTTGTTGCGCCAGATCATGGTATGCAGCAAAAGGGTTGCTGGGTCGATCAGGCAGAAGGCTTAACCGGCCCTTGCTCAGACCTGGCGAGGGAAGAATGTCTCTGCGCGTTGGGACCGATTTTCAGCGCAGTTTTTGCTCAGTGGGGCGACCTTGCCCTTCGTTGATGAAGCCAAGTTTGAAGACAACTGTTTTCATGTGGTTACGTTTGCATACATGATATGGCGCTCGGGTGGCCATGTTAAAAGTGCTTTCTACTGACCATCTGACTGCAAAAAAAATAAAGAAACACCGAAGGCTTGTCTAATGTAGCAGGGGGCTTCGACATCCCAGCGCCTTTTCTAAAGCAATGGCTGCCACAGACAACTCCGGCACTGTTAGTTGAGCAAACGATGCTGGCAGGGAGAACAATTCACTGCCGCAGCAGTCCAGGCTTGGGCGCGGCGAGGGGGAGCACTGCACTCACTTGAAGCGCATGCCGTGGGACAGTTCCCGCAGAATGTCGCCCAGCAGTCCCCGGATGTGCATACCGCCGTTGCTTGTGGGCGTGAAGACCGCGTGCGGGTCGTACTGCGGGAACAGAAAGAGCGCAGTGTCACCGTCCTTCGTATGGTGAAGCTGGATGTGAAAGGGGTGCGGAGTAAAATGATATAGCGACACACAACGCTGCCTTGTCCCAGTTTAGCAGCCCCAGTGAGGGTGAATACAACAGGAAGCCTTCGTTTTCTTGCCGACAGACTCAACGTTTACCGCCGGGTTGGGGAGCGCTGGCCAGGAAAGGAGGCCCCTTGCTCTTGCAGTTTAGTTAAACGAAGTATTTCAACCTCCCTCTCATCCGCAATGTATATGGTGAGCGTTTAGTGCAGTCTGCTGGGGTAAAAATTTGAAACGCGATACCCATTTCTCTGAAAAAGTCTCACAATTTTGCTGGTATGTTTAAAAAACACTTAATTGAAGTAATTGATTTAACCTGAAATTATTTTTTCGTTATAGTTTCTGTTATTATGACTCTGTATGTAACACGATAGTTTTTACTAACACTCGATGTCCTAAAGTTCTTTTTGTATGTCATGTTTTCAAAGCTATTTTCTTTCTTTTGCCTCGCCGAATGTTATCTAATAATGTTATTTAGACTGCTTTGCTTTTGACCTTGTATTACGCTTACGCTTTTCTGTGTAAGTCCGCCGTTTTTGAATTTGCTTTTACCTATTTTGTGTACTTGGACCCGAACTAGCCATTGGCTAGGGGTCCAAAAAGTGTTTGTATTTCTTGTAAAAGAAATTCGAAATAAATTGAAATTCAAATTTCTTTGCCAGCATACTTCACCGACGCAGGTGTGGCCGGTGTGCTGGCCAAAGTTATGGCTGCTGACAGCGTAGTGCAGCAGGTGCGACAAGTGCCGAAGCGGCTCTAATCGCGAGAAGAATGGCGGCGGGGAAACGAGCACCAGCAAGACAGATGCTGAGCCCGTAATGGGTGATCGTGTCCATCAGGCCACTGCCTTGACGCCACGTTGTTTGCAAACAGGGAGAGTTCTATGATTTACAAGTCCCTGAAAGATCCAGTCCTTTTGGCAGTAACCTTTTAATAGGGGAGTGTTTGCTTGTTCTCCACCTCGTAGTTTTCGCGCACGTGACTGGATTCTGTGCCTCACCACAAATTTGTTGAAGCTAGGGTGCCCCGATGCCAGCGTCGCTTTTAAATTTCGATCGGAGATAAGATTTTGACGCCTGAAAGCAGTATGGGAAAGTAGTTTCGTTCTTGCCGCAAAGATGAAAATGCTGCTTTTCGCAAAACTTTTTTTTTGTGTTGTTGTTGCGAAAATGAGCGCTGCGACTCGTTGTCGTGTTCAACTCCTAAAGGCGAAGCTTCAGCGTCCTTCAAATTTTTCATTCCATTATGTAACCAGTGCGGTTGCAATGGCAACCTCTGGGTAACGATTTGCGTTATAACACACAGCGCTGAGACCCAAAACGCGAGAAGTTTAGCTTAACGCTCTAATACAATGTCGTTGCTATGGAGGTCGCCATCTTGGATTCTATCCTTGGAATCAGCGTAAGGGGGAGGCTCGAAACGCTACCAGTAGAGCTAACACTCTAAAATATATGGTGATACAGATTCGTTGTAATGTTTAGGGTGAGCCTAGCTGGTTTCCCTTGTGCTTTACGATTAATGAATTTGCGATTTATGGTTTTTACATAAACGGCAAATTTGAATTATATGTTACTTTCATGGTGGGTTCTGCCTCGCAGGCCAGAACATGCCCTACCGAAGTTCATTGCTTCCTTTCGACTTCGACCAGGATGTCATTAACCCGCATTTGTTCCCTCACTCACTCTGCCCGCTTCCGGTCTCCTAGCGGTACACATCATTTTTCTTTCCATAGCTCGCTGTGAGGGAACAAACGCGGGTTAATTATATTCTAGTCGAAATCAAGACGAAGAAATGGGCTTTGGCAGGGCATGCAATTTCAAGGCAAGATAACTACTGGTTCTTAGGGGTAGCAGAGTAGATTCCAAGAGAAAGCAAACGTAGCAGGGGGCGACAGATTGGTAGGCGGGTGGATGAGACTAAGATGTTTGCGGGGATGCATACCTGGCCGCAGCTGGCAAAGGACAGGGTTAATAGGAGACAATGGGAAATAATTTTTTCCTGCAGTGGGCGCCGTCAGGCTGGTAATGATGATGATGATGATGATGATTGCTTACATGTGCGAGTCACGTTGGAGGTTAGCTTGAAACAATTGTTCGAACTGACGAGACACTGTGAAATGCTTTAGTTAAATCAAGCCCTAGAATAGCCTCTGTTCCCGCTCTGGTAGAGGAATTTGAGCGGAAGCCAATCATGGTGCGAGGTAGGAGATGACACTCATGCCATCCAGGGAACGAGGCGGCCCACAATTACGCCCGAGGATTCGTCGACCGGTATGTGGTGTCGCCCGTCCTGCGGACGGCGAGAGTTCGTATGGTTACATTTCATGACATAACCAGCACTACCGCCTAGGTAGACTTCTATAACTTCTCCGCACATAGTTCTCTCACCAAACCGTAAGAGGTTGCGTGGAGGCAACTCCAAACGAACACCTTCCCCAACCCCGCGATATGTGCCCGCACATATCCTGGGGTCTGCTTCCTTTCCTGTCAGCTGTGTGGCCAACATGCCACTCTGTCCCACATACTCTCGGTTTGCAGCTCTCGAATCCAGACCAGTGGGAGGCCGCATTGCTCATTTCCGACTCGGACACACAGATCCGGGTTGTAACAAGAGCCCTAGAAGTCGGCGAACGCCACGGACTCATGCCCACTTGATTGGGCTATACCCCACACAGTCTGATACATTTGTCGGCGCAAATAAAGTTTATCCTCCTCCTCCTCGAACTGACGATATATTGCCACGTATCACTATAGTGGCCGTTCGTTCGCGCTCAAGGCCGCATGAAGGGGTGTTATCATTTTTGTTTGTGACGCGAGAAGCGACCGGACTAATCTCAATTGATCACAGCCATGAAGAGCTGCATCTACGTTTTTCTAGATTACTGTAGATGATCTTGACCTGTTATCTCGAAGTTTCCTTGGTGGCTTTAAATTGAGCGATGCCGCCAGCGGCGGGCATTCGTAGCTCGACGACTGACGAGCACATTTGTTGCTTACGCCGCCGCCGATTGATTCAGTTCTTTTGCGGGCGCAAGTAAGCCCAAATAAAGAGCTTCGTTTCCAAGAGTGGTTGGTGTCTTCCTGACCGCTGGACTGCCGTCACTACAACGTGACAATATGTACTATCAGCGTCAAATGAAATGCGAACAAAACACCTGAAACGCGAGCAGAAAAAATGAAGCATATTAGAGGATGGAGGTGAAATACAGGCGTGGGCTATTAACATTTCAGAATAGCGGTCTTTTCGGCTTCGATGGGAAAATCAACTGCTCATGTATTTTGCCTCCCTAGTTTAATATCTGCGATTTGTGCTGTTCGCGTTTCAATTGACGCTGACAGTACGTACCTTCAATTGTATGCTCTCCCAGATTTTCGTATCCAAATTGTGATGCAACCATTCGTTGTACAGCGTTCCGGGTGTTGTCATACGCATGTGTGTGTGTGTGTTAGTGGGGGGGGGGGGTGTCATACATCGCGCATGACACAGCCCTTCTGCAGCGCATCTTGACTCATAATTTCACAAATAACGTAAAGTAAGGTGTATAGAGTTTGTGAAAAGTACGCACAGTCATTTTCAGCGTGGTACACAGGAAAGTTCTGCAATCGTCGCCTCTGGGCATCGGACCCTGGACTGCGCCTCCGTCTTCCATTTGAGGTAGCGCGTCGTGAAGCAACATTACTGTGCCGTCCATGGCTCGGCGTTGCCTTCATAAATCAATATGCTTTCCGGATCGGGATGGCCGACGGCCCTTCTTCTGTAAACTGTGTCTGTGAAGAGACAATCAGTCATCTCCTGTGTGAGTGCCCTGTATTTGTGAACGAAAGACGTAAGCTGCGATGTGCTCTGGACCGCCTGGACCCTCGCCCTTTCACAGAGCCAAGATCCTCGGTCCGTGGCCACAACAGTCGACTGCCATCAAGGCTTACAAGGCACTGATTTGTTTTTTTTTTTTGTTTTTTTTTTTGCGAGAGACTGCCTTGATTGACAGATTGTGACTGTTTCCTGTTCCTTCTCTCTTCTCTCTTTAATCCCTTCTTCCTTCCCTTCCCCTGTGCAGTGTAGTCAAACGACAACCTTTCTGGTTAACATCCCTGCCTTTCCCCCCTCTCCGTATCTATCAATGCACAGTCATGCCTCCTACTCACAGCCATGACCCATGACTGAGCTGTTCTGCAACGTAGCATGATTCAGTACATTAATGCTTTCGCATTTTCACACGTGAGCTGTCTAAAGTTTCCGTGCCGATTTTTTTTCTTTTCTGGTTAACACATTCCAGACATAGGTTAGCGCTTAAAATATATTTTTTTCTTTTCATGGATGACAACACGATCATTTCTCAGTTGTGGCTGACCTTCACCTCAGCCGCCTGCATCCTTTCAGCTACTGCGGCCGATATCCAAGGAATAAATCCTGAACGCGCTAACCGTATTTGACAAGAAGCGAACTGAAAACAGAGTAGGCGTTGTATTAAGTTTTTCTGGCTTTGTTCGACCACGTCTATAACCTGACGATAGAGCAGCTTTCTGAACAGTTAGCATGCTTTTTCGCTGCAGCTTGCAAATTTCCAACGTTCTAGAGCAGTTCACGCAACGGCAAGTTCTCTCACAGGCTTTAGTCTCATGCAACCCGTGCACAAGAAGACGACGCAGCACCACAGAATGAGGAGGAAGCGTGAAAACCTGGAATACTAATTTGTGCCCTATACTTCGAGTTTTTATATTTTTTAGTTGTGCACTGGTTGCGAATTGCAACTTTTTCATTTCTTTAAAAGTACTTGTTATATTTATTGAGATACAGAACGTAAAACATGCGCATTGCATTTTTGAGAGAGTCAGGTCTTACTCATCCCGTTTCGAGATTTCATGGGGTCTGCTACAATCCTGAGATCACAGCACCATCTGTGGCAGCAACTAGAAAACAGCGCATCTCACATTGAGACTTGTAGCGCCATCTACAATAGCTTTATAGAAACAACCACCACCCGCGTGCCAATGATGACGTCACAGTTCAATATGGTGGATAGAATTGGCTTGGTTTAACGTCCCAAAGCGACTCAGGCTATCAAGGATGCCGTAGTGAAGGGCTCCGGAAATTTTGACCGCTAGGGGTTCTTTAACGTGCACTGACATCGCACAGTACACGGGCCTCTAGAATTTCGCCTCCATCGAAATTCGGCTGCCGCGGCCGGGATCTAACCCGCGTCTTTAGAGTCAGCAGCCGAGCGCCGTAACCACTAAGCCACCGCGGCGCCCAATATGGTAGATAGAAATGTAACTATGCGAGTATGACGTCAGGGGACGAAAATTCGTATTACCTTTCGTGCACCTCCCTTTAATCTCATTGATATCAATTCTAGCAAACCAAACATCTAACGCTCGTTACTTCAACGTCTACCAGGCGATGGCAGCCTTTTTTTTTTCGGCCCAAATTAGTCGAAAATATCCGACCTCAAGGCGGTAAGCGCCCGCTCGCCGTAAGGCATGGAAAAGTAGCCTAATCACGCGGCAATACATCACATGGACGATAGATGGCGCTACCGAACAGATAACGCTCGTTACTTCAACGTCTTCCAGACCGTGGCCGCATTTTGTAGGGAGAGCTACATTGGCCGTATTCTCGCCGTTTCACTGGGGCCGGTGGCCACACCGTGAGCTGAACCATTGCCTAGCAACCGCCGCTGCTGGCAGCGCCTCTCGCCGCGCAATTTGGCATGACGTCAGAGGAGGAACCGGTGAAACCGCATTGCAACGACAGAGGAGGGGCCGGCGTTGCATCATATATATTGAAGGGGCGGCTCGGTGGGATTCGTCGGCAGATATGGAAAGTTAGTCGGAAAGACTGAAAGACGCGAGGCTTCGTCGTCGGAACGGAACCAGGAGGAGGTAGCGAGCCGGAGACGGCTAAACACTGACACATACCAAGCTAATCTATAAAGATGTAACCGTAGAGATAACTAAGCCAAACAATCAGATTAACCGTACCTCTCGTTACGCACATCCAGGCATAACTGAGTAAAGCCACAGCCAATTTTTTTTTATAGGAAATGTATACGTTGCTGTTTCACTTCGGGCTTTTACTGGAGAAAACTTTGTGTACTGGCGTTCAAAACTAACAGTGTATAAAAAAAGTGCTCTTTGAATGCTGGAAGTTCAAATTCGACGTGCTAGAATCCTCCATATAAAAGATTTTGTTTGTAGGTAGGAACGGTTTCAGGGACTCTCTTAAAAAGAGAACGGTTCGAAAGGCAGTGATGAATCTGCGGTGAAGGAGCTTCTGGTGCACTATCGAAGTGTACCTGATTTAAACGGGCGTCACTTCTACTGGTCCTTATTTATGGTATGGTATGGTCAACCAGGCGCGGTGCAGTGATATCGAAGAGGCGTGTCGAGGCCTACTCACTCGGCCGTCTGCATCTGCCACCAGCAAGCGGAACAAGAGCCGACGACATATGTGTGGGTGCGGCGGCCCTTGTTCCACTGGTAAATTGGTTTTTCAAGAAAAAAAAATGGCGCAGTATCTGTCTCACATATCTCAGCGGACACTTGACTCGCGCCGTGAGAGAAGGGAGTAAGGTGGGAGCGAAAGAAGAAAGAAAGAAAAATGTCAGCTGGCGCCTCTTCCCGCTTCCGTGCCCTGGCCGCTTGTTTGAGCACCGCGTCCTCCGCCCGAGCTTGTGCGCTGCGGTTCTTCCTCAACGGTTCCTCCATGGTTCCATGTTCCTCCACGAGGTTCTCCCACGTATGGAAGCTCCGTCTGCGAAACAGCTCTCCTCGCTTGGCGAACCCTATTGGCGATGGATGGAGGTTCCCTTTTGAAACAGCCGGGACCCACCATGCTAGATTTTTATATATATATAGTTATCTCTGGCATATTTACAGGTACCATCTTCTGAAACCAAAACAAATTCTATTGACTTTTACGCTAACCCAATTTTCAAACCTAAACTTGTGTTTACGTTTTTACGTCACTACCCTTTGTTTAAGCCGCCATTTTTCCAATCGTTTTTCACCAACGTCTACCTCAGATTCATTCACATTACTATGTCAATCTCTACACTCTAGGGCCTTAGGGATAGTGGCTGCATGGATGCTGCGACATTCTAGTAAACTGTATTCAGTTGATTCTGCGTACGCACAGTGGAATTCCCATCGCCTTGGTTGAATATTTTCCTGTAGCTCGCGTAACGCCATACTGCGGCGATGCTGCGAACTAGTCCAAGGAGAATCGGCACGCGCCAAACCACGTCGTTTGCTCCGTTGCCTGAACGGTTTGCCGGAACTTTCTGCCTCTGTGGTCAGAGCTTTGCGGTAAAATATATCTTGGGAACGCTGTTATAGGGATGTCTGTATACGCTGACCAGATGAACAAGGTTCGGCGGGAGTGAGGTTGGGTTGAGTGCGCTAGCCAACGCTTCGGCAAAAGGACTTGTTATCGTAACAAAGACAAGTCCTCTTTTCGAAAAACTGGCTAGCGGAGTAAGGCACACCCTACCTTCTACCCGCCGACTCTTGTTCATTTGTTTTGTTTCATTCGAAGAGAAATTATTGGTTAACTGAACTCCTGGACTTTTATATAATAATAATGATAATAATAATAATAATAATAATAATAATAATAATAATAATAATAATAATAATAATAATAATAATAATAATAATAATAATAATAATAATAATAATTAATTGCGCCAAATATTAAAAAAAATGCGCAAACATCCGACCTGCCAAAGCCTCATAGGGCTTGAGTGGCAGAGCCCGACAGACAGCGGAACCGCGCAGACATACACACAGCCATAAAAGCACTTTAAGAATAACGGAACATGAAATAAAAATAAAAATGCGAAATAAAATACACAGAAGGCTCATGCTTCATGTAAAAAAAACACTCATCAGAATAAATTGCGAGGAAGAAAAACCAAAATGGCATGACAGTACCTTACATCAGTGCAAAAATATACAGCAGTATGCATCACAGGATTTACTTCACAGGTGGTAAAGCATATAAAGTTGCACTTTTTGAGACATGCAGTTGCTTTTGTAGCTGCAGGGCAAAAACGAGTTGTCAGACTTCTGCACTTACTAGCAACTGAAAGGAGGGGACACCTAAGCTCCGCCTTAAGTTAGGACGCGATAGCGTAATGGGTTAATTCCCATATATGTAGAACTGGTCACTCTACATTCATTGACCCTTGGGGGTTATCGTACCACTCCTGGCGCCGTGGTGCAGCGGTTAAGCGATGCTCCGCTGCCCTGCGATGGCAGGTGCTGCCACTGGTGGCCTTGCATGGCCCACGTTGGTCTTCCCTAGCGACCAATCATGAATTTAACTGCCACCTGCCACGGTGGGCAGTTTGCCCAAAGTTCCTGAAGGTCACGCTACACACATGGCGATATCCGGCTTACCTAGCGGAGTGGAGCTATCGCTTCAAGAGTTAGTTATTTGTTCCTGCATTTAAGAGTAGCGTCAATGCCGGATGGGAGGAGCAACTTATCCCGGGGTTAGCCGTTTAACCATAAGCAGCGCTGTAGCCGGAAAAAAGCTCAGTTCAGGCGTTACCGCGGCTCTTTTCTTATCTGACTCGCTCACAACTACCGTCGTTGTTCGCTATGAAAAGCAGTCTTTTTCTAATGTACGTATTTCGCTGACCTGCAGCAGAGGCAGACCGTCGTTATATTTCTTCAATGTAAGCCATCTATAAGTGTAATAAATAGCCTATGCTTGTAGGCGAAATAAGCAGAGATGGCTCACCGGAAAGCTCACCACTCTGAGATGCATCGTGTCCGCGTGAGAAGCGCGCAGGAGGAAGAGTCGCAACGCGTCGACTCCGAGGAACTGCGTTGCCTCTCCGTTCCTTAATTCTCTTTTTTTCTTCTCAGTAGAACTGATGTCATGTCCGTGTGGTGGGCGAAGTCATTAATCTCTGCGGCTGTCCGTCGCCGACACCGGAGAAGCAAGGGGAGTAATCATCGGAAAGCGAAAGGGATGTCCTCGCAACGGCAGGTAAGTCGTCGATAGGGAAACCACGACAGTAGCATTCAGGAAGGCACATACAACAAAGCGGGAGACTTAGCACATGTTAAAAAAAAGGCTCCCACTCCACATAATTGCAGCAATGTGGTTACGATAGCAGCCGGCTCGTTCCTTGACTATTATAGTCGTGCCTTGGAAATCATTTTCCAGAGATCGGACCAAGGACAGCGCTCACACAAGCGAGTCAGCTAACCAGGATGCTGGCAAACAGCAGTCAAAGGCCGAATCACTTGAAGTTCGGAAGAAATCACTAACCAGATTTATTCCCCCGAATATAATAGTATGGAAAGTGTAAGGTAAATTATCATAGGCGCCGAAGACAGAGCTCGAATGTGGACTAGAACCGAGCGCCAGCATCGCCAGTAAGGCTGCGGAACTGAAGCGCCAAAATGAAGTACATACATACATACATACATACATACATACATACATGCATGCATGCATGCATGCATGCATACATACATACATACATACATACATACATACATACATACATACGTGCATGCATACATACATACATACATACATACATACATACATACATACATACATACATACATACATACATACTTACATACATACATACATACATACATACATACATACGTGCATGCATACATACATACATACATACTTACATACATACATACATACATACATACATACATACATACATACATACATACATACGTACATACGTACAAGTTTTATTCCACAAAGAAGTGGAAGGAGGCGGAGGGAAAAGCCGTACATTTGCGGCTAGTGTGTTAGTGTGGGGAGAAACACAATGAAGAGGAAAATAGTTAGGTACATATTGTGACTTATCACCGTTTAAGACACAATTTCAATCACTGGTATTAAAGTATTTTAGTTGTGTACATTTGATTGAAATTTAAACGCTTCTTTATACAAAAATTGTTTTGGCGCAACCATCATAGCAGCGGCTCTTATGTCATCCACCTTGACTATTCTGCGGCTAGCATGTCGCTGTCTGCTGGCCTTGGCCGTCGTTTCTCGTCATCACGTGACTTCTTTACGTGCGGCTGCTCACCTTTTATCAGCGTTTATTTCAAGTGCTGTCAACCCTGTCATTCAAAAGACCCCAAGCTGTGAGGTGCAACCCAATCACACATAGATAACTGAACGACCAAATTCAGAAACAGCGTAACCAAAAAGCAACATCCATCGTAAAACGCGTCAGAAGTAACGGAACGTCAGTTACTTTCTTTCATTGGCGAAGTACGCACTAGATTCGCTAGAAGGGTATGTGCAAAAACAAAAACAAATGTGTTTTACGTCTGAGCTTGGGCAGGTGACGCGTATTTATGCGAACCGTCTATTCATTGCCCAAAGACAATGATGGCCCCTAAGTTGAATAGAAGCGCACCGCGCAAAGCGGTGAACATTGCACCACGCAACAATGCAGCATATGCTCCTGTAGTGCATCGAATTCTTGAAAGGTTGCAGACACAAAGCTCTTCGTGGTCCGCTCTCCTCCCTTGGAGAAGGCCTAAGGGGCTAGTAATTACGAAAATGAGCTCAGAACGCCGGTTTGAGCGTGAATAATTAATTACAAAATGATTTTGAAACCAGAAGTTTCGGCCTTGGTCGGCACCAGTTCTGGAGTGCACCCCTTGACGTCACGGTCGACCGGCCAACGTGGACTGCCACATTCCTGATGACGTTCGCGTCGCCGACCAGCACTGGTTGTTCCTGCAAACAGCCACTAGGTTCAACGACGTTCTAATAATTTGGGCAAGTGCCCCTTGACGTCCCTCGATGTGGGCTCAAAATTGTGAGCGGCTCCTCGGACAGCATTCAATATCATATTAAATTATGCGACTGAAACTTGCCAGAAGGTGTCTCCTTACGGTCACATTAACACTGACCAGTCGCAGACGTTGTGCGACCGAGTTCGGTCAATTACTTACGGATCCACAACGCTAGGAAAGCACGGAGGGAACGTAACGAATCGGCTTAAACCGTCCGAACAAGGTGGCGCTGGCAGACGAGGGACGAAGGAAGGGCGAGACACATAGGGCGCTGAACTAACAACTTTAATATCAGAGGAGGGCGATCTGCACGTTTTATACCGAACCCAAGAGGCCAGTGATTGTAGGGCCGATGCTCAAATCAAAGCAAAAAGCAATAAAACCAGAAGAAAAAGCGGAACAGCGCAGGCGCATATTAAACCCACACTACACAGAAGCAAAAAAAAACAAACACTAGAGGGATAGGCCGATTCCGGGCGGCCAGGTACCGTACACACCCCTGAGTGCACAAAAACCAAAGAGCGGCAGTGAAGGCGAAAGGGGAAGGACACAATAACACTGGGTAAAAAATAAATCTACACGCGTGGCAGTCCTGTGCGGCTTGGTGATGATAGAGATAAAAAGATAAAAACTATAAAATGCAAAAGGCAATGACACGAAAAACAAATATCTCGGAAGATGGTGTGAAGACGTTTATGGAGAGAATGAAATGAAAGGGTGGTTGCAATGGGGGAAGAAATGACAACCTAAAAGCAAGCGATGAAAGCCAACCGAAAAAACACGGCCTAAAAAGATGCGATGCAAGGCAACAATGAACACGGCCAAAAAGGTGAAGATGAGGGCTAACCATGAAATCGACCTAAAAGAACAAAGATTGCTAAAGCTAAGAGATGGATGAAAACTAGAATAAACGAATAGAATTGTCTCCAGAATAGTTCAAGAGAAGTGGCGAAGGGCTGGGGTGTCAAAAGGAGCCGCGCAAGGAACCAAGGTGCCAAGAAATCACACTGACTGGGAAAGAAACGCAAACTCCTTTTCCAACAAGGCTACTGAGGGCGTACTGACGCATACGTCTTGTTGCGTGCGGATGAAACCTGCCTCAATTATCTCCCGAGTGAGTTGGTTGCTGCTCTTTGCGACAATATTTGCTACCTGATACATCGGAGGGCACCGGCGACAAGGATTACAGTCACGAACGTGGACGGCTAAGTTGCTGGAAGTAGCGTTCTGTTCGGGCAGTCTCTTATTAATACATCGACCAGTCTGGCCGATGTATTAATCCCTCTGCCGCAAGACAAAGGGATTGAGTACACAACACCTGCGCTGAAACTTACGAAAGGGTCCCGATGCCTAATAGAGCATCCGCGAACTTGCTCACCGTAACCGTTCACTCTCCTGCAGATTGTAGAGAGGCGGTGAGGGGCTGAAAAAACAGCGTCCACTGCTTTTTTTCGTCCAATCCTTTTGGGGTTGTGGGAAACCTGGTGTACGTAGGGAATAACGGCGAGTTTCTTGTTGCGTTCCCTAGCATGCGACGCGGAGGCGTTTGTACACTGCATTTCCTTTAACATTTTTTCAGCCACCGAGACTAGAAGCAACAGCGGATGTCCGGATTGACACTGTCTCTGCACCTGGTTTTGAAAACTGGTTTCTTGACAGTGCTCACAGGACTTGGTGAGCGCGTTGTTAGAAGTATACTGGACTATGTTTCGCTTGATAAGTTTCGAATGGTCGGAGTCGTATGGCAGAACAGGCTTGTTGCCCCTAGGCTGGAATATCCATCAGACTTGTTGCGGTGAAAAAAACGGCTGCAACTCGAGAAAGCGGGTGGAGCCAGTTTGTGGTACCTTGTGCGTCAAAACCAAGGGCGACACGGTTTTCACTAAAAAGGTCGAACACCTTGCGAACTTCAGGCTCAAAGGATCATTTTGACAGCCTAAGAATATGAGGTCACATCCTGTGTGTGTGTGTGTGTGTGTGTGTGTGTGTGTGTGTGTGTGTGTGTGTGTGTGTGTGTGTGTGTGTGTGCGTGTGCGCGTGTGCGCGTGCGTGCGTGCGTGCGTGCGCGCGCGCGCTGTTCTGAATTGTTGCGCCCAATTTCAGCTCTATGCGAGTGGAATGCGACTTTGTATGATACCTGTATTTTAAATATTTTAACTGGAATAGCATTCGTTTGCATGATCTGAAATTCATTACTTCCTTGGGCAAAATCTCTACTTCACAACCACAGCTGCAAAAGCCGCTTCACCTGTGAAGATGACCTTGAAATAACCTGCTGAGCTTAAGCCATAATTCACGTGCTCGACGTGTCCTATCGGCGTCGCGTCACCAGTGCATACCAACGATAGTGATGGACTGGCCAGGTGCCTACGTCCCAGTTCGGGTAACTCTTTCCGAACGTGGAGTAAGTTCGCGCGGATGAGACCGACAGCAAGGTGCATCAGTAATTGCTTTCACAGGGCAGAGGTCATGACCCTGGGAACGATGGAAGACGCTGTCGAATACTCACGTTATAGGATGCATTTATATTTGTGGCAAAATGTCGTCAGTGCGCAGCTAGCCCTTCCTCACGTCACCTGGGATGGCTTCGCTGGTGACGACGATAAGCAATCTTTGGAGAGCCATACGCTGATGAAAATATTAGTACGCCGAGAGACATCTATACCACCCACCCCCCCACCCCTCTATTGGAAATTACCACCAAAACCTATGGCTCCGCCTCCAGACGCGATCCCTCTCATACCCTTAAATAGGTCCCGCTACCACCAAAACCTCACCAACCACTCTTGCACCCTCTGCAACCATTGTACCGTCCCCTCACCCACATTCCGTTCCAATGTCCGGTGGATCCTCTCCTGCGGAGCCTAGAGCAGCTCACAAGCTGGGAGGATTCGGAGACCTTGCTACGCTCTGAGTACCCGTTCTGACAGAAGACCGCCACGGACAGGGCCGCCGACTTCATGGACCGTAAGAACACGAACGTTTTAGTGTAGTGGGGTCGTACGGTGGCCCCGGCGCCTGCGTGCCCCAAACTCCTCTGTGTAAGTAAAACTTTTTGCCGCCACCACCAAGTACGTGAATAACTCCATCTCTCCTATTGCCACGAATCTGGCGAAGACCATGACGAGGAGGCCGACCTACAACAGCGGCCTAGAGGCTTCCACCGCGGTTTGTTATATCGCGTCCTTAACGCAGCTTTTGGGTAGTAATGGCACCGGCGAGGCCATGTGACTGCTTTGCAGGACTTGAAAAGCGCTGTAATAAGGTCTAGTTTCAATAAACTGAAGCTCATAACGCAATTAGACTGCCTGATTTTGTATTTTCTGGTTTTAACATGAGCAGTCCGCTCACTACGAACCTCGAATACAACGAATGCAATCCACGTGACTGTCAGGTTTTAAGCGGGGTTGGCTGTACTGGGTTAACCTTTGTTCGCCTAGAAGCAAAGCGGTTTTGCGGCCTGTAGTCGTGGGTTCAATTCGCGGTACATCAGGAAAAAAATCTCAGGTGCGCAAGGCGTCTGCCAACAGCATGCCACCGTCTTCGCTCGCCAACAACTTATGGTTCATTTTTTTTTAATCCTAGGTTCAAGTTAGCTGTAACACCTTGTATATTTGATTAACCTGGTATGCAGGCAGGGAAGTAGTGTTTTATGTGGAATCCGGGAAAGTGTGTACAGACTGCTTAAGCGGCGATAATTCTGTCGCACCTCCGTCATTTCCCTCTTGCCTTGTTGTCGCTGAGGGCCGCATGCACCGTCGCTCTAATGAATGCGGAGGGTCGGCAATGTCTGTTGTGTTGTGTGTGGATTTCCTTTCCGTAAAAACTATGTCACCATGGATGCTTTGTAACCCCGGTGAGCCACTTCCGGAAGAACCTCGTGGGCACTGCCCGGGTCACAAAGGCTGCCGCTGGTTAGTTTTCTTTAAAAGGCCGTTAAAGGAATTAGCTTAATTGGCCTTTCGCTGAATTCGGAAGACGTCTTATGTCTTTATTCTCGCAAAACCCACGACGGGCAGTTCGCACATTGCAAGCTCCCGCTCTATTGACGCCAGTGCGAGGATGGGCGCCGATTGCTCATCCTCAGCCCGAGTGTGCTCTACGGGTGGCGTACATGGCGTTCTTCTGCTGGACGGTGACCACCCGGTCGTCGAGGAGGACGTAGAAGGTCTCGTTCCGCTTCTCCGCTTCCTTGTAAATCTGGAGGCCCGGCAGGTCATTGTTCTGGTACTTGATGCGGGCTACGACCACTGCCAGGTCGGACTTGCGCCACTGCATGTCCGGGTCGTTGTAGAGGAAGTACTCTTCGAAGTTTTCAAACTTCACGAGCTGGTTTGATTGGAAGTTCTTCGGAAGGGGTTCCCAGTAGTACGAGTAGACTCCGGTGGAGAGGACGTGCTGCAAGTGGCGCCAGAAAAAAACGAGGGGCACGCGTGAACAGCCGCACCTGTTCGGTGAGGGTGGCGTTAAAGAACCGATGCACAGTGCTCCATCGCAGCACCTAGTTCAGTCACTGATTGGAAGGACTCCTTGCCAGAACCTTATCTAAAAGACGGCGAAGAAGCAGCGAACTGTGCGCACTCGCTGTCGAAAGCAGCACGAGCACTCCCAGACGCACCCGAATGTGAAGACCATGTGTAGAGCAGTCTATGGAGCTGCGTTCCCTCTTCCATACATCTTTTATACCCTTAGCTCGACGCGGGCAACACACTTTTAGCCAACAGCTGCTAAAGATTTCGGCTACGACATACTGGAACGGTGATTAACTCGCGGAACGCAGTTATGCAGGTATTGCTGAGTAAGGAAGCATGCCACCATATCTGCCGTGGATGGCGACGGCTCGATAACAGTTTATGCTGTGTTACGACCCGCTTGACATATTCAAACAGGTGAAGGTCAAGCGGGATAAACGGATGAATACTGATTCTCAGATAAACGCTTCATTGTCGGGAAATGTATGTATAGACTGGCTTTGCCATTAAAAGGATCTCTGAAAAAAAAATTAAGCCACACATTGGCGCTGTATACAAACGTGGGACACACTTAACACAACTCTAGAAGCAGCGCGCACACACACAGGAAAAAGAGCATGTGGTTGCGACAAATGACGCCCTCAACTTCTTGCAGAATGAAGGCTCAGGCTTGATGGATGTGGGCACCATCAAGGTCCCACATCTATCAAGGTGTGGGCACCTTGATGGATGCAACGTCCGGAGACGATGGAGGCCAGTGTGGGAGGCAGAAATATACGTGCGTGCAACTTCTCCTAGCGGGGGTCACAGGACCACAAGGTCCGTCCAGTAGCTAGGAGGCGGAGAGGGCATTGCTGTTGTGGTTATTTTCTGTGCTCAGGCCGGGGGGCCTTTGCTTTCACTTTCTATCGTGTTTGGCAGTGTGCGTGGTTCTAATATTTCTAAAACACTATCAGAATCCCATGACCTATAGGCACTGCGCTTTTTAATTAAACTGTCCCAGAGAAAAAGGGAAACTTCAATGTCAAACACAGCATTCACTAATACCTCGCCTGCTCCCTGACGCGTGCTAGGTTTTCCGAGGGTTCCGACATGCTCCGCCGGACGACTCTTCCACCTGCGATTGCCGCAACGAAAAGGCTCCGGCCGTGGTGTTGAGAAGCGCTAAGGGAGGACGTACGCGAAACACGGCCGCCGTGACGACGGTGAGCGGCGGCAGCACCTGGCTGGGCCCCAGGAAGAAGGCGCGGCACAGCCCGCTCTCCATGGAGCTGTAGCCGGGCATGTGGGTGACCTCGCGCAGCTGCTTGTTGGCGAGCAGCGTGTCGTTGTTGAGGAACTCCAGGGCCACCATGCACAGGTAGGTCTCCTCGCCGTTGGCCAGGTTGCCAATCTGCGAGGTGGCACCGAGAGGGGACATGACTGGAGATGTACAATTTCCGGAAATTTGACATGCTGGAAGAAGACGAAAAACTTAAATACTCGGAACATTTGGAAGAAACTCAAAACAAGAACTCGTCGATAATGTATATATCCGGATACACCAGAAGTTCGAACTTAAATTGAGGGTTCAACTTAAATCGAGGGGAATGCAGCGAGGTACGGAAAGGAAAATCATCGGTGTAAGAAGAAAAGACCACAAAAGAGTAGAGTGGGTCAAGAAAGTTAATGACATCATAGTCGAAACGAAGAAATGAATATTGACAGGGCATGTAGTGCGAAGGCAAGATAATCGCTTGTCGTTAAGGGTAAAGGACTGGATACAACGATAAAAGGCGAGCGGAGCAGGGGAGGGCGAAAAGTTAGGAGGACGCATGGGGTTAAGAAGTTTTCTGGGACAAAGTGACCATGACTGGCACACGGCAGGGTTAATTGGAGAGATATTGAAAAGGCCTTTCTCCTGCACTGGGCGTATCTATGCTGATGATGACACCTGAAGTTTCACACCGATAAGGGCTTTTCACGGATTCTTATTCGCATGTGCGCTCTATTGCCTGATGGTTTGTCTACTCAAAGACTGTCAATTAGTGGCGTATGGTATCGATAGTTGCCTGCACTTGTAGCCATGGTGAGCCAAAGAAGACGTATGCGTAGCAACACTGAAAAGTGCAAGCTGTGGGCACCGGAGGGTCGTCTGTTCAATAAGCATCTTGTGTTTGAAGCATTTCGTCTGTTGACGGTCTCTCCAGAAGCCAATTAAGTGAAGTTCTGAGATTATGAAGTATGCTTCCGAAAGCTCATCGTGCCAAGAATTAAGCTGACAGAGAAGCCAATCAGCCTACTTTTAAGAAACGTCTGGAGAGCGAATTGCACTACAGTGCCAGAAGATGCCTGATGAGGCGTTGCCACAGGTGATACACTCGAACTGATACTGCCTGGAAGCTTTCGAGCTTTGAAGGCTCGCATTTGGGCTGCCGTAAATTGCACACGCTACGTGGGCCCCTTTCGGCGGTTGACATTGATAGGGTGATGAAGGAAACAGTATAAAAAGTCGAAAAAAAAATAAAAGACTCTCACGTGGTGTTTGTACACTTTGCAGTGGAAGAGAGCATTCTGATACAATCGTACTTAGTTTCCCTAAGCCCCACGCTCTGCATGACAGTTTTCTGGAACAGCTTTGCCGCTTGCGGTCAGCAGGTTACCCAGAATAGGTCCTGGTTTCTGCTGCCGAATCACTACCCAGTCAACCACGGATATCCGTGGTAGGTCCGAGTAAGGTCCGAATCTCCAGTGCCAGGCTGGGATGTCCATAGGGCATGCCTACGTATGTCCATATTCGGATATACGCATCGGAGATTCTGTGTATGTACGAGGGACGTTCGTTTTTGGATGGCTGGCGGACATCCGCCGGCGGATGTCCGAGGAGTATCCGTAAACATCCCTCTTGGGATGTGAGCTTACATGGGATATATAATTTGTTTTCCCTCAGACGAACATTTTAAAACAAATTCTATTTTGCCAAAGCCAAAATTCACACAATAACATTTCTACCACCAACTAGTTTAATATTCAGATTGATTAAGATCACTCAACTGTGGTGCTGATGTTAAAGAACCAGAATTAAACGAATCGCTTGGCTTTCTGGCGCCAGTGCTCATAATTAACGCCCTTTTATACTGCAGCACTCCTTCGAGGTAACCGAGGCATGTAGCCATGCATGCTGCCTTCCATGAAAACAAACCCTAATAAACTCCTACCAGGGGCCGCGGCAGAGCGGTAAGCCTAAAAGTCAACCCAATCCAATCTATCAGCCAAGCCAATATTTGTGGCGCGATGGTCTCGTTGGTTTTCGTCGCGTGGTGTTCCTTTCGACCTTTACTTTTGCTGCAGTGTGCGGTTTGTTCGCTCTGTGGTTGTTTGGCTGTGCTACAAATGTGTTGTGTCATCTACGCGCTCGAAAAGACGTTTGTTTGATTCTGAAGCTCTCGTGAAAAAGCTCCGGTGTCGCCTGACCCCTTGCCGAGACATGCTTTGTTGCTTTGGATGAAAGAAGCGGCCATGGTGTTAACACTTGCGAGGTAAGTAACTGTGCTTGAAAATTACTTTCAGGGTGTTGATGTGGGATGACTAAACCGCATTAACGCAGTTGTACTCTGTTGCGCTACTTGTTTGCCACGGAGTGGAAATTGCAAGCACTATGCATTAGCTGCCGCAAACGTGTTTCTCGTGTTTGTGAAAAAAAGTTGAGACGGTGTGTAGTTGCATGGTGTGAATCTTTAGGCAATTGCGCGTAGGTTCATAATTACGATAAAACAGAATGCATGAAAAGCATAGTGCCAGGAAGGTGTTAGTTTTTCAGTGCTTCGCGACTTAGTTTTTCTTACTTTTCTGTTGCCTTTGCAGTGTGGATGTGGCCCGGCTACCGAGTGTATTGGTGCCTACATTAATTATGCCAAGCCGTGGAAAGCACAGGTAGGTTGAAAATGTCATATAAAAGTTGTGCATACTTCCACAGCTTATCAGTTTATTTATTAGGCTTGCCAAATGGAAGTCTCCGACCATCCACTCACTACACAGTACTTTGCACTGTGCAGTAGCATTGTTTAGGACAGCTTAACTGTTGTGTTAAATTTGCGAGCTTCAGTCACATTTTTCACTTCCCAATCACTGAGTGCAATGAGCTCTTGCAGTGCTTTGGTATAACTTTGCCAAACATGTTATGCCCACAGGGCTAATTGCTGAGCCAGATAGCAGGACCATATATGACACCCCTAGAGCCACATGTTCCTGGATTGTGACCAGACCTCTCTTCCTTACTCCTGTGCAGCTGTGGATCATCAAATATGCTGTCAGTGCCCTGATGCGTGGTTCATCAGTGAAACCTGTGGGCATTGTAGTTTCGACAGAGATTGTGTTTTGCTGCATCGTTGACAACGTGATGTATAAGTTGCTCTCTCATACTTTATTTTACTGTCCATACAGTGTGGATGTGACTGACCAAAGCTAGCAGCTATATAGTACCTGCAGCTTACAGCAGCAACCTTCAGGTAAGTTTGAACTACAGTGCAAGTTTGACGCTGTCACATAATGGATACTTTCCTTCTGTTTGCTCTGTGCAGCGGAGGGTATCTAGCTATACTGCAGTGTACTTGTACAATAATGGATAAAAATTTGTGGGATGAGAGTTCTTTGTGAAACATTTTCTCTGTGCTGTTAGCCAGAGCAATTTAATCAAAAGCCTAGAACCAGGAGGGGACATGGATACTCGATCTTATTGAACAAATTTCAGCTGGCAGCCTGGCGAGGCAATGCAAAAATAAATATTTTCGGAAAATCGAAATCCAGCAAACTTTTCTCTATGAGTGTACTTTGTGCCCAACCTAAGTCATTAGCTAGCTTGCAACGATGTGGTAAGGATCCCTACTCTTGCACTTGAATTTTTTTGACCATCAGTGTAGAAGTGACTGCCTGTGGGAGTAGCTGTGGTGTCTTGCAATGTAAAAGGCAAAAGAGCTACTACTGGGGCGAGTTGGAAATACATACTTGAAGGAATTGGTGAGTGCTATAGAAACACTGAAAAGGGACAAACGCACAGGACGAAGCGCTTTCTAACTACTGTTTAATCTCAGAAGAAACATGACTATATACACTCATTTGACGACAAGAATGAAGGAAAAACAGGTAAAAACTACGCGCGCTTACAACAGCCGAAGATTACTGTTCTTGAGGGAGGTTAATTCTGTTCCCCCTAACATCACTGAAGGGGAGCTGACGCATTGCTTATCTGGTTTGGTTTGGTTTGGAGCAATGTGCATTGCAAAAGCTTTGATAATTTCTCGTTCCCGTCTGTTTCTAGCCCTACCTATTATCTTGGTGTTTTTTAGCAAGGGTATGCATTTACAGTGTGCGAAATGAGGTGCCAGATTCCCGGACTTTGCAAGTTGTTCACTTGGTCTTTCGTGTTCCCGGAGCCTCTTGTTAAGGCATCTTCCCGTTTGCCCTGCGTAAGTTTGTTGGCAGCTGAACGGAATGCTGTAAATGATGTTTTCGTCACACTTTACATAGGTGTTTTCGTGTTTGATGTTGCACCCAGGTTTCTTTTTGTGGTCTTCATTCTCGTTGACCTTATTACACATTCCAATGAGCTTATTGGCAGCTGAAAAAACCACCTAGACTCCGTACTTGTTAGCTGTCCTCCTTATTCTGTGGGAGATATTGTGAACATACGGCATCACGGCAGGGCGTCCCTCGTAGCTCGTTTTCTTTGTTTTGTGGGACCCAGTAACTTCTCTTAGTAAGCTTTCAGCAATTCCGCAAAGTAACTGCTCCGGATAACCACTCTCCTTCAATTGGGAGACCTGTTGGTCTACGCTGTGAATTATCAAGTGGGGGCAAGATTTTTTTATAGCTGGTTTCAGGCAAGACGTAGCTACAGCTCGCTTTACAATTCTGGAATGACTGATAATTCACAGCGTAGACCAACAGGTCTCCCGATTGAAGGAGAGCGGTTACCCGTAGCAGTTACTTTGCTGTACTGCTGAAAGCTTACTAAGAGAAGTTACTGGGTCCCACAAAACTAAGAAAACGAGCTACGAGGGACGCCCAGCCGTGATGCTGTATGTTCACAATATCTCCCACAGAATAAGGAGGACAGCTAACAAGTACGGGGTCCAGGTGGTTTTTTCAGCTCCCAATAAGCTCGTTGGAATGTGTAAAAAGGTCAACGAGAATGAAGACCACAAAAAGAAACCTGGGTGCAACATCAAGCACGAAAACACCTATGTAAAGTGTGACGAAAACGTCATTTACAGCATTCCGCTCAGCTGCCAACTAACTTACTTAGGGCAAACAGGAAGATGCCTTACGAGGCTCCGGGAACACAAAAGATCATGCGAACAACTTGTGAAATCCGGGAATCTGGCACCTCATTTCGCACACTGTAAATGCATACCCTTGCTAAAAAACACCAAGGTAATAGGTAGGGCTAGAAACTGACAGGAACGAGAAATTATCGAAAATTTTGCAATGCACGTTGCTCCAGATAAGCAATGCGTCAGCTCCCCTTCAGTGATGTTAGGGGGAACAGAATTAACCTACCTCAAGAATAGTAATCTTCGGCTGTTGTAAGCTCGCATAGTTTTTACCTGTTTTTCCTTCATTCTTGTCAGCGCGTGTGTTCCTCCCTCTTCTGTGTATGATATGAAGTCAAATGTGTGTATTTAGACATGTTTCTTCTGAGATTAAACAGTTGTCCTGTGTGTTCATCCCTTTTCCGTGTTTTTATAGCGCTCACCAATTCCTTCAAGCTTGCAGTGTATACGCATTTTTCATGAACTGGTACAAAGCTTTGCAGTGGGTCATTTGTTCTTGCAGTTTTTTTGGAAAAGCAAAATATTTTGTATTGCAAGAAATATTCTCACCTCTGTTGCTTACAACTTACTAGTTGTTCAAGATGTAAACATGCTTTCGGAGCTGCAGATGACTAATTTACTTGGCACGGTGGAGTTACTGCATACAACTGAATGGTGTCTGTCAAATTCGCTTGCTTTAATGACATATTCTGAACTTAATGTTTACTGTTTTCTGCAGAAGACTTCCCCGGCTTGTCTACAAATTCATCATGGTCTGTACAGTATCCTTCCTGCTGCTGTGTATGGCCGGCTTGATGAATTCCTCATGAAGACTGAAGACGGCATTTATGTCATAATAAAATCATCCCGACTGATATGCTTTGCCATTTTGGTCGATTGCTTTACAGATCCATGCAGATTACATACAGCAAGGTGTATGTCTGATTTCAGACACTCTGCGGGCTTTTAATAAGCTGCAGTGGCCCTGGGAGGTGCACTGATTGGTGGTTGTAGTTCTGGCTTGCCTCATAATGGTGAAGAATGCATTACCTGCAAATATCCTCAAAAGATCCGCCGGCGGATATCCGAGATGGATATCTGTCGGCAGTCTAAATAATTATATTTGTACCTCCGTCTGAGGTCCGTGCGAGAGCCGTTGGAGTCGGCGGATCTCCGACGGATATCCGTATATCCAGTAAAGGACATACCTCGGACGTCCATTGAATGTACGTTGGTTGATTGGGTATCTAGCAAGCTGAACCCAAAGCACATGGCTCACAACGAAGATTAGCCTCGTCAAGAAATGAGACCTGCTGTAATGCCATACATGCACAAAGTCTCGGATAATATTAAAAAGGATGCCACGAGATACGGTATCAACGTTGTTTTCTGCTCCAAAAAAAATATCGTCATTCTCTGTCTGTGTGTCAACCAATAAGAGCACAAAGAAGAAATGCAATGTCAAACAACAGTGTATTCACAAAATGTGCAAGCAATGTTGCATGCTCTCTCTCTCTCTCCCCCTGTAATATGGAAAGATCTACATTGGCCAGACTGGCCCATGTATTAATTATCACTTAAAACAGCACCGCACCTCGCTGCAACCGGCTAATACAGCCAGTCTGCCTAAACATTGCAACCATTGTTAAGACTGTAACCCCCTCTTCAATGGTGTCGGATTCATAGGCCGCCGAAAAACACAGATAGAGCGAGACATCAAGGAGGCATTTAAAATCAAGAAGCTAGGCACTGTACGTGTCAGCGACAGCTCAGCCCGGCTCACTTGAAGAGAATTCCATTTCATGAAAGGGGCATGGTTTGTGGCATGCGAGATAACAGACCTGCAGTATCAAATGTCTTTTTTTTCGCTATTCTGCTATCTTTTTGTAGGCATTGCTTCTTACACTTATGTGCACCAGGCTGTTGTGACAAATTTCAAAGAATAAAATTAAGCTGTGTTTCCAGCGTCGTCCTATCTACTACTACTTCTTGCGAATGCATCCTTTTCTGCTGGTATTTCCGTGACCACGCTCCAAATGACACACCAAGCTAAGCTTCTTCAACCCTATTATCACCAAGCCAGGCAAGGGAGTCTGTTTTTCAGAAATGAGAAATGAGCTCCACACTGTTGCCAAGACCATAAAGGACTACAAGAAGTTTCTTTTGTGTGTGTGTGTGGGGGGGGGGGGGTGCCGCAAGTCCTTCCTCTGCGTCTTGCAGAGGAAGCAAAATGTAGTAGCGAAAAACAACAGCAGATTCAAAATTCAGTTTTCAAACTTGCACCACATGTACAGCTGCATTCTCATTTATTTATTTTACCCTCAGGGCAAAGCATTACAGAGGGGATTGGGTAGTACATAATAACACTGAAAATACAAAGAGCAGAGAACAATAAATTGCCAGAACATATATAAGTTAGAATAACTGATAAACACAATGTATCATCCAGTATAAGCGGTAACAGCAGCCCGAAACAATACAGGGTCAGGAATTGTGGCAACAGAAGAAGGAATGTGTTTCCAGTCATATGACGTGCGAGGAATAAAAGAATCCGAGAATGTTTTAGTTTTGCATGTAGAAATGCCTACCTTATGTATGTTATCTGTGCAGCGTGAAATATATGAAGGGGGAATAAGTATTCCGTAGCGAATGAACTCATGATGAAATGTTTTGTGAAAAAGGCACAGGCGTGCAATTTTGCGTCGTGATGCAACTGAAGTTCGGCCCAGTGTATCCTTCATAACCGTTACGCTTGACGTACGCCGGAAGTCGGAGAGAATAAAGCGCGCTGATTTGTGTTGTACCATCTCCAGTTGGTCGATCAAACTCTTAACACCAGGGTCCCAGATTGATGACGCATATTCTAGTTGTGAACGTACGAGTGTCGTATAGAGTAGAAGTTTTATGTTAGTTGTGGCTGCGTGAAAGTTACGTCTCAGATATCCGAGCATGCGATTAGCTTTGTTAATGATGTGTTCAATGTGCGCATGCCAGCTAAGGTCAGGCGTAATATGAATTCCGAGGTACTTATATTTTGTAACTGAATCAAGTAACACACCATTAAGAGTATATACGGGAAAATCACTACTAACACGAGAAATGCGCATAAGTTTGCACTTCTCAGAACAGACTGCCGCAACAACTGTCATTTCGGTCTTCTCTACAACTGACAGGTAAGTATAATTAACCCAATTTTTTTTGAAACGAACAAATGAAAGGAAGCGCACTTTCTCGCGTTTTTTTTTTACAATTTTTGACACAGCTGCCCATTACAGCGTCAGCGTTCACTATAATAATTGCTCAGTACCTCATTTACGGGCTCTTTAGACCATGTCCAATTATTTTTTTTCCTGTTTACCATTGTTCGAGAAAGAAAAATGGAAAAAAATACTTTTCTTTTTCCAGAAGGCTGTTTTTTTTTCTCCGCGCCCTCTCATCGCTATAGAATAGTCGCTCGCTGAGAACAATGGCACCCACGCGGATCATCGCCGAAGGGACGCCATGAGTTATAAGGCTATGCGACGGAAGGTGTGCGGGCCTAGTCGCCACGATGACAGTGCTCTTCCGGCTGATGGCTTCGAAGGAGTAGAATAGGCCTGCCGGATGGACTGAATCGAGACGCTCGTCGAATTATTATTTTATTGCGGAAGCAATACTGCTTGCACTTTCAAGCCTTTGCCGTGACGCGGCGGTGCCATGAACCCCGTGTGACGTCATCCGTGACGTAACGCCGAAGAGCTGGGCGACTATCTCGCGCCGTCGGAGGAAGCGGCGGTGCCACCACCGGCGCCTAACTCCTGCGCTCTCCGCTAGGAGCGCAATTGTGGCGTTACGCCGAAGATATTAGGCTCAACTCACGTCGCTAGTAAGCAGTAGCTGTGCCAACCACCAGCGGCTTAACATTGCTTCGCGACGATGCCGCCCACCGCTAGGGAAGCTCGTCGCAATGCGCGTAAGAGACAGCAGCGAGCTATCCATCCTTCTCTCAGGTGCAAAAACAACAGCCGTCTACGCAGAGCGGCGGTAGACACGGCGGATGCGGGCTGAAGAAACGGAAGTTGCTTTCGCAATTTCCGGGCTTAACCAAGCTGAGCCTCTGCCAATTTTTTTCAAAAGCTTTTAACCAACACGCGCTTTCTCGCGGAGCAGTAAATTTCCTGTGCGCAGCCATGAGAAATGCATGTGGCCAGGCAGCACACCGTACGCTGTAAGGCCTCGATTCCAAAGTGTGCCAGGAGGACTTACCTTGAAGGAGTTCGGCTCGATGTGGTAAATGCCAAAGCTGTACGTGTAGGTCTTCTCGTCGTCGTAGTCCTTGATCCAGCTGGGTGGGACTTTCCGCCGCTGCTTCGTGTGGCCGCCTGGTGGAGAGAAGGAGGCGATTTCGAGACGCCGAACAAAGCACGTCGAAAAGAGGTCCAATGGTAGCGATTTTCACGCGCACAGTCGTTGACAGGCGACAGCAGCAGGAAGAACTTGGGCGCCTTAGCATTTAGCTTGCCTGCTATGTTTTCTACAATGATTCTCTAAAGTTCTCACGAGTTTCCTACCAAACACCGATTGGAAACGGTTCCATTGCCCTAAGTATAAGTCCTCCCAGCCGGGGTGGTCGAATTTCGGTGGAGACGAAACTCTAGAGGCCCGTGTGCTATGCGTTACGTTAAAGAATCCCAGGCGTTCGAAATCTCCTGAGCCCTTCACTACGGCGTCCCTCGTAGCCAGAGTCGCTTTGGGATGTTAAACCTCCATGAACCAAGGAAAACCAATCATCACCTGCTAAACGTTCCAGTATTATTATTATTTCTGACGCTAAAGGTGCCACACTGCATAAAACGAGATGTCAGTGACGAACGTTTTGATACCTTCCAAAAAAAAACAACAACATGAAGTTCGGTTATGTATCAAAAGTAACAGAAACTTCGGGCGTAACCAGTACCTTCATTTAGCTTTATACTAAGCCTATCTACTTATCTACTTCTTCAACTTGATCCACCCGTTAACCCTACTAATGCACTTTCTGGGAACGGCCTACTTCCGAACATTAGGAGGTCCTTTCAAATTTCCGGGGTGGGCCACCTACCAAATTTTGGGGGTCTTAAGAATTTTGAAAATGGAGGGCGCTGATGACGCTTTGATGCTCTTGACAAATCGGGGAATTACGTGACACAGAAGCCAGATATTTTTCGTGAGATGACAACTTAAATGCTAGCGCATGTCTTGCCCCTTTTAACCCGCTAAGAAGGCAAGTGTAATTATTAAAGGCCTGCTGCGTTTTTCATCGAATTAGGCTACTCGTTTTAAACTTCACTTTTGAACCGGCTTTCTTTTGATTTTCCTTTGCACAGAAGAAGCGCGCTACCCACACCGCCCATTTATCCTTTGTCTTTCTGGTGCGAGCTTTTATTTTTGTGTTGTGTCCCCTTATTGCTTTTGTGTGTGTGCGCCCCCGCATCCTCCTCCTAACGACCACTCGCATCCTCCTCCTAACGACCACTCGCATCCTCCTCCTAACGACCACTTGCCCCTCGTCGCACGCTGTCGCCAGATGCCCCCCCATGGTGCGCCCCCGCACCCTCCTCCTGTTTTGGGAAGCCACTCCCTCCCGTGGACGCTTCTCCGCTCCCTCCTTTCTTCGGGCGGCCAGTTCGGCTCCTGCCTCGGTCGACGCTGGTCGCACCCTCATCGGCTTTAAATAAACAAAGTCTTAAAGTACCGTGTGCGTCTTTCGCTGCATTCAACACAGCGACCGGACACGACAGTGGCGACGAGAAAGTGGATTCGACCCGCGCTACGCAACGCTATTGACAAGCCATGGCTACGCGAGGGTTTCCCAATCAGATACCAGAGTTCAACGGCTCATCGTGGTCATCGTGGGTTGGACGCCTTCAGTTCTACTTTGAAGCTAACAACATCACAGACCCAGCCTTGAAGAGGGCCAACCTGCTGACGCTGTGCGGGGAGCAGACCTACGATACTGTCTGCGCCCTTATTCAGCCAAGCACACCAGCGGCAGTGTCTTACGACGACATCGTAAAAGCGCTGCAAAAGCACTACGACCCAAGGCCATCCGAGGTCTACAGCCGGGCTCGCTTCCAACGACGAGATCAACTGGGAGGAGAAACTGTGAGCGCCTACGTAGCCGCGCTCAAGAAGCTCGCTGCCGACTGCAATTTTGGAACGCTGTCGACAACAGCTACCGGGCAGGAGGGAGACGCAGCTTCTTCTGCTAACACCACCATGCTTCCCTTGGACGTGATGTTACGCGACAGATTTGTGTGCGGACTGAGTGACGAGTCACTGCAGCAGCGCCTGTTCGCTGAGAAGGACCTCACATTCAGCAAAGCTTACGACATCGCCGTTCGAGCGGAGAGCGCCGGTCACCAGCAGAGAGGGATTCGCCGGAACACCGAGCCGGTACACCAGACAAGCAACCAGGTGCGCAAGCCTTCTGTTGTTGTAAAATCGGTCAAAAAGGCACAACGCTGCTGGCGGTGTGACGACCAACACAACCCCCAGGGATGTCGATTCCAGTCAGCCACGTGTAATTTTTGCCACAAGCGAGGGCATATCGAAAGAGCATGCATTACGAAACGGAGACTTGCCAAGATAAAGTCACCTTCCCAGCCTAATCACAGCGTCAACGCCTCAGAGAATACGCCGCTATCTGATCTCCATGGAACAACATCAGCAACACCATCTGTGTTGTACGACCTGAACACCATGAATCTCGGCACGCGACCGAAGATTTTTACAGAAGTAAGCGTACATCACCAGCTGATTAAGTTCGAGGTGGACTCCGGCGCAGCCTGTACTCTGATCAGTGAGGACACGTTCCGAACTTCATGGCCATCTGACGCACCCGCCCTGCAACAAGACGACACGCACCTGCGAACGTGGTCAGGACAGAATCTGCCACTATTGGGCTCTGCCAACGTGCAGGTTAACTACAACGGCCAGACCCATACGCTACCTCTGCTTGTTGTGAAGGGCACAGGATCAAGCCTTCTAGGGAGAAACTGGTTTTCTCCACTAGGCGTGATGATATGCGGCATACACCAGACGCCGAGCCAGAACATGGTTGAACAACTGCAAGAGAAATACGAAAGAGTATTCTCGGAAGAGATTCCAGGAAACAAAGGGCCCCCGGTCACACTGGAGTTGTTGGACAACGCGCAACCCAAATTTCTGAAGGCCAGGCCGGTGCCGTTTGCTCTCCGAGATTCAGTTGAAAAAGAGTTGGACAAACTGGAGCAGCAAGGTGTCATCGAGCCGACGCAGCATTCAGAATGGGCCACACCACTTGTCGTAGTTCGCAAGAAGAACGGAACCATACGCCTCTGCGGAGACTACCGGAGCACCGTCAATCTTGCGACTAAAGCGTCCTCTTACCCGCTACCGACACCTGAAGAAGTATTCAGTGTACTACGTGGCGCAAGAGTCTTCAGCACATTGGACCTCACCCAGGCGTATCAGCAGCTGAAGGTGAGCGAGTCAACTGCTGAATTATTGGCAATTAACACACTGAAAGGCTTGTACAAAGTCAAGCGACTGCCTTTTGGCGTAGCTGCAGCCCCGGCCATATTTCAAAAATTCATGGAGACAGTGCTTCAGGGCATCCCAGGAGTTTGTGTCTACCTTGACGATGTCATCATCAGTGGCACTTCCACTGAAGAGCATGCAGTGCGCCTAGAGATCGTTCTCGAAAGGCTAGCAAACGCTCCCATCGCCTTCGCCTCACGTACGTTGTCGCAAGCAGAACGCAACTACGCGCAACTTGACAAAGAAGGGCTAGCCATCGTCTACGCGGCGACACATTTTCACCAGTACATTGCCGGCCGGAAGGTGACCTTTATAACCGATCACCGACCGCTATTGGGCATTCTGGGACCACAAAGGCCTATGCCACCAACTTTGTCTCCGCGAATGACACGTTGGTGCATCAAACTCTCAGCGTACGACTACGCTCTGGTCTACCGCAATGGGAGTAAACATCAAAACGCCGATGCGCTAAGCCGTCTGCCACTAGACGCAACTGTTGACGAACCATTTCCATCAGGAGACGTTCTGATGTTCGAAGCACTGCCAGAACCTCCGCTTACAGCAGGCACAGTTGCAGCATCTACGCAGAAGTGCGCAGCTCTCCGGCTAGTTTACACAGCTGTTCAACAAGGCAACGTGCATAAACTCAAAGGGGACAACTTCGACGCTTACCGCAGGCGAGCTACAGAGTTGAGCACCCATCGCGGCTGCATCATATTTGGGTCCCGAGTTGTGATGCCGAGAGAACTACGCGCACAAGCTATGTCTCTCATCCACGCCGGACATCGGGGCATCGTTGCAATGAAAAAGTGTGCCAGAAGCTACATGTGGTGGCCTGGCATTGACAACGACATCGAAACAGTGGTGCGAGAATGCAAGCCTTGCCAGAGCAGCCGGAGCGCCCCGCCGAAAGCTCCTGTCCCAGAATGGGAAAAGCCAGACACACCATGGCACACACTGCACATTGATTTTGCAGGACCAATTGAGGGCTGCACTTTCCTTGTGGTCGTAGATGCCTACACAAAGTGGCTTGAGATAAGGCAAATGGGACAGACGACTTCGGCAGCAGTCATTGACAACCTCCGATCACTATTTGCAACGTTCGGCCTGCCGCGCAAGGTAGTGTCGAACAACGGAACACCGTTTGTGTCTGCGGAGATCCTCAAGTTTTATCGCGACAACGGGATCTCATCAGTTACATCGGCCCCCTACCACCCAGCGACAAACGGACAAGCCGAGCGCTACGTAGCCGAGCTAAAACGCGCCCTTGAAAGAGATCAGACAGGCTCGCTGCAGCGCCGCCTTGCGCGCTTTCTCTTCAAGCAGCACACGACGGTTCAGAGCACAACAGGCGAGACCCCCTCGAAAATGATGTTCGAGCGTGAAATGCGAACCCAGCTCACAGCCATCCTCCCCGAGCCAAAGGCAGAGACGTTCCGGGAAGAAAAAGCAATTCCGCGCTGCGGCACGCTTAATGAGGGGCAGCGCGTCCTCGCCCGACAGTTTCTGAAAAAGCCACGCTGGGAGGAAGCTACAATTGTCAGACGCATAGGCCTGCGCTCTTGGCTCGTCAACATACATGGCACAGTAGCACGCCGACATCTCAACCAGCTGCGTAGATTTACGACGCCGTCTGAGAGCTGTCCGCCAGCGGAGAGAACATGTGCACCATCTTCCCACATAGCCTGGTACCTCTTCCCGGAAGAAGAGACTTCGCCCAGGACAGACCTAGGAGACACAGCGAACAACAGCCAGCCTACAAGTGTTTCTCCCCCGAGCGCACAAAGCCAGCGCGCCTCCACGCGTGAGCGCCGACCCCCTGCACGATACCAGGCAACTTTCTAAGGGGGAAGGAAGTGTTGTGTCCCCTTATTGCTTTTGTGTGTGTGCGCCCCCGCATCCTCCTCCTAACGACCACTCGCATCCTCCTCCTAACGACCACTCGCATCCTCCTCCTAACGACCACTTGCCCCTCGTCGCACGCTGTCGCCAGATGCCCCCCCATGGTGCGCCCCCGCACCCTCCTCCTGTTTTGGGAAGCCACTCCCTCCCGTGGACGCTTCTCCGCTCCCTCCTTTCTTCGGGCGGCCAGTTCGGCTCCTGCCTCGGTCGACGCTGGTCGCACCCTCATCGGCTTTAAATAAACAAAGTCTTAAAGTACCGTGTGCGTCTTTCGCTGCATTGAACACAGCGACCGGACACGACATTTTGTAAAATTAAAGACGCGTTACCTGGGGTCTCACAGATGTTCGCCTTTTCTCTCTGCACTTTGCGAACGAACAAATTGCAGCAAAAACACGTAGACCTGGCGATGGTATGAGGGTTGAGCTCGGCATGTTTTTCGCCTAGGATAGGATAGGATAAACTTTATTTGCTCTATTTTACGTGTTATTACGGTCGACAGAGGTCGGCGCCCCTATTGCAGGGCACCGCTGAGCTTGGCTACTCGCTGGGCTTGGATGACCAGTTCTCTCTGAAGAACCGGGTTGCCGCTGGAGGGCAAACTCTCCCACTGTTCCGCACTGGGATTTTGTATTCGATGGAAAGCCTCGTTTCTTTTGCATTCCCACGTGATATGATATACGGTGGGTTTGGCCCCACATCATGGGCATAAGTCTCTGTATTGATCCGGGTACATTTTGCTTAGAATATGTAAGCTCCCAAAGGTTCCGGTTTGCAGTTGCTGGCAGTATACTGCTTCATGTTGATCTCAATTGTTTTGGGGGGCAGGATGCTTTGCCCTCATTCCTCTGTAACAATTCAATATTTCCGAATACTCCGGGACTACCCGCGAGAACTCCTCAGGGGCCGCGTGTTGAAGCACTCGGTTCGTGTGCTCGCGAGCTACTTCGTCGGCCATCTGGTTGCCCTCGATTCCAGTGTGTCCCGGTATCCAGAAAATAGTGTGTCTGACTGGTTCGTTTGGAAAGTCTGCGCGAAGAAGAATGCGAAGTGCTTTCCGACTGATTCTGCCGTTCATATAATTACGGCATGCCTCTTTCGAGTCTGTGAGTATTACCAGGGGTCTGTTTGCGCGATATCCCTCCACGGCCGCTAGAGCAACAGCCATTTCTTCTCCTTCGGTTATCGTGCAATCCCATGCCGACGCGCAAGTGATTTCCTTATAGTCCGAATTTATCACCACAGGCTTATCACCACAGGCTTTCTGCTCTATCTTCCCCCTTTTGTAGGGGTATTGCGCGGCGTCCGTGTATACCGTATTCGCCTTGCCTGCCAGATACTTTTCTAACATCGATGGCCTACCGACGATCGCGGACCGCTACCTTAGGTGCGTGCAGACTTCCATCACATTTCCAGGGCCGTCACTAGACACGGTGTATATACTCTGGGAGTACAGGGAGCTTTTTCAGGTGCAACTGATGTGCAGACTTCCATCACATTTCCAGGGCCGTCACTAGACACGGTGTATATACTCTGGGAGTACAGGGAGCTTTTTCGGGTGCAACTGATAAGAATAAGACCGAATACCTGATCAAGTGCGTAAGTTGACTATTATGCACCGATTCGGTGACACGCTTGCCGGCAGAGCCAGGGGATGGCTCGTGCGCATGCGATTTCGTAGTTCATCCTTTGAATACCGGTGATATAAAGTGAAGTAAACGACTAAAGTACTCTCGGGAACAAAGGTTTCGAGAGCCAATTAGATTCCCTCGCTGCGTCACGTAGTTGCCAGGCAGCCTTCTCGCACCATGCCTAGGGAGCAGAAAGCCGCCGCACAGGTGCTGCGGGTCAGACTGGACTTATTGGAAAGGCTTTCATAGGCCTTTCCCATAGGGGTACCCTGTGCCTCGCTATGCTGCTTCCCGGGGCTGCTCTGCGAATCTGACCGTGCCACTAGCACGGGTTAGTGGCATCAGAACTGGCTTGTAAAAGCGCTCAGTGGGGGCTTTTCGACCCCTCGAACGACTTAAGGAAAAGTGGGGTGTTGAATCTCAGAGGTCAGGTGATCCGCTTGGAAGGTGGTGCCCGGTGCGTTCACGAGTTTTGTGAAATCGCGAATAAAGATCGCCGTCAGTGATAGCACCATAAAACGCACTCCGTACGCCACCTCACATTCGTTCTTCGGTTTCCCAGGCATTTTCCAGGTGAAGTCAATGCTGGGACGTCAGATCGCACATCGGCCCGGACAAAGACAAATCCTGATACTGAAACATTGGCTAGCGCACCGAAGGTCCCTCTAGACACTTGTTCTCTTTAATGAGCGTTAGCTCTTATTCGTCTCGTTTCTCGATTTCTTGGGGTCTGCTACCACCTCCCTTCGGCGTGAAGTTTTCCAAGTCCGAGGAATTCAAGATAGGGGAGCCCATAGTAAATCGTTACAGCAACTCAATTGGTGATTGACTGTTGACGTAATTAGTATATCGAATTGGTGATTGGTGGCGTCACTGATTTTGCAACGTCATAATTACCCAGTCACATGACTGTGTTTAATCGCTTTTAACTCAGTAATTAATGAGGCATCATAAAACGAATTAGATATTTGGAATCCTCTCTATGAGCAGAGCTGGTTAGATAACAAAATTAACTAATGAAGGTAATATTTAGTTATGGTTATGCCTACATTTAATATCTTATAATTAACTAGCCGATAGCGCCCTGATCTAAATAATGGACATTCGTAACGGGCTTGATGAGTAGGACATGTTAGACGCCAGTATTGCCTAGTTAGGTTAATATTTACTTATGGTTAGGCTTAATATGGCGGCCCGTCGTCAGCACTCGGCAGCTCATAATTTCATACATCATGGCGGCCGGGCACCTACCGCCTTGTGGTAAGGAAAAATCGCCCTCCAAAAAGTCGATATACTTATTCGGCCCAAATTGGTCAAAAATATCCCAGCTCAAGGCGTTAGGAGCCCGATACCCGTAAGGTATGAAAAAGTAGCCTAATCACGTGGCAATACATCACATGGACGGTAGATGGCGCTACGGAACAGCTAATGCTCGTTTCTTCAACGTCTTCCAGATGGTGGCGGCAATTTTTTTGCATTGTTTTCTGATATCAAACTTCCATCTTCTTGCTTTCTCTCTACCATGGAACACTACGGAGATGCACAGCACACTGGGAACTCCGCTGTCCGCTGTACACCGGAAAAGAAAAAAAAAACAGCAAGCAGTACCGTGTCGCTGCACTCGATCGCACCCGCAGTATACTCTTCCACGCCCACACTCGAGTTCTAGCTCTTTCAAGCCCGACCTATGCTGCTACGCCGAAACGCCGGCTTAGCGTTCAATCGGAGTCAACCCTATCAGGTGGTGAAACGCCTGCGCCGGAGGCGTGCAGATCTGTGCCAGTGCTCACCTTTGAATACGAAAGGCGTTAGGGTCAGGAAGATAGCAGCAGCCAGGCTGAAACGGTGCATCTCGCACCAGAGGACAACAACCGCTGCTGTTTAACTTCGGGAAAAAGGCGACGCCTGTTTGGTTCGCGGTGGCTCCAGCTTCGTCTTCCTTCTCGCTCGCTTGGACACGCGCTTAAGGAGCAGCCGCACATGCCGACGACACTGACTCAAAGATGGAAAACGTATTTGCTTATTTATTTCTTCCTATTAATTTCATAAACAGCGGAAGTAAAGATTGAGGAAGAGTCCTTAAAAACCTTTATTGGTCATGAAAATTCACTGCAACGCTACAGGAGAGCTTTATGCAATGCCACGAGCGACCGTATCGCGGCGCTAGGGTGCCTGCATCCAGTTTACTGCATGCCCCAAAGGGCAACGAGTGAATGTGACTACGAAAAGTGGGCCTTGGGCGAACGCTACACTGGCCACTTTTGCGACCATCTGAACTAAACTGGTAGTCATTCTTTCTACGAACTCTCTCGTACATTTCGTTCCCGCTTCCTCACACTGTATTGAAAACTGGTTTTCAGGAAGGAAATGACACCATAACTGTCTCACATATCTAATTGGACGCCCGAACCGCGCCGTAAAGGAAGGCATATAGGAGCGAGTGAAAGAAGAAAGGGAGAAGGAGGTCTCACACTGCTATGGCCCTCTTTTGGAATACTTTATGAAACCACGTTTTTTTTAATACGCCTTTATTTTTATTTCATATTGGCATGTGCCTAAGCGCAGCGGTGGAAGGAGACGGGTATGATGAAGGAAATGGGCAAGGCTGCCTCCATTTTGATAATGGGGAAAGCATTATTTAAACGTACGGCGAAGTTATTCCGGGCCCTCCACTACGGCACCTCTTTCTTCCGTCTTTCCTTCACTCCCTCCTTTATTCCTTCCTTACACCGTGGTTCGGGTGCCACCGAGATATGTGACACAGTTACTGCGTCATTTTCCTTTCCTAAAATATGTTCAATTTTTTTTCCATCAGCACAAAAGGCGGTGTCCACCGTCTATGGCGCGAAACTCGGAGGAGGTCAGAACGCCGTTGTACGATGTCACACCTGCAAGTGAGGATGTATAGTCATTGTAAGGTATCGGTAGCGTTCGCGGGGGTCATTGGAACGCGGCTGGGGGCACTCAAAACGGAGCGTCTCCTTTCTTGGAACGCGGCCGCTCGCGAACGCGCCGGGAAGTACGGGTGTCCACCCGCCCCGCGGAACCGATATTTGTGTTTTTGTTTTATTTTGTGGTGGAGAGAGCGCTCTACCTTACGGAAGCTGGAGGGCTGGCCATGCCCTGGATGAACCAACCATGTTAAGAGCGCAACATGATTGGAAGTTACCGAATGTGGGCCGGGCCTTTAGGGCTTTAAAACCGGGCCCCGGAGCTGGAAGGGGGTTCTGCGCTAAGGTGAGATGCAACGCATCTTCGGCAACGCCGAGTAGGGGCCTCCCCTAGTATTAGCCAGATCCACCTTTTTGTTGTTTGTCTTTTGCCGTTTAATTTGTCTCGAGTGTCTAAACTTCTGTACGCTGTAAATATCTGTACATAAACCTCAGTTATTGCCTTTCTTTATCCCTGCGTGTCAACACATCTTGAGACCGTCTCTGACGGGGCACCGCTGGTGCAGAGATCAAGCTTCAGTCTTCGAGTTGAAACCAACCGTCTCTGGCGGGGGCACCTCTGGTGCAAAGAAGAAGAAAAAGAACCTGTGTGATCTTTACTGGCGCAGTCGACGAGGATCCTGCGGCCATCGGAAGACGGCGCAGGAAGAAGACAAGGCAGGGAGAAAGGTGACGACAAGGCGACAGGTCAGCGTTCGTGAACGGACCTGCGGAGACACGGCGGCAAGGACGCAAGGACCACGGCAGTAGTCCAGCGACGCGGGACTGCGTCCGGTCAAGGAAGCAGCGCGTCGGGAACTCGACGATCACCGGCGGCGGAGCAGCGGCGTGCGACAGCTCATCGCGGCGTCCGGGGAAAGTGGCGGTGGACTCCGACGCCAAGGAGCTGGCAATGCGGATCGACGCATCGAAACCGTGAGTTTCCTTGGTCGCATTGTTCACGTCCCTGTGTTCGAGCCGGTAGGACAGCTGAGGGGTACGGAAGGCGGTATGGAAAGCTATCCATGCCGGCCCTCGCTCGATGTGAGGTACCAAGTTGAGTTAGCGAAGGCGCGCTTGGCGGACCTTCAGGCTCAACTTGCGAAAGTAAATGGCGGAAAGGCGCTTCTTCGCGAGGAAGAACCTCAGGATGTTAAGTATGTCTTGGGGGTATTAGAAGCGAGACGCCAACAGGTAGAGCTCGAGATTTCTAAGATCAAGGAGTCTAGGAGAGCTAGCCAGGGAGAACTGCTCCGAGTCACGAGCAGAGAGGTCGCCAGTGCGGGAAGGCAACGGCATATGCCTGCCGGGCGCAGGTCAAGAGGACAGCCGGGCAGAGGTAAAGGGTGAGCCAGATTTCTGCGAAGCTGGAGTCGCAGTTCAAGAAAGCAGCCTGACGGAACGCAGCGTCGCGGTATCAGAGGCGGTGAACGCGCACGCCGCCGACACGGCCGCCCAGGCTAGCTCAATCCCAAATGACACCAGGGACGCGGACGCGTGCTCAGGATTGTTGGAAGTGAGTCTCACAATTCCAAAAACGCAGTCTCAAGCAAGCTGCGGAAAAGAGCATTTAGCTCAGCAGGGAACGGCCAGCGACGACAGATGTCAGATCGCGGACCTAGTGACAGGAGAAAGTCTAGCGTTGCTGGAACCGCACACTGTGTCGGTCATAGGGCATGAAGGGCCCCGTAGCGTCATTGATGAACAGAGCGTTCCATGCGAGCCAGGGAACGGAGGCGGTCTTGCTGGGCCGACCGGGCAGAGCGCCACACAGTTGTGGAACGCATCCGATGTGTGTCTGGCCAGGTCATTTGAGTACCCGGAAATGAGTGGCGACTTGCCGCAAGGCAAGCTCGGGTCAAGCGACGGCGAGTCAGCTCGTGCAGCAGACGATGCCACGAAGCCGGCCAGCGTCTATCAAGCAGGGAGCGGCGATTTAAATGTTTGCCCGTGCAGGAACGGTGCAAATAGCTCCAAACGCTCCAAAGTACCAGGGGACAGGCGCATAGCCTTCACAGTGAATGTCGGCGCGTGGAACAGTACGTTCCGTGCTGCGGTACGCCAAATTATGTTCAGCAAAGCCGGCCGCACTGTTACAGCTGAACTCGGCAAGAGAGATGTTCCTTACGCAGCACGCGGTTCGTACCGGCGCGCCAGAGAGAGCGGGCCCTCAGGTGCGTCGTGTAGTGAGGGGTTTGGACCCATCAAAACCCGGGACGTTTTTGATCCCGGAGGGCACCATCTTTTCAGTTCGCGCCCCGTTGTGGCGCCAGCCTAATGAGTGAGTTACCGTTTAGGCGTTAATTGTGTTACTGACAACACGTGGTGGCTCGAATGTACACAGGGACGCTCGGTGCGACTAAGGAGGCTCACGTGGGCATTGGGCGAGTGCTGTGAACGCTCCAGTTGCGGGTGTCTGTGTCTGTGTGCTCATTCGCGAGCAGGACGACGGCGTGCATGCAGGCGAACTGGGTGCAACGCACCAACTTGGACGCTGTGTTACGGCGCACGGCAGGCATGCCACTGTGTGTATTTAAGTGTGCATTTTGCGTGATGTTGTGTTGGTGCCCGTGTGCATTTTGTTGTTTTTGGTTTTGTTCGTGCAACTGGTCGCAGCGCGACAGCTTGGACTTCGGTGAATACGCTGGTTTTACAGGTGTGAAACGCGCATTTGAATGTGTACGTTTTGTTTATGTTATGTCACCCGAAGGGTAGTTTCGTGTCAGACACCGATCCCTTTTGTTTGTAATTCTAAAAGTGGCATTTGAGCCCTTTGTAGAATCTTGGGAAGGGCGTGTAAGGTATCGGTAGCGTTCGCGGGGGTCATTGGAACGCGGCTGGGGGCACTCAAAACGGAGCGTCTCCTTTCTTGGAACGCGGCCGCTCGCGAACGCGCCGGGAAGTACGGGTGTCCACCCGCCCCGCGGAACCGATATTTGTGTTTTTGTTTTATTTTGTGGTGGAGAGAGCGCTCTACCTTACGGAAGCTGGAGGGCTGGCCATGCCCTGGATGAACCAACCATGTTAAGAGCGCAACATGATTGGAAGTTACCGAATGTGGGCCGGGCCTTTAGGGCTTTAAAACCGGGCCCCGGAGCTGGAAGGGGGTTCTGCGCTAAGGTGAGATGCAACGCATCTTCGGCAACGCCGAGTAGGGGCCTCCCCTAGTATTAGCCAGATCCACCTTTTTGTTGTTTGTCTTTTGCCGTTTAATTTGTCTCGAGTGTCTAAACTTCTGTACGCTGTAAATATCTGTACATAAACCTCAGTTATTGCCTTTCTTTATCCCTGCGTGTCAACACATCTTGAGACCGTCTCTGACGGGGCACCGCTGGTGCAGAGATCAAGCTTCAGTCTTCGAGTTGAAACCACCCGTCTCTGGCGGGGGCACCTCTGGTGCAAAGAAGAAGAAAAAGAACCTGTGTGAAACTTTACTGTCATGATTAATCAAACGTAACTATGACCTATGAAACTAATGACTCGTACTGATTCTGCGACGTATCATGACTCAGCACTTTAGAACTAATGCAGTGCAAGGTGCATAGGGTTTGTACTAATTATGCGTAGTCATGGCGCGCAGTCATAGTAATGTCTCATAATCATTCTGCAACGTAGCATGACTCAGCAATATACGAGTAACGTAATGTAAGGTGCATAAAGCTTGTACAAATCTCAGGCATGGTCACCCTTAGCAGTCGTATTCATGACTGATAGTCATTCTGCAACGTAGCATGACTCAGTACTTCAATGCTTTCGCACTCACACGTAAGATGTCTTAAGTATCTCTGCTGAATTTTTAACGGACGTCCTAAAGGCAGCTAGGTCGTGGCCACGCGCGTCTTTTAGCAGACTATCGACCAGCGGCGCCGCTGTCTTCTCCAGGAACACGAGGAACATCCACCACAGCTCCATGGAACGATCTGGAGTCGTGTCATCCGGGCTGACCCAGATACGGAGGGAAGAAGATCAAGGTATCCAATTAATGGTGGTCAGGGCACAAATCAGACCTGGGATGTAGAAGGGACGCTCCCAAAGCAGCAGTTGAACATGGGGAAGCACTGAGGTGCATGTGGTATCTTACAGCCCTGGTGTAAACGGTGAGGCAGGACACGGGTAGGGAGGGTGCCTGTTTGGATTCTATGAAGCAGGACCTATTCTTGTCGTCTGAGTACCTTTGGGAGATGGTGGTGGAAAACGCTTATTTAGGGCTACTTAAAAGAGAGAGTGGGGACTGGCCTTGCGGGCCAGCCCCATACAAATTCTAGGACAGGTCCCTAGTCAGGGACCCCTCTGGCTTCCGCGGCAGCTCGGACCCTAGCGCCGAAGGCTCCATGGCTCGAAGCGCACTCATAGAGAGCGGGTAGACTACTACCCTAAGCTAGGCTTCACGACGCTGCTTGATCAGATGCCAGTCTGCCATCGGACCTGGTAGCTGAGGTTTGGTGGTGAAGGAACAAAAAGGAGTATCGGTAGCTGTGGCTAGCACGGTAGAGAAATGATCGTGAGCTCGTCTGTGAGCCTTCTTGTTTCCGGGGAAGCCTAATGCGCGGGAGCCCAAAAGACGGTGACATCGTGACCGCTTTCGCTGAGCATAAGTGCCTAATGTCGAATATTCTCTTGTACAGGGTCAGTGTATAGAGCATTAGTGCGTAACCGATATACAGCCCTAGGGTCTGTGTGCACACGGTGGTGAATGAGCTTAGTTTCAGAAGATGAGAGCGCCCATTCCAAATAGTCTAGGATAGCCATCAGCTCGGTTCAGGCGCTTTACATTGCTTCTTCCGATATGGGGCGCTGTCGGTTGTGATTTTCAGTAGTCTGGTTCTACCATGTATTGACGTAACAAGTGTGATGCTGCGGTCGGCAGAAGGTGCAACGTCCGTGTATCCTACGCGTGCAGTAAACGCAGCTTTCGCATGTCTATTGGCATACGCAAGGCGCCGCATTCTGTAGTGGGGATCTATATGTAGTGAAATTGGCTTCGCCTGGATGAGTGCCGTGATATCACAAAGCGGCGTTTGGCTCGGCTGAATGGCCGATGCATGGACGTCTTACCCGTGGAACATGTCTGTGCTTCCCGCCCAGTGATTATGGCGTAAAGCCTCGTCTCCTGCGTGTGGATGTGCATATCGAGGAGCTCTGACAGGTGTTTGAGCTTGCTACAGCTCTTGAGGGTTTAAAGTCGTGTGTACCGCTAAAGTCCAGTGAAGATGCGTTTGGCCTCGCTAAGTAAGTGGTCGACGAGATGATACGGCAGCCCATTAATGAAGCGGGTGGCGAGTAAAACGACCAAATTGGCTCATTTCGTGTTCGTTTACTCCATGCTTGTGGTTAGATTCTCCTTAAAGCGTCCAGAATAACTTTGCTAGCCTTCTTAACGCGCTTCAACCAAATGCTCGCTATGGAGTTCTCGTCTACGCACATACGGAGGATTCAGATGGTCGAGTTCGGCGTGATGAGTAAGTAACCGATGGAAATTTTAAAAGGCCGCTTCTCTTCCTGTTTGATAAGGGTATATCTGCCGCAGCGAATGACGATGAACTCTGGTTTTGTTTTTCTGCGGAGGCGTGTAAGCCAGACTTCGTGGCATAGTCGGGAATAATGTCAAGAGCTTTTTATAACACAGCCTTCCGCTCACCGATGGAACCTTGATGTATCTACACAGTGACGTCGCTGCCATACACCGCGTTCGTCAGGCCTGGTACGTTTGCAAGGCGCCTTGGTAGCTGGTGCATAGTTATATTAAAGATTGAGAGGGAGATCGCCGAGCCCTGCAGAACGGCTACTTAGTAGAAATGGTTCGCACTAGTGTCTTGACCCACTTGTACTTTGTAGCTTCGTCCTTCTTGAAAACGCCCTATGAAGTTACACATTTTTATTATAGGTCCAAGGGTGCGTGCTTTGGTCATGATGCTATGTTGTGGTGGACGCCATGAAAGGCCGTGCGTATGTCCACTCCGACAAGAGCCCTTGGATGTACCGAATTAGAGTGGAGGACGTCCTGTTAGAGGTAGAACGACCGATCTTGTATGGGTAGCCCGGGACAGAATCCGTAGTGTGTGAGGGTCTAAAGGTAGCGATCTTCAAGATGCCATATCAAGCGTGTGTCGACAATATTCTCCAATACTTGACAAAAGCAGCAGCCCAACTCTTTTTACAAACTGTGCCCAATTCTGGCCTCGGAGTACCTCCTGTAAACAGGCGGTGAATAGCATTGGTGAGACCGTGTCTCTCTGCCTGACACCCTTTCTTATTGGAATTTTATTACGGACTTTATGAAGGACTACGGCAGCCGTGCAGTCGTTGCAGATATCTTCCAGTATTTTCACATGAGACTCTTCTACAACCTGATTTCGAAATGCCTGCATGACTGCTGATGTTGCCACTGAGTCAAATGTTTTCTCGTAAACAATGAACGCTATTATATATGTGTTAGTTATATACTGCATATTTATCTATCACCTGACCGATAGTGTAAATATGGTCTATTGTCGAGTATCTTTTACGAGAGTCTGTCTGATTACTTGGCTGATTGAATTCTAAGGTTGTCCTGACTCTATTAGCGATCATCTTAGTAAACACTGCCACCAGGTGGCCTCAGGTGGCATCAGAAGTGCAAGACATCATCCCATCATCAGAAGACAAAGAAGGTGGCATCAGAAGACAAAGAGGTGAGGGTTGGCTCATGCGCCCTGAGAGCTGTTCTGTTAACGCTGCTGGCGAACGGTGTCTCCTTCCTTGGTTCCGTGACAATACCTTGTAGGCAACAGACAGTACGCTGATCGGACTGCAATTTTTCAAGTCCTGGACGTCCCCGTTCTCATGAATTGAAATAATGTTGGCGCTCATCTAAGCTTCTGGAACGATCGAGGTCATAAGACATCGCGTATAAAGGGTGGCTAGTTTTTCGAGCACATCCTCTCCTCCATCCTTCAACAAATCTGCTGTTAACTGAACCTCGCCAGCTGCTAAAAAAGAAGACTGCAGTGACTGAGAGGTAGCGCGTCCGCCTCCTAATCCAAAGTCGCGTGGTTCAGTTCCGCTCTCGGCCCCTATGTACTTGTTTTTCTAAATATTCATAGGAGAAGGCATAGAGGCTTAAAAGGAGGATGGAAATTCTCGAAAAAGGGAGTGAAACATGGGGCAAGCGTCGACTCCTTTGAAAGGCGTTTGTAGCACTCCGTCATTTGTACCATTGCTTGCATCCTTGGTTTGGTTTTTTTCAGTGTTTTTCGAGGAGGGGGATAAACTATTTTTCCGCCGACAAAAGTAGCAGATGGTGTGGGGTATAGCCCCATCAAGCGGCCATGAGCCCGTGGCGTTCGGGGACTTCTAGATCTCTTGTCACAACCCGGATCCGTGTGTCTGAGTCGGAACTGAGCAATGCGGCCTCCCACTGGTCTGAATTCGAGAGCTGCAAACTTCGAGAAGGGGAGTCCCGAGGGCAAGCCCAGAGTATGTGGGATACAGTGGCATGTTGGCCACATAGTTGACAGGAAGGGGAGTAGACCGCAGGGTATATGCGGGCATATATCGCAGAGTTTGGGAAGACGCTTGTTTGGAGTTGCCTCCACACAACCTCTTAGGGTTTGGTGCGAGAACATCCGACCGTCACCGCTTGCGAAAGTCTTATCATTTTCGGTTCGCGTCGAGAGATTGATTACGCTTGTGCGCCCAAGGCACCTGCTTGTTTTCCGAAGAATCACTGGAACGTGTGCCCGATTCTGCAATATTCCAGCATTGCGAGGTACACAGCGTGCCTGTAGCATCACAGTATGTCCACTCGACACACGGCAGGCACATCGTCTGACGATGTTTCTGACGGGAAACATCGAGGCTCAAGTTTGTGCCCAACTTCCAGGCGATGGATATGTAAGACTGATGCATAGGACTGCGACCTGGCGAATAATGTCCACTCATTTTATTGCTAATTTCTCGGCATTACAGTAGAAACACTAATGATTATGAAAACACGATAAAAATAACGCGATCACACGAAATTGCATAAGCGTCATAGGCAGTACAAAGAAACAGGTAAGTTGAATAATAGCAAGAGGTATGTGAACAAACTTAGAAGTGAAGCAATGCCGTAACATTATTAGCCTGTACACAGATTGACACCTTAAAAGAAAGAAAACAGTTATTTCGCTTAGAATACTAGTAAAAGAGGTGAATAATGTGACATGAACAGCGTATTATTATTATTGTATCATTCGCTAACATTAAGAAAGACAAAGAGGATCGAATAGAGATAGGAACACGCTGGCAACTGGCACCACAAGACGCACAGCGCCTGCCTGCCCCTGAAATAAGAGAAAAGACAAATGAGCCAAGAGCGATTACAAAGTCCAAGATGTGTCCACGATATATTAGCACACGCAGTAAACCAAGCACATACAAAATTATAAAACTTTCACACGTCGGCAGGTATTTAACAAGGAAGGTTTGCACTGGAGGCATTCCAAGCCAAGAAGCTTGCTGGTCAAATTTCAAATTCAAATTTCAAATTCAAATTTATTTAGCATCAACAATGATGTTACAGAACTCGTGATGCAACGGGGTGCTAGCAAAAAGCCTGTAACGGCTTGACAAAGGCTAGCACCCCGTTCACAGAGCAATACAGCAGTGGACAACAAGTGATAGCGATATAAAGAAAAGCAATAAATATATGGCGACGGCTTTACATAATCATAAAAACACGTTAAGTGATACGGCTAACATTGCGGGTTCATAATTGTAAGTGTTAATGTCCTGAGTAATTACACATACCCTGATTGATAGATCACTTGGAGGTGTTATCAGAAGAGTTAAGAGCGTGTGGTAGTGTGTACATCAGCATTTGGCGGCCATAGTTAGTACGGGTGTGAGGAATCTTCCATGTCTGACTGCGTCGTGTGCTATATGCTTTCGCAAATGGAGACAGGGTCGCAAGGTTTTCAAGGAAAGGGTCATTATTTAGATGAAAGGCATGATGACGTTTTAACAGCAGTGCATTGAACAGGTTCGGTAATGGTCGTAATCTAAGGTCATCAAAAAGAGGTTTTGTGTGGGCGTCATTGGGTTCATTTGAAATAATTCTTACAGCTTTTTTCAGCAGTCGATAGATTTTGGTCAAGTTTGTGTACGTTGTTGTGCCCCATATCAAGTAGCAATACGATAATGTGGATGTGAAAAGGGAGTTATACAAAAGTAATTTAATGTGCTTAGGAAGAAAGTTACGAAAACGTGCAAGAATATCAACTATTCGGGATAGTTTGGAGTGAACGAGGTCAGTATGTGCGTTCCACTGCATATTCTCATGAAAAAGGACACCTAAGGTTTTTATTACTGGTACCACCTCTATGACTGAAAGACCAAGTTGCAGGAGAATATTTGAATTAACTGGTTTATTTTTAGGGCGAAAAAGAACTGATTTTGTCTTCGAGGCGTTTATAGTTAAGGAATTATTTAGACACCAAGTGTTCAATACATCAAGCACTGCATTCGCTTTCTTTACAAGCAGGGGTAAACTGTGATGGGAGAAAAATAAGCTTGTGTCATCGCCATAAATAATAAATGATGTATTTAAATCTATGTTAACAAGGTCATTAATATATAGGTTGAAAAGTAGTGGCCCGAGAATACTTCCCTGCGGAACGCCATGTAGCAATGGTTTGAAGCAGCAATGGTTTGAAGCTGGAGCAAGAGCTATTTATGTGCATCCTTTGTTGGCGGTATTGTAGGCAGGATTTAATAAGAGAAAGGAAACAGCCTCTGAAACCATAATATTCTAATTTTGTTAATAGTGTAACGTGATTTATTTTGTCAAATGCCTTTGAATAGTCTATGAAAATTCCAAGTGAATACAATTGGTGTTCAAAGGCGTTAAGAATGATTTCTTTTTGCACTAGCAAGGCGCTTTCTGTAGAGCGTTTTTTTGGTGAACCCAAACTGATATAATCTGATGTTTTGTTAAAAATGAGCTCATTCGTACGTGTATTAGCTTCTCAACGACCTTGTAGAATACAGGGAGTATTGAAATTGGCCTGTAGTTAGACATGTTACATTTCTCACCACCTTTAAATATTGCAGTAACTTTGGCCACTTGGAGCCGGCGAGGAAATTGGCGGCATGAAAATATTTGATTAATGATGTACTCTAAAACAGGGGCTATAATAGTAGCAACATGTTTAAGTGGCCGAATCTCCAAACCATCTACATCAGTACTGGTAGTATTGTTTAGAGATGAGATGTAGACACAACCTCATCTGCAGTTACTGGGAATAAAAATGCAGTCTCTTCTGTTGGTTGGTGCATAAAGTACATGCAGCTTGGGTCATGATGACTATTTCCCACAGATGTGAAGAAATCATTAAAAGCTTTAGCTAATTCTTCTCCTGCAAGAGTTGTGCCATTCATACATATCTCCATCGGGCTATCAATTGCACCAGTGTGTCGATTTAGGAGTGTGTTTAATCTTTTCCAAATTTTTCCGGAGTTTGCTTCGAGTCCTGCATGAAAAGGTTTTCAAAGTACTCTTTTTTAATTCTCCGTAATAGGCTGTTTGTCCTGTTTCTGTGTTTTTTGAAGTCACCTAAATCATTTTCGTTTCTGGATTTTAAAAACTGGATTTTAAAAAGCAAATGGAAGCATCTCTAAGTTTAGGTGGAAATGTTTCGAAGGGATAACCTCGCAAAACAAACTTGTAAAGCCGTGCGAATTTGAACAGCCCTGGCGCACGCAGGGTGAGGATAACGAATAACAGCAAAGCGATTCCGTTGCTACTCCAGCTCAAATATGGCTGGTTAGGCTCTACCCGGCTGGTGAACAGCCAGTGATGTTGGTATAGTTCACAGCATTTTTTCAGCTTGCCAGTCACTGTCATGCAGAGTGCAAAGCATAAGATGGGCAGAAGCACAAAAAATGAGCCAATACCGATTGCCAACAATATTGGAAGAATAAATTCCTTGCACTGCTCGTTTCATAGCAGTGTTACTCGAGAGTCCCAGAAATAAAAGTAGACAAATATCCGCCGATCTAAAAAAAAAAGGCATGGGCAATGGCACGCTTGACCTACAGATGAGGAAAAAAAAGCACACACATACTTTACAATTAATAAAACCATGAGAAGCACGAACATCTAGCACGCCGGGAACATAAACAGCGCACGCTCTTACATGTCGTCGCATGCTCGGAAATAATTACCAACGTCATCATGTAACCCACAGCACTTCACAGAAGGCACTCACGCGGAATATGTATGGTTCCTTGGAAAGCTATACACAGCCCCAGGGCTCGCTCTGTGCCTTTAACTGTAGCTGGTTTTCCATCGTCAGTGAAATCTCTCTAAGGCGAGAGGAACTCTTCTCCTCACCCTTTTCAAGTTAGCAGAATTTCTGCGGTGCTAGGCAACCCTGTTACACGACTGAGAAGCAAACTTCTTGGGGTGTATAACTTCGACCATGGCTGCACGTCACAACACTCGCACCTTGGCAATTCTTCGAAGAACTTGGTTACGGACATTAATGACAGGTCATGCAGGGAATGCTAGTCGAGGTATACGAGAGAACGCTGACGTGGCTATAGGCTCCATATTTTTTATTATCAACATACTTTGTCACATTTATACAGCTTCCTTGGGTCAGAAATTCTTGCGTCCTTTTGTTAGAGGCTGTCGCTCATGCGAGTTATATTCTCTACTTTTTTAATCGCTTTGATACCCAGTAAGTGACACAAAGTACGCGTGGCTGTCTTCATTCGACGAGAAAGAAAGGCTAAACACACATCGCTTGGCTTCCTTGGTTTGTGCTGTTCCTCGTCAAAAATAGTAAACAGGCGACAATCAAAAAACTCCAAGGGTGCGCATAAGTCTGCTTAGGTGGATTAATTGAAAAGCATTTCTCTTACAGCTGCCGATTATGTTGCCGCGTGTTCGCTTCTTTATGCATTTGCCATTTCTAAGTCAAATTTTCACTCTAAATTGGGTTCTACAACGTCCGATGAAATGAGTCCCGTTGCTAGAGAGTATAGAAAGCGCACCAAAGTACTAATCAATTAATTAAACCAGCCAACTAATTGTGTAACCGCGTCTGCCTTACTCATTGCGGTATAGGAACCGGCCGGATGTACTGTGACGCGTTTTTGCTCCGCGCTTATACAGTCGTCTGTCGGTTTTGCAGTTTATTCGCACTGCTCGCTTCTTCAGGCGCGACTGTCGCTGCATTCGTCAGCGGGTGCGCGTACATCGTCATCGCGGCAGCTTTTGCGTCGCGTTAGTATAGTCGCTTCTGCTTCGACCGAGCGCACAGCTGCATCCTGACGTCGGCGTCGCTAAACCTCTACTCGAGCGGGGTGTTCAAGAGCGGCGTCATCATCGCTCATTCTGGTGGAAGAACTGGAACAACCGGTCCCCGAGGCAATCACCTTCCGGTTATAGCATTGCTCCGACGCTCCTGCGAAAGGCTGCGACGATCCCTCAAGAACTAGGATAAAAATACAATCTAATAACGGAAAGGAATTGAAATGAAGAGAATACACAAATACGAAAGATTTAACACAGATGCGAGATTTATTTATTTATTTGAAATACTGCGGACCATGCATGGTCCTAGCAGGAGGGGCACATTCAAACACTTTTCAATACAAAAAATGACAAGCATATGCATAGAGAAAAAAAAATAATAAGTCAGACAATCAATCAGAATTGAACATATAGACAGGCATCGCAACACAAAACAAACAAAACTCATGAAATAAAGAGATGACGTTCCAACTCTGCTACAAAATTGTTGGACAGAAAAATATGAGAAGGTAATGCATTCCATTCGGATACAGTTCTAGGGAAGTAACTATTTTTAAATGTGTTTGTGCGGGCGAAAATTGGTGCCAGTGATTTCTATCCTTAGTGTTTCTTTTTTATATGTATGTTAATTGCGTTAGAATTTAAGAATGTCATCTTTTGCTAACACTTTTAGGTTTTTTGGCGTCACCAACTCTTCGTAAAAGCACATCTAGTTTTCTTTATGTTATGCCTCTTCTCGCAATAGTGTCCTGTATACACGCGCTGTACTAACTGCTCTATCGGCAATATATCAAATGTTTTCTTCAAGTGTTACACCCGTGTTGCATGTGCACAAGAAATGCCAGTAAAAGCTTAAAGCCTGCAGTTTGCTAATGCCATTATTTTGGGACTTCGTGCTTAATGTCCACGTTTAATGTGTGAATGTGAGAGTCACAATGACGATAACGGCCGAAAGGCAGTGAGAAATTTCACCTGAATATAAAGTGTGCTAATAAGCACAATGTCTAGGTAACGCTGTTCACATGTAATATAAAAATGATTTTTTAGAATATACCACAGTTCTTGGTTGACAAGTCGAAAAGTAGCAATAAACTCGTGTGCCAGCACATAAACCGAGAGTACCTGTTAGAAGTGCTGCTAAAAATGGTTCCCTTCGCATCAAAACTACAGTAGAGATGCCTCATCTGACTGAAAGTTACGAATGAATTAATTGAATCTGGTTAGGAAGTTCTTATTCATAAAGTTGCAAGCTTTTCTGCGTGTGGAATGGGGGAAAGGGTACTCATTGCTAGAGAGAATGAGTTGTGGGGAACTCTGTAGGTCGCGAATGGCAGTAACGCTAATGCCGTTTAGTTCATGCGTGCGGCACCGCGCGAATGCCATTAAAAATTAAAGCAGTGAGCACTTAACGGCAATAAATTTGCCCTTGTGGCATGGGTATTACTTACCAAGGCACTTCATGCATTCCTTCATTGGGCACACTTGCTTCTTATTTCATGCATACTTTTTATAACATGCCGGAACAAAAGCGAAAAATAGCGTTAAGTCGTATCTTTGGACTCATACACAAGCCCCACTGTAAACCATTCCACTGAATCTAAGGATGGTATCGTTTTCATGTCGTGAAACTTGTGTCTCAATCTTCAAGTGACTTCCCAAGGCACGAGCTTCGGCACTGGACCCTGCAGAGCGATTCGCAAAATATCTCGGACATCTGGTCTTTGAAAGTTTAAACAAAGAGGCTCCCTTCCCCCATTTACCTCCTAATCTCGTCCTTTAAACCCTCAAGGCCTTTAAGTGCCAAGGAAGCTAGTGGACGTGATCCGCGAAGCGAAGAAGAAAAACTAATTGCCTTGGAAGCTTTTGCAAAGAATCAGAGTGGAATGAACTTTCGATTCGCTGGACGACGTTTGCCGCGTCGTGTGCCCCGAGGGCTTACGAAATGAGCAGCGAGCAGTGACTAAAATATCCTTGATACTTTCAGAGTACACTGCATGCCCGTATGGGACATTGGTAGAGACACCTTCATTCAGTTAAGCGACTCTGAGCGATAGACCACAGTGCCGATAAACACACAGTAATATATGTGCATAACCACCACCACCATTAAGTATAAAACAAGATCACTGACATCATGAGAATGATATCAGTTGTCCAGTGAGCTAAGCCACAGCGCTGCGCTCAATAGCAGCCGGCGAACGTGGCCTGGCGTGGACCCTGTACATTCCGAAGCCCATCTCCCAGCCACAGGGTGTCTGCTTCACCCGCGGTCGTAGACACTCGATGAAGTCTTCTTTGAATGCACTCCGGTCAGTGGCTGGCACATTGGCGTCCACCAAAAAGCAGTCCGTGTACATATCTGCCATGGGGAGGAAAGTCGGAGAGTGTCAGCACCAATGAACTCCTGGCAGATGCGTCTGGCGCCACTCACTCAGACAACAAGCCCTGGAGCCCACGCTCATCAGTCACCGCTAGTCGGCTGCTTTATTGGGGCCTACACCAGCACAGCTCTACTCTATCTGCTACTGAGATTCCTATTCGTCCTTCAACTTTTTAGACGAGCTAAGGCAAGGAGTGCGTGAAAACTGGATGATTAATTTCGCAGGGCTGTAGCATAGCCTAGCGTTCAGATGAGTTTCTCCAATGAAAGCTCTTGCAGGCAGAGATGTTCAGCACATATCAAGAAAGCTCTGAGTGAGTTAAACGCAGCGCGGCGAAAGCTCAAAATTTTGTAATGCCATTTAATAATAGTAACTGATGCACTTTGGATATGGCCGGGAGAATTTTTTGAAGCGAAAAGCTTCACTACGAGGGTCGGAGCTGAGTTTCGTGTACGCCGTATGTCGTGTGCCGCGACCGAGTGACGTCACGCGCAGCGCAGGTGCAGCCGCGCGCTACTACGCTTGTGCGCTGCCTTCTCACTGCCGCTACCACTGCGCGCGTCGCCTCCTCGCCCACCGTTTGACCTTTCGTTGCAGCCGCGTGTGGCCCGCGTCTAAGGTGGCAACCCTCCTCTCCGCATTACTGCGGGCAGTTTTAACCGCGCCGATTTCCGTCTCCTCCTCCGCCTCCGTACAGGCACTGTGTGGACGACCGAACGCCTCCACCGCTATCGTGGTGCTCCCAGTGCATTGTGCGCGAACTGCGACAGCCATGACGTCAAACCAAGCATAACTGAAGCTTTTCGCTTCTATATCCAGGCTTAACCAGAGCTAAGCCACTGCCTAATTTTTTCCCATACTCACTGATAGCAGCTGCGACTGCATTAGGAGCAACTGCATTTTACAAGACGGAAACAACTAAAAAAAAATTTAAAAGGCGACAGAAAGCAAGAACACAATTTTTCCCGGAGCCATTGCAATGGCATCAACTTACTCAGTATATAGTGGATTTATATTCCTGCAACTCGTCCAGCTGTCGAAAAAGCAATGAATAATTGTTTCGTAACAACGAATGGGTGCAGATGCATTTACTATTTAGAGTGAGGCATCAAGTCAAAATCTATGAAGGCAGTTATCCGCCCCAAGCCCCGCAAATGCCGCAATGCAAACTCTGGAAAATTTTGTACCTACTATGGCCACAACGCTTCTGATATAGCGTATTGCGCATGCGTACGATGGAACCTTTATTTCATTGCCTACGCAACAGTTTTGCGTGCACTATAATAACGTCTATTCATGTCAGGATAAGCAGGAGGAGACATCCTTATATACAGGTATGCCACTTTCGCATATAGAGAAAGAGTCGGGGGTTAACGATGTCACTCATCCGTCTTCCCATGGCGGCCTGGGAAGAATGGGATCAAACTTCTCAGGTTTAATCTCGCTATAGACGAAAAGCTTCGGCTCGCCTAGGTGAGCCTACGGCGTTGGTTGTTCTTCTTGCGCTCCTTCACTATGGCCTGTAGCGTCGGTAGTCCCGAGCACCGGTGTCTAGCGCCTCAGTTCTGGTGCGGCGCGGGATCCCCATGACGACAGGAATATTCTCCCTGTGCAAGCTTCCCAGTTTTATGGTCTGCGCCTTAATGAGGCCTAAGCACGTCCCGCCGTAGTAGGCGCGCCATGTGAGTGTGGCCGTGGCCAAGGTACGGGTGAGCTTAGATCTGGGGCCACCGTCTCGCTGGAAGATTCTCTGATAAGAAGTAGGATCCGCTTGCATGTCGGCGGAAGCAGCTCGAGCCATTTGCGGCGCTCACGTCCTCTTGGATGTGGGCACCCAAGATCTTCAAATTTTTCTGCTTCAAGGTGCAAGTGCACTTTGGTCCGTTCGTCATCTCTTTCCGCCAAGAAAATGTACAGCGTCTTCCCCGGATATGGCTGCATAGCAGTGGTCTGCTGGTGGTCCTCCATTTTCTCCAGCGTTTCTTGCATCACAATGAAGGCTTTTTCGTGTTCGCGTGGTCTCCAAACTCAGTAAAAAGCGTCACATCGTTGCGCACATCGTGAAGCGGACGGCTGCGACTCGCTGCAAGCGGAAGGCTAGAGTTCGCATCACCAGGTTGAACAAAGCCGGTGAGAGTATGGCTCATAAGGGGACGCCGCAGCGTTTGTCGAACGTCTTGGGTTCACGATTTCCGTTCTTTGTTTCAAAAGTGCTCTTCTCGAGGAATGGCTTAATAGCATCGACAATGCGCGTGCCAGGGTGTACCAGCGCTCTTAGAGCGCCGAGACTTCCGCCATGTGTGACACCGTGTCGAAAGCCTTGCGTAGGCTCAGCTCCCACCAGGATGCCTGGACTCTTGCGTCGTCCTCGGCGTCCTTTTGCTTGTCAGCCGCTGTAGCAAGAACAAACTGTGTGCACAAGCACGGTCGGAACTCGAACTGCGCCATGTGAATGTAGCGACCTTTCCTTCGGGATGGTGCGAATGTAGTAAGCGCAATTATTTCCATAAGCTTGCACATGACAGGTGTGAGTGATATAACGTGACCTTTGCATGCTTTCATTCGTGTGGCATATCACCACTTGCCCACACGCGATCGAGTTCGCTTTCTACGTCCATATTCCATAACACCTACCACGTCACCCTGTCTTTGACTATTGCTTTTCGCGCGTTCACAGTGTCCAGCGCCAGAAAAATTTCTTGCATCGTAAAAGGTGAGTTGACGTCAGCGTCGTCCGCTGGAAACTTTTGCTCATCGACCTGAGGATCTGCCTGTACACCAGATTAAGGCAAAAATGTGGCGACCGCTCTCTCCTCATATTACCCTCATGCGCAACCCTGTTTAAAAAGCATGTGCTCGATGGTATTTACATGCTGTCGATTCAGCATATTGACTTCTATGAGTGGCACAGTTTCCGCAGATTAGAGCGCTGAAAGGAAGGATAGTGTTTTAGCCATCGGTCCCTTGCACCGATCTCCACTAGGTGGCTGGATGCCGCATTCCCGCTCTCCGACACGAGCGCGAGGGAAACCGGCGGAAGTTTGACGGTTTGTCCCGGAAGTCGGGTGTCTGCTGTGTATTTCATTGCAAAAAGTCGAGGTTTTTGCCCTTTCGTTCTCAGTTCTTTTGCTTTGTTCTCGTGTAATATCTGCCGTTATATGAAAGGAACAAGCAAGCTGAACGCGATAAATGGGATCATTGTGCGCAGAACCCTGTGTTTTCCGAGAAACCGAAGAAAACAGGCATGCAGATCTCACTCTGCCGCGGCGAAAGGCAATATGCATTAAACAATGCATTATTATCTGGTTCTTGTCTTCCGAGCGTGAAGGAGAAGTAGTGGAATGACAGTGAGGCTTAGTCGTCTTACAACCGAATTTTCGCGCAGCAAAGAAAAGGCGAACGATGGCGCGGATATCCTCACACTCGGAGAGCTACTTGTTATACAGCTGGAGCAGTTTCAGTTTCGAGTTGGTGGCGGACGATGACTCCTCTCATTGATGGCAGGCGATGTTTATCCCTTAGGTGTAATTTACCTTCGAGGCGTGCTTTTAACCTAACTCCAACGCACAGCCATGTTTAAGCTGCACAGCACGAGAGAAACGACTGACGAGAAAGACGAATGCTGCAGCGCGCGTGAGAAGCGCTGTTAGAAGTCAACTGCACCAAGCGTCACAAATAAAATCCCACTCAGGCATACCTTGCTAAAGTACTAAACAGTACATGACACACTCCGTCGAAAAAGCACCTTTTTGGGGGTGCTAATGTGAACTAACCAAACACCGCCGGCAACTCACCAGATAGTAGCCTCGCCCTCACTCCAGTTCAGTCTAAGGCCCAATCTAAGGTCTCAGTTTCGCGCTTTCGTCTAGCTTCTGTACCGGTGTGTAGCTCAACCCAGATAGGGTGATGGGCAGTGGCCATGAGATCAGCGCCACACCTTCACTCCTCCACGAAGCTGGCTGCAGTCCAGGCCAGAAGGTCGGGCTGCGTGTCTCTTTGCCCTGCGTGCAGGCCGCGGAGGCGCGGGCAGTGTTGCGACCCGAGTAGCATGGCCGGACCGGTGATGGGACGAAGAGGATGGGAGACTGGGTTAAGAGGAAGGCAACGAAAACTTAATACAGTTATTTACATTATTTACAAAGAGCGACTGAGAATGACTCTCAATGGAAGGGTACTTCGTCCACCGGAGTCGACGGCAGTTAACAGGCTTCTTTCGGCCACACTCCCGGCCGAGTTAAATAGGGTTCGGATTCTCTAGATCCCTGACTGGGTTATAGAGTTTGAAGAGCACTGTCCAATCGGATGGACCGAAATTGACGCTGGTGTTACCATTTACGGCAAGGGCGGGCGGTGCTGGGCTGTTCCGCTCTCTCGCAGCTCGGTCGATGGGAAGGGGTAAAGGCTCAGTACTCGAACACGGCTGGAAATGAATCTCCCGCAGCCTACCAGCAGGTAAACGAACGTGCTTCCCCGCCGGATGTCCAGAACACGAGACCTCTGTCGAGGACACAGCCGTCTTCAATTAACAACAGCTTGACTTTGCATAGCCCCACTCCGCCGTCCGGCGACCCGAGGGTTGACTCAGCCTTACGACACCCTCGTCGGCGCTACTTCCGTCGCTACTCATCTTCACCAGCCCTCGTCGTATCTTCGACCTTCGTCGCTGCTGCCGTGGTCATCTCCGGTCAAGGAAGTCCGCTGCCCTAATCCACTTAGGCTAGGAGGGAGGCATCACAAGCACTACAACGCACTGCCGCCGTCGCGAGGTTGTAGGCCTTGTCGACTGTTCACGGTTGCTGTTGATCACGCCCACGTTGCCAGAAGTACAATCACAACAGTAGTAAGGATGGTTCGCCACTTATAAACCGGCCACCACTGCCCTCTCGTTCAGGCGCCGTGATAGGCACAACATAAGAGCTCCATCATTGGTGTCGCATGGTCTGTTGTGGCTGGTACATGCATATTCCCACGTTATAGTGAGAGCAGTCCAGAGGTCAGGAAGACAGCAACAAGACTTGCAGACGAAGCTCTTTATTTGAGCTGACTTGCGCCCGCAAAAGAATGTTCGGTGTCTGAACATTCGCCTCGGAGAGCACAAAATGGTTGTTCGTCAGCGGTGAGCGAACAACTTCGTGAATGCAACAACTGCCCCTTTGAGGCCACTGAGGTGCTGTATCGTCACCACCAACAAAGAACCAGAGAGGTGATTGAAGCATTTCACATAGCCTCGTATGGAAACTGCGTGAGTAATCCTTCTCTCTTGCTATGAAAGAAGGAAATAGGCTATCTGCGCAGGATTTAGTTTTTCTTCTTCTTTGTTTGTTTTTTAACCATGATATTGTTACGTTGCCCAAAAGGCTAGTCACAAGCAAGGGCGACCGGAGCGCAGAGCGAACAACACAGGAGGCACCGAACAATAGCGCGCGCACACCAGTCAGGCACTTCCTTCACATCGTCTTCTGTGAATATCCGCTGCAATATGATAACTGTTTTTTGTCGCTGCCTTGATATCATTTTGTATTTAAGAAACCGTTTCCTTCCAAATAAACCAGTTGTGAAAAAGGCGCTCGTCCTGTTGCCTTCTTTCCTTGTCTGCGTTTTGTTTGCGCCCCCCCACCCCCTCCTTTTCACCATGAGGTCTCCTTCCTACTTAGCATTTGACGTGTTAACGGTTTTGTGAAGTCGCCAGCACGCATTAGTGTTGTGCTAAAAATGATCGCAATCGAGCAACAGTCATAAAAAACTAAAGTCTATTCGCCGAAGTAGATTCTTTATCTCGTGATTTATTGGCATTTAATTTTATTTATTACCTTACAGGCCCGAGGGCATTACACAAGCTGTCTAGGTAGGGGGAGGCTATGGCTATCCACAATGCGAAATTGAACACAGGAGTGACCACAACAGGCAAATTATACCGTGGAGACAAATCCGCAGTCGCACAAGTATTACATGTAATTACATGCACATCGTCATCATCATCGCATCATCAGCCTGACTACGCCCGCTGCAGGGCAAATGCCTCCCCCATGTTTCTCCAATTAAGCCTTTCCATTGCCATCTGCGGCCACCGTATCCCCGCAAACTTCCTAATCTCATCCGTCCATCTAACTTTCTTCCGCCCCCTGCTACGTTTGCTCTCTCTTGAAATTCACTCCGTTACCCTTAAGGACCAGCGGTTATCTTGCCTTCGCATTACATGCCGTGCCCAGGCCCATTTCGTCCCATTGATTTTGACTATAGGATGTCATTAACCCGCGTTTGCTCCCTTACCCACTGTGGCCGCTTCCGGTCTCTTAACGTTACACCGAACATATTTCTTTCCATAGTTCGCTATGGACAAAGTTGAGCTCTAATTTTTGCTCCACCTACATGATCCGACTAAAGGAATGCATGCAATAATCAACTCGAGCCAGTGGGCAGGCTCGTGCACTTTCCCTTTCATCCTACCTTCAGTCGCAACAACAATAATAATAATAGTTAAGTCGCAGCAACAATAATAATATTGTTGTTGCGACTGAAGGACGGATGAAAAGGAAAGTGCACGGGCCTGCCCACTGGCTCGAGTTGAGCCACAATCGCTGCCATGTGCCACCAGAGGAGAGATAGAAAATGTGAAAGAACCGACGCGCGTCGCAAAAACCGCGTCTACCAAAGCGACCACGCCGGCTGTAACAGATACTTCACAAGGGTAGACCCCGCATGCGTGCTGTTTAGTGTTCAAGCATATTTACTGTGATTTTATGCACGCGATGAGCCATACAGACGCAACAAAGTACCACACTCGGAGACGGAAACACGGACATTCCAAAGACGCGCGAGCGCGGACAACAGTACGTGGAAGGGAGTCTACGAAATTGGGCTCGAACGCAACAGAGAACGTATGAAAGAGAAAAACACTCTGCGTGCTCCAAAAGCATAAAGAGAAGCAACGTTTTCAGGGAGTCTCTCTAGTCATCTCATGAGATTATTCTTCAGCCTCAAACAGAAAAAATTAGCTGTGGCTTAGCCCTGGTTAAGCCTGAGTGATTGCGAAAGCAATAGCTCCCTGGCTGCGCTTGGCTCTGCTGGTGGTTTGGCATAGCTTTGCCTTTTGTTTGGTTTGGTTTATGGGGTTTAACGTCCCAAAGCGACTAAGGCTATGAGAGACGCCGTAGTGAAGGGCTCCGGAAATTTCGACCACCTGGGGTTCTTTAACGTGCACTGACATCGCACAGTACACCGACTTCTAGAATTTCTCTTCCAAAGAAATTCTAGCCGCCGCGGCCGGGATCGAACCCGCGTCTTTCGGGTCAGCAGCCGAGCTCCATAACCGCTAAGCCACCGCGGCGGCGCTTCGCCTTTTGTGGAACTAAAGGATTTACTCCGGGCACAACATGGTTTCTACTGTTTGTTTATTCCAATGAACACGCTTTGGTGGTCCATAAAGTACTGACTTTTTTTCTGAACACTGGTAATTACATAGTCGTCATTATATCGCTCTGCACTACTCATAGACGATTCTTCGGCATTCAGAGAGTCCATGGAACTACTCTCGCTCACTGAACTTGCAGAACGCCGCCAGGCTCGCCATTCTGCGGTATAGGCGCGTTGCTTAGCCAACCGCTCTTGCCTTTCTTCATCTGTCTCCTCTGCACGGCGCCGGCGTTTGCGCGCAACACGTTGCTCCAGCGACGCCTTGTACAACTCCTGAGACATGACTAAGCGGAGCGAGCCTGAGGCACCCCGTTTATCTAGCGAGCGCCCTCACGCGGCGGGCCGAGGAGGCCGTCACGTGGTAGCCGCCGCGCCGAGCGAAGGAACGACTACGGCCGAACAGACGAGTTGGAGCCCCTGCTCTCCTCTGGTCGTGACGTCACGCCGTCACGTGGTCGTGCGCCGCAGCTGCGCCGGAGCGAAGGACCGACCTCCACCGACGGCACAAAAGTGCTAGCAGTATTGCTTTCGCAATAAAAAAAAATTGGTCTCTTGTGGGGTGTTTTTCATACTGCCATCGTGAAGAACTGGTAGAGCGTTAGAGGAAGGGCACACAAGCGCTAGCACGGCAGGCACGGTTCAGCCAACGAAAGCTTTAAGAGGGCAAAACGAGGAAGGCAGGTGCCAACGCACTTATTCCGGCCGCATGGCGGCGCCAGTGAACGGACAACAGTGTGGCAACATGAATATTTGCTTCAATGTTCGTGCTTCGCTACATGCTAAATCAGAGCTGGGTTTTAGCAACGCTGTTTTTGTAGCGAAAGCTACATTGGCCACGACCTTGCGATTTCGCTGTGGCGGTGCTCCGAGGAGGCGCAGAGACCGAGCTTGAGCCGTTGCCTAGCAACCACCGCAGCTGGCGGACACCGCGCGCTCGCCACGCCATCTGGCATGACGTCACACTGCGCGCCTAGCCGCGGAGCCGCCGCCGCCGTTTGGTATGAGCAGCGATGAGGTCACACCGCTTGCCTCGTCGAAGCGTTCGCCTCCGCTTGCTGCGCCTGCTGTGTCGAATCCCTGATAACATGTTAAAAATGACTGAAAATGAGAGCTGATTGAAAAATTGATTGATGAATGATTGAGAAGGAGAGCTCGCGTGCGCCGCAAACACAGTTGGGGCGGCAGTATGGCTGAGTGCCTCAAGCGTAAAAGGGCGGCGGATGCTGCCAACGTCTCCGCGTCGACATGGGCCACTGGTTCGGTTGCCTTTCGCTCCGTATGACCCGGCTCATCCGAGCTGAGCCACCGCCATTTTTAATGTCGCAATCACTGCTGGCAAGTGTCCTCTGGACAAGCTTCTACTACCTGCATGCCAGATGACGTGGCAGTGTTGGAAGTATCAGTTGCTGTCGCAATCACTCCTGCGACGCGCCTATTGTTTCATTGTTTTTTCGGTTATCTTTTCTATCGACACCCTTCGGTCTGCACGCGGCAGTCATAGTGGCGTACTTTTATACAATTTTGTGCACCCATTTCTTTCATAATGAACGTCTTGTTGGGCTGGTTGTTATTGTGCACCTGTGGTTAAAGGTGCGAAACACACGCAGACACAAGGAAGATAGGCGCTCTGTCCCGTCTACGTTTCCTATGTCTCTGTTTGTTTCCGCGCCTTTAACCAAAGGTGAACCATTTCTTTCGATTCACTTTTGTTTATACGCAGCAGTAATGTTATTGGCACAGTTTTTTTTTTCGTAGTAGCGGTTCTGTGCTTTCCTGCAATAAAAACGAAGGGTTCATTGCTGGTGTGCAGCTGCTTAACGCACAACGATTTTCGCGTTTGATCTGACGCACAGGGCACATGCCCATTTGACACCCAGCAAGCACGCTAAAGTCCCCTCAGCATTTGTTTTTACCGAGAAGCTCTCTCACCGCAAAAGTGTCCGATATCGGGTGCGAGCCAGGGGCACAGTAGGACTTCGCAGGCGATGCACTCGAGCCCGGCGTTGGTGACGGACGCTCGCGTCTCCTCTTCGATTTGCGCCTCAGTGCCAGTGTAGTGGAAGTGGACCGACGACGAAGGGAGCACAGCTCTCGGGTCCTGCAGGAGGGGCCACGCGAAGGAATCATGTCGTATCGTCATGAATGCAGCTCATAAACTGTACCCACTCTTTCCCAGCAGTGCCATCGCATAGGCTCATCAGTCGGCCCTGTTGATTTATCGACCCTCAACCAATCAACTCTGAACGAATGTATCGCGGGCTGCACTAGCGCCTTACTGACGTTCATTAACATGTCGCCTGAATGCATGAGCACTGACATTCTTGACTGCATACTCGAAGTCACAACGACCACATTATCTCGAAGAAAAAATGAAGTAACAGACAAATGGGAAAAATAACTAGAGTCACCTAATGTCTAGACAAAGCCGCAAAGGTCTGTGGAGAAAAAGAAGAATATCACCGACATTAACACTCGATTAGCAGTTTCGTCTTCATCACAAAACTTGATTAGAACGTAAGTTACGAACCTTTCCGGCAGGCGTACTTCTCTCACCGGGCATTGAAGACCCAAAGGATGTTACTTGGCATTACGCTGCATGATGCGAAGGGGCAAGAACAGCCGAAGGGTTTTTGCCACTTTACGTGCTTCGCTTAAATACCGAACAAGACATCTGTTACGCTAAGTTCTTGATTGACGGTCCACAAGCCTTATGCACAAGAGCAATAATTAAAGAGAATTTTGATTTGGCATTACACTGCATGATGCGAAGGGACAAAAACACTTTTGTCACTTTACGTGCTTCGCTTGCATACTGAACACGACATCTGTTATGCTAAGTTTTTGACTGACGGTCCACGAGCCTTATGCACAAGAGCAATATTTAAAGAGAATTTTGATTTGGCATTACGCTTCATGATGCGAAGGGACAAAAACAGCCGAAGTGCTTTTGCTACTTTACGTGCTTCTCTTGCATACTGAACACGACATCTGTTATGCTAAGTTTTTGACTGACGGTCCACGAGCCTTATGCACAAGAGCAATATTTAAAGAGAATTTTGATTTGGCATTACGCTTCATGATGCGAAGGGACAAAAACAGCCGAAGTGCTTTTGCTACTTTACGTGCTTCTCTTGCATACTGAACACGACATCTGTTATGCTAAGTTTTTGACTGACGGTCCACGAGCCTTATGCACAAGAGCAATATTTAAAGAGAATTTTGATTTGGCATTACGCTTCATGATGCGAAGGGACAAAAACAGCCGATGTGCTTTTGCCTCTTTACGTGCTTCTCTTGCATACTGAACACGACATCTGTTATGCTAAGTTTTTGACTGACAGTCCACGAGCCTTATGCACAAGAGCAATATTTACAGAGAATTTTGATTTGGCATTACCCTTCATGATGCGAAGGGACAAAAACAGCCGAAGTGCTTTTGCCACTTTACGTGCTTCACTTGCATACTGAAGAAGACATCTGTTAAGCTAAGTTTTTGACTGACGGTCCACGAGCCTTATGCACAAGAGCAATATTTAAAGAGAATTTTGATTTGGCATTACGCTTCATGATGCGAAGGGACAAAAACAGCCGAAGTGCTTTTGCTACTTTACGTGCTTCACTTGCATACTGAAGAAGACATCTGTTAAGCTAAGTTTTTGACTGACAGTCCACGAGCCTTATGCACAAGAGCAATATTTAAAGAGAATTTTGATTTGGCATTACGCTTCATGATGCGAAGGGACAAAAACAGCCGAAGTGCTTTTGCCACTTTACGTGCTTCGCTTGCATACTGAAGAAGACATCTGTTAAGCTAAGTTTTTGACTGACGGTCTACGAGCCTTATGCACAAGAGTAATATTTAAAGAGAATTTTGATTTGGCAATTACACTGCATGATGCGAAGGGACAACAACAGCCGAAGTGCTTTTGCCACTTTACTTGCTTCGCTTGCACACTGAACACGACTTCTGTTATGCTAAGTTTGTGACTGACGGTGCACGAGCCTTATGCGCAAGAGCAACATTTAAAGGCATGGCGTTATTTCAAATAGCGGGAATAGCTTTGTCTCTCGTCAGAAAGTAACTACGCTACTATTTCTGCGCGATTTAACTAAGCGCGAGAAAGGTTTACTAAATATTATGACGTCTGTCGGTGCTCTTTTCAGCCAATCCTGCACCAACAGACGTCATTCATTATGCAGACCGGTGAATGCTGGGCAATACTTTTTCGGCGGCTAGTTGTTTACACTTTCCACCTTGAAAACGTGCGCAGAATAAAATAACGTTATAATAGACACAAATCCCGGCCACTTACAGCTAAATATTGAAATCAGGGCTGTTTCCAGTTCAATCTCTTAGCGCTGAGGTCTTCCTCCGCCCTGGGAAAAAATGTTCTGTTATCTCCCACGAAGACGAGTATGTCATTCGTAGAACAAACTTCATTGTTATGCAGTGAAGTGTCTCTTTTTTTTTCCTTGCTAACGCAGGAGTTGCATATTGTAACAGTTGCCCCGCAGATTGATTCTTCATAATTTGTATTAGTAGTAAGCAATGCCTTGCAAGGCAACGTCGCAAGTCTTTAGTTGTGTCCTAGCTTTTAGTTCTGGCGCCGCAGCGATGTGGTGATCAATGGTAGCGTAAGGGTAAAAATACCGGGAAGAGTATTGTGTAAAGAAATCAACCCTAGGCTAGGTTGTTGTCGAAGAACTCGCGGATGTCTTTGGTCAGACTTACTGGAACCAGATTTTTCCACTCAGGCATTCTGTGCACGTCCAGCCAGGCATCCGCAGCCGGGTTGGTCACGCATGCCGTGACGAGGCACTCGCCGTCCGTTGACAACAGGCGGCCAATGTTCCGGAAGGATGCCGTCTGGTCCGACACCAGATGGAAGCACAGAAAAGAGTAGACACGCGCAAATTGGCCGTACTTGGCGACGCAGGCGGACGCTTCCAGGTCTGAGTCGATGTCCAAGTGGTCGTATACAATGCGGTCCTGCGTGGTTGGAATAGTAAAATGGGCTGGCAGTGGGTAGCCGGACAAGAGGACGCCGGAGCGTTTACATCAGCTGCCTTGCATGAGGTCAAGCGGTGCATCGATTTTCTTCGTGTCTCACAGAGAAGAAATTTAGTAAGGATGAATAAGAGTGTTCCCCATATTGCAGTGTTACAGGAATCTTGTACTGCCTTGACCATAGTTAGCATGAGGACGGCAGCGCGTGGCCTAGCCAACCATCAGCTCTTACTAACGGAGCGCGATAAACCAGTGGATACATATGCAGCATGTGTGTGACATGTCACGCACGTACACTGGTTTCTTGGGGCCCCAGTCAGAATGAGTTGATAGCACGCTAAGCCCCCTGCTTGCACGCGAACTGTGGTCGAGATACTAATTTTACCAAATGCGACCGAAAGTGCCTCACGGAACTAATTGCTCTAATGTACTTACAGACATATAACCTGCATCACAAGCGAAAAAGGAACGACGCGAAGCTCACAAAATGTATCAACGTACCAAACAACAATTGCGTCCATGATTTCAGTAAAGGCAACGAAAGAATTTATTTTTACTGCTTTTCTACTTGGGTCCATAATAACTCAGGAAATAATTCCACCGTAAGCGGATATCTGTCCCTCTAGACTGCACAATATATAGTGGTCCGTGAAAAAGAACAAATCTAGTGTTGGGTTTGCGGTAACAGCTAAGCTTGTGCGCGGCTTTGCGATGCTGCATGCCAAGTGACCTTAGCGTCCTGACGGAGAGATTTTTTCAGCACTTAGCAAATTCTATTTATTCAAGTAAACTGTAAGCGTGCGGTCGCCTCTACACTGCAGAGCAGAAGTCATCTCAAATCATCAGGAGTGATTTATATATTAAGTTGCGCAATCTTTCATACAGGATGCATTATGAGTGACAGATTAACCCCCTATTTTCATTCCCATTCGTGGTAATATGTCTACCATGCAAATTAAATTACAATCAAATGGCAGTAATAGCCTTATCAAGCGCCAGTGTGGGGAGCGCTGCGATGCCGATGCAAGGCATCCATATTGGGTTGAACTGTTACTTGCTATTAACAATGGCTCCGAGAGAATCTGCACTGCTCTCTGACTACCAAAATGCTTGGGACGCAAAAAACAGATGGCTTTGAAAAGGCTGAAAAAGTTGCCCATCAAGAAGATTTTCGCTTTGAAAGACCTAGAAAATGGTTTTTTTTATTCATTAGCAGGTAGTCCTATTCAAAAAACCAAATTGAGACCCTGATACAGAATAATGTTCTTGATATAAACGTTTACCTGGGGCAAAGATAATTTTCATGAATGGTCTATAAACAATGCGAAAGAGAGCAATGGATCACCATTTATAGAAATTTTTTACCGCCGAGTTTATAAGTGAGAATATGTCGCGCTTCATCGTTTCTTGAGGTACGGTGGAGGCTAACGACAAGTCTGAGCTGCTGGGCCAAAAGGGATGACATTTGATTACAATGACGCAAAGACAATTTGGGCGCAGAGTGTCATGGCTAATGTGTTTGCGCGAGGCGGTGAAATAAAGATGGTCCTCATTAATGGGCAACATACACAGGCCAGGAATCTACAAGCAAAAAATATATGAGAATTCAAGATAAAGAGAAGGCATGATGAGGTGATTCGTGATAACACAAACCGAGCTAGGTTGGAGAGGAAGCCTAAGGCCGCTAGCCAGAATTTATACAACTGTACTTTTATTCGTCTAAGCAATCGGGCTCATCACTGGCATAGGCTCAATAGAGCTTTTACTCCAAGGAAGAAAACCAGTTAGCGGGGTGAGTATATGAAGTCGACAGGGTTATAGTTTGGTGAGCGTGAAACTCAAAATGCTGTGGTATAGGCAAGGGGAACTGTGACAGGTCTCATGGTAAGCAGCAAGTTGCGATGACCTGCAAATAGTGATAAAATTCCAATGATTTCTAAGTAGTTGAGATGCTTGAAAAGTCGCCGTTAGCACTGCATACTCGTCTAAGCCGCGTTGCCTTTCCTCTGATGACGGCTCGTGAAATCTAAGTTCTGCTGTCGATCTGTAGGTTTCGTGTACAGCGAGGTTTTAAGCTGGCGTTTTTCTAACACAAATGCAACGAGCGTGAAATTCATCGCGACGGAAGAGGATTTTCGTGAAGAATGCGAATAAGAAATACTTCAGCAAAAAAAAATCTAAAAACTTGAATCTAATTTATCCGCAGAGGCTCACACATGGTCAACACGTGTCCGTGAGACTGAAGCGTCTAGCCCTAATTCTATCAATCTCACAGCTCCAAGCACATTGTTACCGGACGAGGAAGAAAGCCCTGGACTAGATATATACCGTATTTGCCAAAAGTAACCGTGCAACGGTGGTTTGTTTCTTAGCCGCGTAGCGAAGCACTCATGGCAGCCCTTAAGCTCTGAATCTGTGTAAAGTAAGGTGAACCCACGCCCTCACGTTGTGACACGCTTTGGTCTTTAGGGGTGCCGTAAAGGCTCTGTTATATGGGTGAGAATCAAAAACATGTTGCTCGGTTTTTTTTTCAAGAGCGGTACATAAATCTGTCTTCGAAGATATTATTGAAAAAATCAAGACAGGTTCGAAAGGAAAGGAACCATTTTTCGACAGTACACGCTACTCTAAACCAGCGAGCTTCTGGAACCGGCATTGTTATTAAGCCAGCAGAAAAAGGTGGTAGCACATCCATCCTTTTACGTAAGAGCGCAGAAATGGACACAGACGCAGAATAGAACACGACGACAGGAGCACTGATATCCATCCTGCTAGTACAAAATATATAAAAAAAGAGGCGTACAAGTAGCTCAACAACCCCTGCCACAGTAAGAAAATAGATGACGTTCCGATCCTAGAATTCAGTCATGTCATTTCGAGTAAACTGCCAGACTTTTTATCTTGGAAGCTTATCTCGCAATCAGATTGCAACTTCTTAAGTCCGTCCAAAATACAAGCAGGACGCTCTTACTTCTTGAAATCTGTAATGTTTCCGCTAGAAACTCGTCAATAGCAGATTTTTCGGGAAGGCCTATCGTTTCAAACAAAAATATGCCGACAAAAATTTGCCAACTATTATGTACGGCTACACCCTATACATTTCAACTCTGGTTCCTTCCTTCGTGCAGGATGTCCTGCACTTTCTTCAGGTAACAGAATCACTTCATGATGCAGCCCACCTCCCAGCGGATAGCATGCTGGTTACATTCGAAATTCCGCGGCTTTCTACAGAAATGATGGCATTCATTCCTTCCGTAACGCTCTAACAAAATGTCCTCACTAACATTAAGATCACTCCAGTACTTCAGTTAGCCCTCACGCGCAACTATTCTAACTTATTATGTTCTTATCAACTGATATGGCACAAGTATTGGCACTTGTTTCGCCGCACCGACTTATGCAAATATGTTTACATTGTCAGTAGGATCTAAACTTCTAAATGCTTTCTAAGGAAAACGGCTCACACACCACCGTTATATTAGCGACATTTTGTTGGTATCGCAACACGGATCTGACATACGAAAGTCACTCGCCTGCCACCTCAATTCCCTTTACTCTAGAATAAAAAGTATCTGCCACTACTCCAGGAAGCTTCGACTTACTCGAAACTGCTATTGGTTTTCACAATCACCAGCTTAAAACCAAGCTCTACAGGAGCTTACAGGCCGACAGCAAATCTAACACTTAATTAGCCATTGTCCGAGACACTCTGCGCAAGGCATAGCTGTAGGTCAGGTAACGCGACTTAGAAGAAAATGTAGGAAGAAAGGTGACTATTAGAAACACCTCAGCGCATTAAAAAAATGCGCTACTTGTTAGAAACAATCGCCCGAACCCTCTGCCTAAAAAACGACCAAGAGATAACGTTGAGGGCTCCCTGTTTTGTCACGGGAGGCTAAAATCTCCTTCCTTATTTAAAAAAAAATGTGTGGAAACACCGCTTTATGGTAACTAACAATGACAGTGTCAAGTCACTATTTCCCGACGCTCCAAGTATGACACACGGACGCAACACGAATTTTGCAGATATCCTTGTGCACACAAGGCTGGCTAAGACACCGCCGCCAATAATAAGCTCATCTTCTCGATGCAGACGTAAGAACTGTAAACACTTACAGAGATGGTTAGAAAAACACGGTACGCGGTTTCATCTTCGACGTAACGACTGGCTTCAAATGCTTGTCGTCGGAAGTTATACCTACATGCTGCAATCCTTCTCCTGTCAGAAAAAAATATATCGCGAAGACAGAAAAATCAGTATGCCCGAGACTGAATGGCCATCATGCTAACGCAGGAAAGAACCTCCCAATGGCAGTTTTGGACTATTTTAGTCAACGTGGTCATCGTGTCTGAGGCCTTAATCTATTAATTCTGTAATGAGGTTTGAAATCCGTAAGAGAGAGAGAAAAAACTAAGGGCGTAAAGCCGTAGCGGTAATATGCGAAAATGTTCTTTCTCGACTTTACATTCACAGATCCCTGGGAGTCCTCCTACAGCTCCTGGCTCAGTGGTGCAGTGGCTAAGCAATACGCCACTGCCCTGCGATGGCAGGTGCTGCAACCTGTGGGTCTTGTGCGACTCAGGTTGCTCTTCCGAGGCAACTTCACGCGACCAATCATTCATTCAACTCGCACCTTCCACAGTGGTCAGGTTACTTGCAATCCGGTGGGCAGTAGGTGACGACGCCACAGGGTCGCGTGACCTAGGTGACCACCCTAGGTTGCTGCTCTGGAGATTTTTCTTCAAAACGCTTACGACGGCGCCGATGGCGCCAGGATCTCTGCAGAACTGGAGCCTTAACACTTTCCTGTGAGAAAAGGTCCCGAACGATCGCCCTACAAGCATGGCATTCTGGTGTAATGCTGGCGGTGCGCTGGTATCGAGAAATGAGCAAGTTGGCAATGGGGTCCATCAACTGTCTCTCTATACGCTTAGACAAACGCCGCGCAGTCACCTGGGCGTTGTTCCTGCGTGCGAACTCCAGCATGGACGGTGATATGTCTGCGGCCACAATCCTCGTGGCCGACCCGGCCAGCGGCAGGAGAACATTTCTCGTAAAGCCGCCGATCCCGCAGCCCACGTCCAGGTGCTGGTGGTCGACATGCGGCTCCCCCAGGAACGTGGTCCTGTCGAGAGCCGCCTGGTCCAGCTGCCTCAGATATGACTCATGTCGGTAGTAACCGACCGGATCCATGCGCTCCTTGCGGCAACCGGGCTCCTCAACATCACCCTTGGGGGTGGGGCCGGCCATAGCAGAGGTGTCCAGGCGTCCCATGTCTCTTACCAGTAGGAGCCCGTCGTGGTAGTCTCTGTGGAGACCGCGAGAACTGAGGTACTTATTGCCTTGTTGTTTTTTTTTCATTCCATCCAGCGCTACGGCAGCTGTGATGGAAGGCCGCAACCGTGCGACTAAGTCTGTGAACCCCTGCTCTGACAGCTTCATAATTTGCGAGTCAAAAAGCAGCTAGACGCAAATATTCTTGTTTCATTCTTTTCCCCACCGTTGTAACTCGTAAATTTTGTTATGTTCTGCGTTCTGCATGGACGGACGTAATTTGTATTAAATTCCGCTAAGCGCCAGGGGCCTACTTAGGTGGAAAAAAAGATATGTTTTCACGGCCGGATACTGAAGCCTGCTTTAGGTCATTGTCCGCGTTACGGATGCATTTGCCACTTTCTAAGGGTTCCCTCAGCAGTTGCAAGGAGCGCAAACAAAACTGCGACAGTGTGCAAGTAGCTGTGAGAGTTTACACATGTGATTTTTAACGCCCTCAGAATGGTAGTAAAGGTCTTGTTAATAAATGTCTATAAAAGGGTGTTTTTCACTGACAGCCATTTTAGATGACTGTGATGCCGTTCTTGCTATGCACGCTCATATATCGTTCGTGCAGGTGACGTTCACCAAGATGCAGCATTTTACTTAAGGAGATGGGCATCATAAGAACTTGTCCTTTACGTTGCATAACCAAGCCTAATGCAATTTAATAACTTTGCTCCATCGTAGTACATTTACTTACGCAGAAAGCATTACGTAAAAGACGAAACCAATTAACTTGCAGCATTGCTCACATTTTGTGCCTACGGCTCCTTCCTCAGGAGTCAATGGAAGTCTGGTCATATCAAACACATACGCCCACGGCTCCCCGTAGTTTCCTCACGTATTGCCCCAAACACGCTGTACCTGCATCGACCCTGAATCCTGGGCGCGCAGCCGACTGTCACCAGGCGAAATTTTGAGACGTCTGTCAGCTCCACTATTTACTTTTTTTTTGCATTGCAAGCTGGGGGGGGGGGGGGGGGTAGTACTAACGTTGACGTGAAGCATCTAAGAGCTACTATCACAGCATCGAAAAGGGCTATTTCATCCAAGGTGCCACAGGCCAACCTAAGGCGATATAGACGGAGACCCCGCTTTCACACACGAATAAGACTAACACCGTGTAATGCGTTTTTGTAGATGTTTTATTATACACCGCGGCCAGCAAACCACCACATGGGAACGTCCTCCGAAAGGCACTGTCTTCTTTCCGTAGAACAGGGCATGAGGAATCGTGATATGTCACAGTTCTCAGAGGCTCCAGCGTGCGCGCAAGAGCAGACAGGACATTTCGCTTCCACAATTCGTGAGCGAAATGCTGATTATTTTGTTCGTTTCTACGAAAATTTTGCGTGTTAAAGAACGTACCGCAGCACAGCCGGCTTTGTTTTCTTTCCAAGGAAGTGCTCTTTTCCAGAGTTATCTCCATCATACTATCAAAACCACTTATTGGTCAATTGGTTATTTGTAGTTATTTAAATGTGTACATTTTATTCCGAAGTACATCACAAAATTTTTTGCGGTATTCTGGAAGTTATCTAGACTATGCAATAACCCGTACCATGTTCTTAAACCGGCATCCTTGTTGCAACATGCGCGCCCACATGTTTGTCTATCGTGCCAGATAGAGAATGTTGGGAATGCTTCTCCATGTAATATTTGTTCAAAAGAGAGTGGCGTCGACCTTCAAGAAACGCATGGAATATGAAAACCTTATATAATGCATTCAGGTATTAACATAGTAACGACATGTATGTTGGAAGACTTCGGATACCTGTTGAGGTGGGGTTAGACTGACCATGGTTTTCTAAGAAGAAGACGACGACTCCGCAATGCCGCAATTCGTCGTCGTCTCTGGTGGTCCGGGAGCGAGTCTCGTGCCGGAGCTGCTTCTTTTGGCTGGTTTTCCCGTCCTGCTACGACCTGACCACTGCCTGCGTTGGGCGCCGTGCGACGTTAATAAATCCACTGTTCATTTGGTGGAGGTGCACCGATCCTAACCCCCGACGTCGCCCTGGAGCTCCGCACTCGCAGTGTCCGTTCCCACGGCGGAGCCAAGCCAGCAGCCCCCGACCCTGCTTCCACTTGTCGACTGTTCTCGCCCCTTACGTCAACGCCACTCTGCTATTTTTAGTGGCAGCTCCGACCAAGATGTCGAGGATTGGTTGCCAGCCTACGAACGGGTGAGCCGGCATAACAAGTGGGACCACGCTCTGAAGCTTAACAACGTTGTATTTTACCTTAGTAAGGTCGACAACCTATGGTATCGGAACCACGAGTAAGGCATCACCGCCTGGTCTGCGTTCAAAACTGCGCTTGCCGAAGTATTCCGCCACCCTGCCGTTCGCAAACTTCGTGCTGAACAGCGTCTCCTTCAGCGAGCGCAGCAGACAGGTGAAAGCTTCACCAGTTACATCGAGCACATCGTCGATTTATGCAAACGATTCAACCCGTCTAAGAAGGAGGATGAGAAAATTGGGCACGTCCCCAAGGGCATCGTTGATGGCGCCTTCAACATGCTCGTGGTTGAGACCGACCACCATCGCCATGGTGTACGAACTTTGCCAAAGCTGCGACGAGCTACGGAAGCAACGCGTTTTGGTTCGCCACCCTGCTGACGCGTCGTTCGCTGGACTGGCCGCGTACCCCGACCCCTCATATCTCAACGCCGAAATAAAGAAATTTGCCCGCGGGGAGGTGGCCCGTCAGCTGTCTTTCCTACCCTCTCTACCCGAACCATCACCCTGTCTGGCGCCGCAACTCAGAAATGAAATTCAGCGACAGGTCTCGGAAGCTCTTCCTTCCGGCCATCCTCCAGCTCCTGTCGCTGCCCCGATGGCGCTTTCCGAGGCTACTCTAACTCCACCTGCCCCCAGTGCTGCGCCGCTGAGCTATCCTGACGCCTTCGCGCCGCACCCCGTTCTGGCGGCGGTTCGCACCTATGCCGAAGTTGTGGCTAGCCCAGCTCCTGCGATGGCGGATGCGTGGCCTGCCTCTCCATGGCGCACATCGGACAACCGCCCGGTAGTCTTTGCTTGCAGCATTCCCGGACACGTCGCCCGCCTTTGTCGACGCCGCATGTCACTGTCTGGGCCTGAATATATAGGAATGTCCTACTCGGCGCCCTACTTCCGAGTTCCGCCGGGGCCGCCACCAGCACGTTCTGAACGCCAGGCTTTCTCGTCTCCTCGCTCACCTTCACCCCGTCCCCACTCCATTTCGCCGACTTCCCTCTGCCGAGCAGGGAAACTAACCGCCGCAGTTCCCGAGGAACGAACTGCGTACTCCGCCGACCGTCAAAGTCCTCTTTTCCCTGCGAAAGTTATTGACGTTATCGTGGAAGGTGTTTCGACGCTTGCTCTTATAGACACTGGTGCCGCTGTCTCTGTTATCAGCCAAAAACTCTGTCCCTTTCTTCGCAAGGTGACGACTCTCCTTTGCGGTTTTTCGCTACGCACCTCCACCGCATAGCATCTCCAGCCCACAGTTCTCTGCACCGCCCGAGTAATAATTGCAAACACCGTGTATTTTATTGAATTCACGGTCCTCACCACTTGTTCTGATGATGTCATTCTCGGCTGGAATTTTCTGTCCCATCATCATGCCAGGATTGACTGTGCCCGCCCTCACGTCGAACTTCCCGTGCCATGCGCTCTGCCATCCGCCGCTGTGTTTGATGACGTGTGTCCTCGTGCTGTTGCAAAACTCCATGTCTCTCAGAACCCTACTATCCCACCCGTTAGCGCTCTCCTCGTTCCTCTCTAAGCCACTTCTTCCGCCGAAGCCACCGTTCTCTTCTTACTTTCTGGCGTTGCTATTTGCCGCCACCGTATCTCACTGCCTTTCGCCGTGCTGGACTTGCGAAGTGGTGCCAGCACACTTGTGGTCGCCAATACCCTTTCTTACCCCGTTACATTGCTTCGTGGAGAATGCGTTGCCCGTTTTTAGCCTGTGGACTTAATATTTGACCTCGACGCTACCGAACGTCCATCTGCTTGCGAGGCGTGACCTTCTCGCCTGTTCTGTTCATACTGCCCTCGAGCCACGCCGCCTAGCGCAGCTTCTTGAGCTGTTGCACCATTTTTGGTCCTCATTCGACACGCCGCAAGCCTCTTTGGGCCGGACGACTGCTGTCTCCCACCACATCGACACAGGTGCTCACCCGCCTCTGCACCAGCGCCCATACTGTGTGTCACCTACAGAGCGTCGTGTCATATCCGAACAAGTCGACGACATGCTCCACCGTGGTGTTGTTCAAGAATCAAGAAGTCCCTGGTCGTCTCCCGTTGTCCTTGTCAAGAAAAAGGATGGGTCTATACGCTTCTGCGTGGATTATAGACCTCTCAACAAAATTACGCGTCGGGATGTGTATCCGCTCCCGCGCATTGACGATGCATTGGACTGTTTGCAAGGCGCAGAATTCTTTTCATCGCTTTATCTACGCTCCGGATATTGGCAAGTTCCCATGGCTCCAACTGATCGCGCAAAGACCGCTTTCATGACTCCGGATGGGCTTTACGAATTCAACGTTATGCCATTCGGCCTCTGTAACACCCCAGCAACATTTGAACGAACGATGGACAACGTGTTGCGTGGCCTCAAATGGAAGATCTGTCTTTGTTATCTGGACGACATCGTGGCCTTCGCCCTTGATTTTCTGATCCCTCTGCATCGTCTCCGCCAGGTGCTGACCGGCCTTGCTCGTGCCGGCCTTCAACTGAACCTTAAAAAATGTGACTTCGGCGCCCGCCAACTCACCATCCTCGGCCACGTCGTGTGCAAAGATGGCGTTCTCCCTGAATCCGGAGAAGCTCAGTCCTGAGAAGCGCCGTTGCTGACTTCCTGGAACAGGCCTCTCTCAACGAGCTGCGCAGCTTCGTGGGCCTATGCTCCTACTTTAGTCGTCTTGTACGTAATTTTGATACAATCATAGCCCCGCTAACAAAGCTCTCGAATGGCCCTGCTAACTTGTCCTCTTGGACAGCGGCCTGCGACGAGGCCTTCACGAAGCGGTCAAGGTTTTGACAGTCAGTTTTAAAAAGTTGCCTTTTGACTAGTTGTAATGAAAGCTATGGCTATAAAATTTGCAACGTATGTTAAAAATAGACGCAGCTTGCACTCGCTCTAAACTATATTGAAATTTTGTTGAGTACTTTTTTTATTTTTCTAGTATCACCTTTTTCTTGAAATCTACTATCTGCAGAACGTTGACATTTTGTATGAAAGTAGCAACCAATGCTTCACACAACCCACACCAAAATTACGACCTGGGAGCAAAAACTAGATTTATTATGTTTTTATTGTCGATGCAATAATTTTTTTGTAATCTATAAAGTACAAAGGAACTTAAGCTATTGAATCTGGTGCCTTTTATGTAAATGACATTAAAATTTAAAATTTTTGTTTTCTTATTCCTTATAGTTCTTCGGAAAAGATACACAAAACTCCGAAAATCTAGTTTTCAAGTACACGGTAATATAAGTTCTGAAAACCGTTTTATTCGTCAAAGCTTCTCTTGAAATAAGAGATACAAGAGGAGCCCTAGTGGCTGGAAAATGTACTATGAACAAAGCCAAAATAACAAACCGAAACTAAAACTTGTGTTTCTGATGAAAAGCTTGTGAACGATACATTTTTAGGTATTCGAGTAGAGGAGACCATGTCGAGAGACACTCACTTTTCCGGTCCACGTGACGACAGAAAAAGCACCGAAAAATCATTTCAAAAAACGGGAATACGTAGTGCAATATATTTTATGAAAGGTAAGAAATTACCATTCAAATTATCGTAAAGTGTTGCGTGACAGCAAGCCGAAAAACTAGACGTGATGACAGATGGCGATGATATGATTTAATGGCGGCGAGCCTAGCGCGAGCGCTCCGTGCCGTGCCACTGCCTACTTTGCTGTTTTCTAGTCCGGGAAAATATAAAATAGAATTTTGATACAATAGAATTTTGCCAGGACTTTCCTCTGGGCGAGTTGGTTCATAACAGTAATTAAAGGAATAAAATTGCGCAAAGGTATTCAAGAAATTCAAGAAGTTCTTCAATCCCTTTGCGCAATTTTATTCCTTTAATTGCTGGAAGCAGAAAGGAAAAAATGAGCTAGGTATATACTGGAGAATAAAATTTACAGGGACTCGTAATTACGTTATGTCTTATTGCATGTGTTATTACGTTATTGCATTACAGGCTGCTGGTGGCTTCATATCCATTTTTATGGCATTGTTTCATAGTTGTCGTGTTTGTGGGGCCCTTCACGTCTGTCTGCACACGATCGGACACCTCTTCAGGTCGTCAGGCTGGTGGTTAGACGCTTCCCCGAAGGTGTCGAGAGGTGGCAAACGCGGACGCAATGAAGCTACTTACATCGAAGCGTATAGTTGTCACTTCAGGTCTGGTGGCATTACTTCTGATCCCGGGAAAATGTGACCGAGGTTGTATTTTTAAAGCGCTAGCGTTAAGGCTCCTGTTGTGAAAAAAATCAGGTGTCGGCTATAGGAGCGAGAAAGAGGTGGCACACCTGCCGTCTAGGTCACGTGATCAAAACCTGCCCACCTGATTGCGAGCAATTGCCAGCGTGGCAGGTGCGAGTCAATTAATGAAGGGTCGCGAGAGGTTACCCGCGGAGAGCAACCTGGTCTCACGAGCCCCATCAGTGGCTCTGTTTAAAACAGCCCCCTGTCGGGGCAGTGGCGCATCGCTTAACCGCTGCACCACTGCGCCAAGAGTGGTATGAGGACTCTGAGCGATCCACGAATATTAATTACAGAATGACCATCATCATCATCATCAGCCTGACTACGCACACTTAAGGGCAAAGGCCTCTCCCATGTCTCTCCAATTGACCCTGTCCTTTGCCAGTTGCGGCGACCGTATCCCCGCAAACTTCTTAATCTCATCCGCCCACCTAACTTCCTGCTATCCCCTGCTACGCTTGCCTTCTTTTGGAATCCACTCCGTTACCCTTAAGGACCGGCGGTTATCTTGCCTTCGCATTGCATGCCCTGCCCAAGCTCGCTTCTTTCTCTTGATTTCAACTATAGGATATCGTTAACCCGCGTTGGTTCTTTCACCCACTCTGCCCGCTTGCGGTCTGTTAACGTTACGCCTATCATTTTTCTTTCCATAGCCCGCTGCGTTGTCCTTAACTTAAGCTGAACCCTCTTTGTTAGCCTGCACAGGACTTGGCCGCCCTGTTGTATTACTTGGGCTACAACCCTGTTGTAGTACTGTAGAATGACCAGTTCCGCATAAATGATCTTCAAAGTGATCTTCAAAGAGGACCCCAGGCCTCTGAAGGGAGCCATTAATGCTGCCGCGTCATAACCCTTAAGGCGGCATTCATCAATGTCTCCCCGAGTTTTTCTCTCTGGGTCTTGTAATGCTGTCGCATTGAAAATGCAGCTTATCTCTTCATCCGCAGTAGGCGAAAGTGCATGCATCGCAGAGAAGGCCCAGTGCATGCTGGGACGGTTCATTATTGGTGGCAGCCGCACTCTTTCACTCACTGCCACACTTTTTCACTCACTGGACGTCCCGCCGTTCGTATCTGATTTCCGAGCTGGGCAGCGATCTAGGCGTCACTTGATGCTTCTTGGAGCTTTACTGGCTGCCGTGTTGAGCTACTCGCCTTTCTTGTGCTGTGCAGTGCGCTTGCTGTAAGCTTCGCTACTCGATGCACCACAGTGCTCAAGACTGTCTTCGGCCTCAGCGACGCCTTCTCGCATTCGTGTGCGGCCACATAAGCTACCAGCTGCCGCGGTGGCTGAGTGGTTATGGCGCTCGGCTGCTGACCCGAAAGACGCGGGTTCGATCCCGACCGCTGCGTTCGCATTTCGATGGAGGCGAAATTCTAGAGGCCCGTGTACTGTGCGATGTCAGAGCAAGAACCCCAGGTGGTCGAAATTTCCGGAGCCCTTCACTACGGCGTCACTCAGAACTTGAGTCGCTTTGGGACGTTAAACTCCTTAAACCAACCAAACCAACCAACATAAGCTACCGTTGGTGACATAGGCGAACCTCTCTGTCTTCTGACTTGTACGGCTTCATTTCGCAGCCACGACTCGAGCACTACTGCCGCCGCGCATTTAAAAACGAAAAAATAACGGATGGAAGGTGACACGGATGATTTTGAACACTTATAGATTGAGAGGCTACGGTGGTGGCCGAATGGCTTATAAGTAAAGGCGTGCTAATATTCGAAGCTTTCAGATAGCGAATCGAATGTTCTGCTATTGGATTCGTTGAATGAGTGAAACAGCAAATTTTTGAAATTATTCGAGGCCAATCGAAGGTGCTTTCAAGTTGGCGAGTAGTTCTCGAATAACTGGCACGAAGTGGGGAGACGGCACCAGTCAAGCTTCTTTGACTCAGCTTTTATCCCGTCTCCCTCACCACAACCTCGTGCATGGCCGGTAGTTGTGGGAAATAAACTCAAACTGAAAGTCCGAGTAAGGCTGGACGTATTTTCCACCCACAACAATTTTCCACCCACTCCGGTGCCGCGCAGCACGCTTCTGCGATCGGTGTGCGCGGGAAACAGAGTCCAGACCCACGACGCGGTCCATTCGTGTGGTGGCGATAGTAATGCTTATGCGTGGCCTCAGTGATTCAGTTAGGCGGCAAGACTCAGTCAGGTTTAGCAAACCCTGCGTTGATGCCCATTCTCAGAGTCCATGGCTCATACGTAGGGTTTTCGCCAACACTATTCGTACTCGATTCAGTATTGAAAAACTACTGTTCGCAAACATCTGTTGAGAAGACGTCGGGAAAGAAGCTTTGATGTTAGGAGAAGGGAAGTGACGCCAACCAAGTAAAATACAGGAAAAACACGACGTTTCGGGACCGGCTCGGCCCCTTCTTCACGGTGTGACTACGGGCGAGCGCAGCTTGGCTTTTTAAGCCCCTGCTGGTGGACCTCCGGGTCAATGGCCGCAGCCCATAGACGTAGGACGAGGGGAGTGTCCCCAGGGAACGATTAACATTCTCTCGTGTTTGCGGAATGTGCCACGACTCGAGTAGAAGCCTCCTGCGTGGGTTAGTTTCCGTTTCCAATACAATGGTGCTGTCGAAGTCAATTGGGTGGTCGCACCCTTCGCAGTATTCGGCCACGGCGCTGCGTTGACGATTCATGTGACGGACGTCAGCTTTGTGTTGGCTCATCCTTTCCGCGAAGTTCTTCGTTTACCCTATGTACGACGCCGGGCAGACGGAACACGGAATTTTGTACACGACGCCCAGGGCCTTTTCTCTGGGCTGCCGGTTTTTTGGGCGGGGGAGAAGGCGATCGATAGTGCTGGTCGGTTTGTGCGTTGCCAGCACCCCTTCTTTTCCGAGAATGCGAGCCAGCGTCTCGCTCACGCTTTAGAAGAACGTCAATTTGGGCTAGATGGTGCATTATTTGAGACAGAAAAGGAAAATAGCGCTGCAAAAAGACGTGCACAAGAAAGACTGACAGCGCAAGTCCTGTGTCAGTCTTTCTTGTGTACGTCTTTTTGCAGCGCTATTTTCCTTTTCTCTCTCGCTCACGCCTCTCACGTACGGGATGCAAACACGTTTTCGCTTCGGGCACGCGCCTGAGGAAATAATAGATCGGATTTTGTTTTGCCTTTCTTGTTTCCTGATAATGCGCTGGATAGATGAGCTTGGGTAGCCGTTCTTTTGGAGGTCAGAAATGACTCGGTTCTTCTCCTTCCTTTTTTCTTCACGTGAGGAACATATGGAGTCGGCTCTCTTCAGTAATGATGTAACGACAGATGCTTTATGCGGGATGGGATGGTTCGAATCGAAATGTAGGTACCGTCCTGTGTGGGTTGGCTTCCCGTGTACCGAGAACCGCAGGCCTTAGTCGTGCCTTGTAAGTAGGACATCCAGAAAAGGCAGGCTGCCCTGCAGTTCATGTTCAACACTAAATTGTATGGCCGGTTCAACTGAATTTAGATGACTCTGGAGGTTTTCTATCTCTGAGGTTTTCACCACGCAAAAGCAGTCGTCTACATAACGGAGGAATAACTTTGGCTTGGGATTAAAGGAAGAGAGGGCCCAGCTTTCGACGTCTTCCATGGTTAGGTAGCCACTGTGACTGAAATCGATGCCCCCATAGCAGTTCCGGTTGTTTGCTTGAAAAATTCTCCGTTGTAGGTGAAAAAGGTTCTGCGCAGACAGACGTCGAGAAGGCGACATACCTCATCGACGTTGAGTGGAGTTCTCTCGTGCAGCGTTTGGTCGTTTTCGAGTGCCCGGCGAGCAAAGGACACAGCAAAGGTAACCGGTACGCTAAATAACGACACCACGTCAAACGAGACTAAGCTTTCGTCTTCCTCCACGGTAAGGCTAGAGACAAGTTGGAGAAAATGCCGCGAATTCTGTACATGCGTGGGTGTTCTGCCGGCGAGCGGCGCCAGTACCTTGTGAAGGTAGTCCGAGAGACGTCGCAGAGGAGACAGGGTGAAGTCTACAATTGGCCGAAGGGGGACGCAAGGTTTGTGAATTTTAAGTAGCCCGTAAAAGCCTGGAGCTGAGCCGTTTCTGGAGATGAGGTGGAGGTAAAGCCATTTGAAATCAGGGTGCCGCTTGAATATCTCTGCAAGATTTTGTTGAGTGTTGCCTGAGTGTTTGAAGTCGGATCCTTGTGAACCTTCTCATACGCCCTACTGCTCAAAAGGGCTGACACCTCCTCCTCGTAGTCGCGTCGGTCCATCACCACTGTAGAGTTGCCCTTGTCTGCCGGGAGGATGACGACGTCGGTGTCGTCCCTGAGGCCGCGTAGGGCTTTTTGTTCCAGTTGAGACAGATTGCTCGGAAATTTGGGGGGTACCTTGGCGATGACACCAATCGCTTTCAGGCGGACCTTTTCCCTGACGTGCCGCTCCAGGTGCTGGATCGCGTCCTCAACAGCCGCGACTAGTTTTGGGATGGCGGGAACCGATGATACGTTGAACCCATGTCCTTTTGCGAGAACAGAGGATTCGGGCGGTGTTAAGAGACGGGAGGAGAGGTTCTTTATAAAGCTGGAGTTATGGGGGTCAGGCTGTTTCATCTGCCGCTGCTATAGGGAGGCTTCTACTCGAGTCGTGGCACATTCAGCAAACACGAGAGAATGTTAATCGTTCTCTGGGGACACTCCCCTCATCCTACGTCCATGGGCTGCAGCCATTGACCCGGAGGTCCTCCACGCAGGGGCTTAAAAAGCCAAGCTGCGCTCGCCCGTAGTCACACCGTGAAGAAGGGGGCGAGCCGGTCCCGAAACGTCGTGTTTTTCTTGGTTGGCTTCACTTACCTTCTCCTAACATTAAAGTTTCCAACCAGACCGACTTCTGTTGAAAGCTTTGATGTTTGACCTGGCTCTCGTTCGAATCCTACTCGGGGCTATAGTGCGGTAATTGTTTTTTGGCCGAACGCCAAATCGTACTGAAAATTTCGGAACCTTTTATAACGGTAGGACTTCGCGGTGGCCCGCTCGGTTGCGCGGTTTCCGAATGATGGTCGCCGGAGTTTTCCTTGAATCCCAGCTATAAGCGTTTCATGCTTACTGCGGCAGAAATGAGAAGTGAACACGCAGGACGCAGACTAACGTGATCAAGTGACGTTAAGGGGAATAGAAGCACCGGCTGCGTGTCGGATTCATCACACTGGTAACATTGCGAGAAACCCAGCTAACTAGGCACTGACGTGCTGGTGACATGTAATGACGGAGGGACAGCAACGAAGAGCCAAACCCTTTACAAGACTAACTTGTTCTCGCGAAGGAAAGCATTACCGGGAATTCTGGACAAACATTTCTAGTTTCCTTGGTTCCCATTACGTTGCGGATGGCTTTGAACGGTAAAAACTAGTGCGTTTATATCATTCGTGACGTGAAAAGAAAAGGGAATGATGGAATGGGTGCAGAAGGGAACATGAGAGGCCGCTAGGCTTAGCGGCGATGGCTGGTAGCTGTCCCGAATTCCTGGTGATGAGAAAGACACTCGACGAAAGCGTAGCGGACAAGGCCCGATGCCGCTTCTGCCATCGATCCAACGCTGTGCCGTACGCGACGCAATATCCTTGTGGCAGGAATACTTTCGACCTTTACTGGGATCGATCTGCAATGGAGGTTTTGAACGCGACGAAGGAAGCCTTCGCTATATACGGTCTGATTCTATGCTTATTGGTGTAGTCGACCAATGTTCACTACGCGCAGCTATAGATGCGTCTGAACCAGTATGGTGTACTTCACAAATGCTTGAGTGAACTTTTAAAAGCGGCGTAAATGCGTGCTCGACGAATAGTATGCTACCCTACTCCCAAAGTAATTGTATCAGTCGAGGTGGCCAGCGAACAAATGCACTTTATTGCTGAACGTACAGTGCTTTTATAGCTGCAATGGATGTGGCAACCAAGACGAATATCTAATCTAGGCGAGCACGATGAATCGCCGCACCAGGCATGGCACGTGCGTCATTCCCGATACAGTAAGGGTGAATGTACTGGTTGTGTCGCAATTGCTATATGGCGACATACTGCACAAGGTGCACTGTCCAGCCTGCAGATGTCGACGGACGTCTCATTCCTAATGAATAGGGACTACACGTGTCGCAGCACCCGAAACATTCAGTTGCAGCTTTATTTTTTTTTCACTTTGCTGAGGTAATGAAACAATTGGTTTTTGTTTTAGCTTTGTTAACAAAATCTCATATGGGTTGGCGAGCTTGAAAAATGGGGTTCGGGCGACTTAGTTAAGTAGAGAGAACCCATTACTGTCACTGTCGCCTGTGTCTCGTCGTTTAATCTGGCGTACCCAAATAAAAGAGAACCATCTAGCTAGCTGAGATGTCATAAAAAAAATCTAGCTCTACGTACTTATGAATTCGCCTTTTTATGGCTTTCAAACCCTGCACGCGCACGTAATAAAAAATATTGGTTTAAAACGAAAACTGGAAAGATTGCAAAGGATGTCAGCACGTTTCATATGCTCTAAATACCGCCGCACTGATTCAGTCACAGCAGTGCTAAAAGAGTGTCAGTTAGAATCACTAGAAATAAGAACAAAGCAGAAATTGAAACTTTTTTCTGATAATGAACGATAAAGTCAAAGTTAATAAACAACACTATGTTACACCTCCCTTCAAGCGTTGCCCACGGAAAAATCATAGTAAGGTATTACAACCTATTACGTACTGATGTCTATCGCTACTCCTTTTTTCCTGATGCTGTAGAAATTTGGAATCAACTACCAAGTGACGTTGTGGACCACACAGATGTAGATAAATTTGTGATAGGTGTGAACACGTTCCTGGAAGATTGCTGTGCAAATCTATAATTCTGTGTATTTGAGTGTTTCTTAGCGAAGAGAATTGCATTTGTATCTGTATATGTTTCCCTCCCAGTAATGAGCCTCATACAGAGGGTTAACAGTATGAATAAAAATTAAATAAGGGCAAGCACATCTCATTAATCACTGCCAGTATCAGAGCTACAGAATACTGATCATGCGTGCGTGCGGGCGGGCTCCATCGATGTGGCGAACATGCAAGTCACGCCATCTAGTGCAAGCACTAGAAATGGCGGACGGCATGCGGGCACTGACGTATCTCTGCAGGGATCCGATGAGGCCGGTCCAGGAGCCATTGGGATGACGGATACCCAACGTCCGCCCGGGGGCGAAGTTCACCGTGTAGCTGCACATCTTGGGTTGGGGCACACAAGGGAAGCGAGAAGGATAAGCTGTGACTGAAAGTATGTAATTTAATCGCTACTACACGTCACCGATCCCTGAAGTGAAAAATTGCTTTCGAATTAAGCGTCCTAAGTATTTCGCATCAAAAGCGTTCACAGTGAACATGGTCTTATTTTTGAAGGCAGAAATCTGTCAGTCATTCAGAGCCAACATTGTAAAAGCCTTTAGTTAAAATTGTTATGTGTATCACATTCAACAGGCAGATATTACCAGTTCAGCTTGAGAAAAGTTGGACTTGGGAAAGCATGCCATGTGAACTTATAGAGTGGCGCGTATGTTCAACTCCAGGACGTGTATACTTGAGAACAGACGCACACTAAGATGCTCTGGATTAATGACAAAACTTTTAAACAGGCTGGAATTATGTGTGAAGATAAAATTTTTCTGGGTACTACCCGCGATCATTCAGCCAGGCCATCAACGCCAACACCAAGCAGCAAACACACACGAAGCTTCCTTAATGTGGCCGTTGCGCTCTGGCTCTGGCACGAGTGTTCTTTAGCGGTGTTCTCTATTTCACTGCTCTTATTTTAGCGCAGTTTTCATCTAACTTATATTGGTTTTGTGTAACAAACAAAAGTATTTTTTACTGTCGCTTTTGACAGAAGCTCACGGGCTTATTTTCTCGCGCTTCCTTGGGCAATCAAATAAAGACGTCAATTCGTTTTGAAAACTGTGAAAGATTAGCCAAGTGTTTTGCGTCCATTTTGTTGCGCCAAATCATGGTATGCAGGAAAAGGGTTGGCGGGTCGATCAGGCAGAACGCTTAACCGCCCCTTGCTCAGGCCTAGCGAGGGAAGAAAGTCTCTGACGCGTTGGGACCAGTTCGCAGTGTAGTTTTTGCTCAGCGGGGCGACCTTGCCCTTCTCTGATGAAGCCAAGTTTGGAGACAATGTTTTCATGTGGTTACATTTGCGTACATGATATGGCGTTTGGGTGACCAAGTTAAACGTGCTTTCTATTGACCACATGGCCACAACAACAAAAGAAAAACAATGAGGATCTGTCTAATGAAGAACTGGCTTCGACATCCCCGGCGCCTATTGTAAAACGATGGCTGCCACACACAACTCCGGCACTGTTAGTTGAGCAAACGATGCTGGCAGGGAGAACAATTCACTGCCGTAGCAGTCCAGGCTTGGGCGCGGCGAGGGGGAACTCTGCACTCACTTGAAGCGCATGCCGTGGGACAGTTCCCGCAGAATGTCGCCCAGCAGTCCCCGGATGTGCATACCGCCGTTGCTTGTGGGCGTGAAGACCGTGTGCGGGTCGTACTGCGGGAAAAGAGAGAGCACAGTGCCACCCGATCCCATCGAAGAACAGCTTCACAGTCCTTAAGATGGAGAAGCTTGTCGTCGACGCTGCCTGCATAAAAGTGAGCTCATCGTGCATGAAGGGCCGGAGAGCTGGGTGGGAAAGGGGCGCGGAGTAAAACAATGTAACGCCACTCACAACGCTGCCTTGTTAATTTAGGGTGAAAATTGCAGGATTCGTTCGTTTTCACGCCGACGGACTCAAATTTTACTTCAATAAAACTTCGGTTGGGCCTACTTTACCGTTTGACGTTTACCGCCGGGTTGGGGAGCGCTGATCGGGACGGAGACCCGTTGCTCTTGCAGTTTAGTTAAACGAAATATACCTTTGCCAGCCTACGTCACCGACACAGGTGTGGCCGGAGTGGTGGCCAAACTTACGGCTGCTGACAGCGTAGTGCAGCAGGTGCGACAAGTGCCGAGGCGGATATAATCGCGAGGAGAATGGCGGCGGGGAAATGAGCACCAGCAAGACAGACGCTGAGTCCGTCGTGGGTGATCGTGTCCATCGATGTGACGGCCCTTGATGTCACATTGTTCGCAAACAGGGAGACTTCTATGATTTACAAGTCTCCGAAAGGCCCAGTTCGTTTGGTCGCGCCCTTTTGATAGGGAAGTGTATTCGTGTCCCCCACCACGCAGTTTTCGCGCACGCGACCGGATTCTGTCCCTAAGCAAGAATTTGTTGACACTAGGGTCCTCGATGTCAGCGTCGCTTTTAAAACTCGATCGGAGATAAGATTTTAATGCCTGAAAGTACTGTCACAATGCAGTTTCTTGCCACAAAGATGAGAATATGTTGCTTTCCGCAAAACTTCTTTTATTCCGTTCGTCGTATGGTCCGTGGCCCGTGGACCCTGCTTTCAAAAACGAATTGTCCAACATGGGTGGCACATTCTCGACCGTTGGCTGTGATAGAAACAGCCACCGGCCAGTGCAGTGGGGCATCATTTAACCGCTGCGCCACTGGGATGGTAGTGGTATGAGGACTCACCGCATCTATGAACGTTAAGTAGAGAATGAGCAATTCTCCATTTATGGACATTAACCCAGTGCAGCTATCTCGTCATACCCTTAAGGTGAAGCTTAAGTGTATTCTCCAACTGAAGAATGAACACCTGCTTTCGCATATCTACTCGGTTTAACTACGTTAAACCCCTAACAATTTTTTTTTTGCGAAATTGAGCCCGTGCCCGACAGCGGCGCATAAGTGGCCGTCCTGTTTTCTGTTAATTTTCAGTGCTTCTGGAGTATTACGTAACTGCTTAATAATGAACAGTTTTGGCAGGTACCCAATTTGTTTTAAGCGAGGAAATTAGAAAAAAGTAATGGTTTATTCAAAATTAAAAATAGAACTAAAACAAAAGAAAATGACAAGTGCCGGCCGTGGGAGCTGTTATCTACTATATTAAGCAGCTGAGCTGCAGCCGTGTCATGTGATTAATGCAGACATGTATTCTTGTCCTCCGCCTCGGAATTTCTGACACTGAAAAAAGAGCCTTGTTTCTATATTCATCGTCGTAATCGATGCTATCACGTGTGTGTGTGCGTGGTGTCATACATTGCGGATGACTCAGCACTACACTTCTGCGGTATCAAGACTCACAACTTCACAAGTAACATAGTGCAAGGTGTATAGAGTTTGCACAAAGTATGCATAGTCTTGCCTCGTAGCCATGGTTCTGCTACGTAGCTTGACTCAGCACATTAATGCTTTCGCATTCTCACACGTGAGCAGTCTTAAGTGTCCGTGCCGAATTCTTTTCTCCTGTCGTTTGTCACACTCCAGACATGGGTTACCGCTTGAAATATTCTTTTGCCGCCGCGGTGGCTCAGTGGTTATGGTGCTCGGCTGCTGACCCGAAAGACGCGGGTTCGATCCCGGCCGCGGCGGTTGAATTTCTTTGGAGTCGAAACGGTAGAGGCCCGTGTACTGTGCGATGTCAGTGCACGTTAAAGAACCCCAGGTGGTCGACATTTCTGGAGCCCTTCACTACGGCGTCTCTCATAGCCTTAGTCGCTTTGGGACGTTAAACCCCATGACACTAAACCGAAATATTCTTTTCCTTTTCATGGCCGCTGCAGTGGCTCAGTGGTTATGGTGCTCGGCTGCTGACCCTAAAGACGCGGGTTCGATCCCAGCCGCGGCGGTTGAATTTCTTTGGAGGAGAAATTCTAGACGCCCGTGTACTGTGCGATGTCAGTGCACGTTAAAGAACCCCAGGTGGTCGAAATTTCCGGAGCCCTCCACTACGGCGTCTCTCATAGCCTTAGTCGCTTTGGGACGTTAAAGCCCATAAACCAAACCAAACCATGTTTTCCTTTTCATGGATGACAATACCATCATTTCTTGGTTCTGGCCGGTCTTCACCTCAGCAGTCTACATCCTTCCAGCTACTACGGCCAATATCCAAGGAATAAATTCTAAACGCGGTGACCGTCATTGAGAAGAAGGGAACTGAAAACACTTTAAGCGTTGTACTAAATTTTTCTGACTTTATTCGACCACATCTATACCCTGACAATAAGAGCTGCTTTCTGCGCAGTTAGCATGCTTTTCTCTGCTTCTTAAAAGTTCCGAATCCTCGAAAGCAGTTCACGCAACGGCAAGTCGTCCCTTAAGGTTTGTGTTTGTGCAGCTAGTGCTCAAGCAGACGACGCAGCACTGCAAAATCAGGAGGAAGCGTGGAAAGCTGGACTACTAATCTGTGCCATATACTTCGCGTTCTCGTGTTCTACAGCGGTCTACTGGTTGCGAATTGCAATTTTTTTAATTTATTTAGAAATGATATAGTAAACTTCAGGTTCTTCTTCCTTGCACCAGAGGTGCCCTGCCAGAGACGGTTTGTAGACTAGAAGACTCAATCGTTATCTTCGCACCAGGGGTGCCCCGTCAGAGACGGTCTTCCGATGAGTTGGGACGCAGAGATAAAAATGGGAATACTTGAAGATTTATATACAGATATTTACATCACATACAAATTTAGGCACTGGAGACAAATTTAGCGGCAAAACGAGAAATTAAACAAAGATACAAAACAACCAAAAAGTGGATCTGGCTAACACTAGGAGAGGCCCCTACTCGGCATAGCCGAAGATGCGTAGCATCTCACCTTAGCGCAGAACCCTTATTCCGGCTCCGGGGCCCGGTTTTAAAGACCTAGAGGCCCGGCCCACCTTTAGTAGCACCCAATCATGTTATACTCCTAACATGATTGGTTCATCGAGAGCATGGCCAGCCCTCGAGCTTCTCCACCACAAAATACCAGTAAAAATTCAGGGGGCACTTTGGCTCTCTAAAGTGCTGCAAGGCGAAAGGGTTTCCTGGCCACTGTTTGTTTTTATTTACTTTTTCTATTTTTCATATTTTGTTTTTACGTATTTTTTGCTCCTTTTCTTAATGTTATTGTTTTTATTTTATTTTCACACCTTATGTTTATTTTGTTTTTGTTTATTTTCTTATTTTTATTTTTATTTCTCTTTTCTTGATTTTACTCCTTTTATTTCATTTATGAAGCCCATGCATTCACTAGATGCGCCTTTATTCATGCTGGAACTTTGAGCCTTTTAAGCAGTGACGCCGAAAGGCGGACGAATCTGCCGACGCGTCTGTCGACACTTCTGCCGACGCGTCTGTCGACACGTCTGCCAACGCGTCTGTCGACACGGCTGCCGACGCATCTGTAGACACTCCTGCCGACGCGTCTGCTACCGACAGTATGAGGCATTAAAGGCTTTCGCCTTAATAAGAAACACACACGCACAGACGTGCCAGCACGTGCGAGGTAAAACATCCTTTCCTTCGCCCAAAAATACACGCGGGGCGGGGGACACCCGTACTTCCCGGCGCATTCGCGAGCGGGCGCGTTCCGAGAAAGGAGACGCTTCGCTTTGAGCGCCCCCAGCCGCCCCTCTCACGCCGGTGACGTCCAACCATTGTATCTTTTTATCTTTATATATATGTTTACCTAACAAATCTGCCAAATTTGGAGACATAATCTTTTAAAACGAAAGAAATTCTACTGACTTTTTATCATCATCATCAGCCCGACTACGTCGAGTGCAGGGCAAAGGCCTCCCCCGCATCTCTCCAATTAACCCTGTCCTGTGCCAACTGCGGCCACCGTATTCCCGCAAATTTCTTCATCTCATCCGCCCACCTAATTTTCTGCCACCCCTGCTACGCTTGCTTTCTCTTGGTATACAAACCGTTACCCTTAAGGGCCATTGGTTATTTTGCCTTCGCATTACATGCCCTGCCGAAGCCCATTTCTTCCTCTTGTTTTCGACTAGGATGTCATTAACATGTGTTTGATCCCTCATCCACTCTGCCCTCTTACAGTCTCATAACGTTGCACCTATAATCTTTCTTTCCATATTGATATTTACTCTAACCCAGTTTTCAAACCCGAACTTGTGTTTCTATGTCACTGCGCTTTTTTGAAACCACCATTTTTCCTATCATTTCTCACCAACGTCTGCCTCACATTCATTCACATTACTAACGTTACATCAAACTCTAGAGCCTCACGGATAGCGACTGCTTGGATGCTGCGACGTTCTGGTGAAATGTATTCAATTGTTTCTACCGATTAATGCACTTAGTGCATAGCCCGTCATCATAATAATAATAATTGGTTTTTCTTGAGAAACGAAATGGTGCAGTATCTGTCTCGCATATCTCGATGAACACGTGAACCGCGCCGGAAGAAAAAAGATAAAGATGTGACTGACAGAAGAAAAACCGTAAGAGTTGCCGTAATGGAGGTCTCCGGAATAATTTCAGCCACCTGGGGATCTTTAACGTGCACTGACATTGCACAGTACACGGGCGCCTTCTGCGTTTCGCCTTCTTCGAAACACTGGCGCCGCGGTCGGGTTCGACCACGCGTACACCGTCTCGGTAGGCGAGAGCCCTCATCTTGATTATGAATATTTTATTTTAGCCCGCGCGATGCCATACTGCTACGGTGCTGCGAATTAGTCCAAGGAGAATCGGCGCGCGCAAAGTTGCCTGAACGGTTCGCCGACACTTTCAGTTGATGCGGTAAGAGCTTTGGAGTAAAACTACATCTTGGGAACGCTCTTTTATGGATGTTTGTATACGCTGACTAGATGAACAAGGCTCGGCGGGAGAGAGGTTGGTTTCAGTCCTCTAACCAACGCTTCGACGGGAGGACTTGTCTTCGCTACCCTTCTCGCCGATCCGCCGATTCTTGTTCATTTGGTTTGTTTAAACCGAAGAGAAATTATTGTTTAACTGCACTCCGAACGCGTTTGAGACTTCTCCACTTAGTAGCCATTAAAAGCCAGTAAACTGTCCCTCCATTTAAAAATAGAGTCAATGCCGGACGGGAGGATCAAGTTATCCGGGGTTACCGCGGCTCTTTTTTCCTATCTGACGCGCACACAGCTGCGTCGTTGTTCGCAATTTGTTGTCTAAGGTAGTACGTATTTCCCTGACCTGCAGCAGAGGCAAACCGTGGTTATATTTCTTCAATGTAAGCCATCTATACCTGTAATAAATAGCCTATGCTTGTAGGCGAAATAAGCAGAGATGGCTCACCGGAAGGCTCACCACTCTGAGATGCATCGTGTCCGCGTGAGAAGCTCGCAGGAGGAAGAGTCGCAACGCGTCGACTCCGAGGAACTGCGTTGCTTCTCCGTTCCTTAATTCTCTTTTTTTCTTCTCAGTAGAACTGATGTCATGTCCGTGTGGTGGGCGAAGTCATTAATCTCTGCGGCTGTCCGTCGCCGACACCGGAGAAGCAAGGGGAGTAATCATCGGAAAGCGAAAGGGATGTCCTCGCAACGGCAGGTAAGTCGTCGATAGGGAAACCACGACAGTAGCATTCAGGAAGGCACATACAACAAAGCGGGAGACTTAGCACATGTTAAAAAAAAGGCTCCCACTCCACATAATTGCAGCAGTGTGGTTACGATAGCAGCCGGCTCGTTCCTTGAATATTATAGTCGTGCCTTGGAAATCATTTTTCCAGGGATCGGACCAAGGACAGCGCTCTCACAAGCGAGTCAGCTAACCAGGATGCTGGCAAACAGTAGTCAAAGGCCGAATCACTTGAAGTTCTGAAGAAATCACTAACCAGACTTATTCCGCCGAAGATAATAGTATGGAAAGTGTAAGGCAAATTATCATAGGCGCTGAAGACAGAGCTCGAATGTGGACTAGAACCGAGCGCCAGCATCGCCAGTAAGCCTGCGGAACTGAAGCGCCAAAATGAAGTACATACATACATACATACATACATACATACATACATACATACATACATACATACATACATACATACATACATACATACATACATACATACATACATACATACATACATACATACATACATACATACATACATACATACACACACACACACACACATACATACATACATACACACATACATACATACATACATACATACGTACGTACGTACGTACGTACGTACATACATACATACATACATACATACATACATACATACATACATACATACATACATACATACATACATACATACATACATACATACATACATACATACATACATACATACATACATACATACATACATACATACATACATACATACAAGTTTTATTCCACAAAGAAGTGGAAGGAGGCGGAGGGAAAAGCCGTACATTTGCGGCTAGTGTGTTAGTGTGGGGAGAAACACAATGAAGAGGAAAATAGTTAGGTACATATTGTGACTTATCACCGTTTAAGACACAATTTCAATCACTGGTATTAAAGTATTTTAGTTGTGTACATTTGATTGAAATTTAAACGCTTCTTTATACAAAAATTGTTTTGGCGCAACCCTCACAGCAGCGGCTCTTATGTCATCCACCTTGACTATTCTGCTGCGAGCATGTCGCTGGCTGCTGGCCTTGGCCTCCGTTTCTCGTCATCACGTGACTTCATTACGTGCGGCTGCTCACCTTTTATCAGCGTTAATTTCAAGTGCTGTCAACCCTGTCATTTCGAAAACCCGAAGCTGTGAGGTGCAACCCAATCACACATAGATAACTGAACGACCAAATTCAGAAACAGCGTAACCAAAAAGCAACATCCATCGTAAAACGCGTCAGAAGTAACGGAACGTCAGTTACTTTCTTTCATTGGCGAAGTACGCACTAGATTCGCTAGAAGGGTATGTGCAAAAACAAAAACAAATGTGTTTTACGTCTGAGCTTGGGCAGGTGACGCGTATTTATGCGAACCGTCTATTCATTGCCCAAAGACAATGATGGCCCCTAAGTTGAATAGAAGCGCACCGCGCAAAGCGGTGAACATTGCACCACGCAACAATGCAGCATATGCTCCTGTAGTGCATCGAATTCTTGAAAGGTTGCAGACACAAAGCTCTTCGGGGTCCGCTCTCTTCCCTTGGAGAAGGCCTAAGGGGCTAGTAATTACGAAAATGAGCTCAGAACGCCGGTTTGAGCGTGAATAATTAATTACAAAATGATTTTGAAACCAGAAGTTTCGGCCTTGGTCGGCACCAGTTCTGGAGTGCACCCCTTGACGTCACGGTCGACCGGCCAGCTTGAACTGCCACATTCCTGATGACGTTCGCGTCGCCGACCAGCACTGGTTGTTCCTGCAAACAGCCACTAGGTTCAACGACGTTCTAATAATTTGGGCAAGTGCCCCTTGACGTCCCTCGATGTGGGCTCAAAATTGTGAGCGGCTCCTCGGACAGCATTCAATATCATATTAAATTATGCGACTGAAACTTGCCAGAAGGTATCTCCTTACGGTCACATTAACACTGACCAGTCGCAGACGGTGTGCGACCGAGTTCGGTCAATTACTTACGGATCCACAACGCTAGGAAAGCACGGAGGGAACGTAACGAATCGGCTTAAACCGTCCGAACATGGTAGCGCTGGCAGACGAGGGACGAAGGAAGGACGAGACACATAGGGCGCTGAACTAACAACTTTAATATCAGAGCAGGTCGATCTGCACGTTTTATACCGAACCCAAGAGGCCAGTGATTGTAGGGCCGATGCTCAAATCAAAGCAAAAAGCAATAAAACCAGAAGAAACAGCGGAACCGCGCAGGCGCGTATTAAACCCACACTACACAGAAGCAAAAAAAAAAACAAACACTAGAGGGATAGGCCGATTCCGGGCGGCCAGGTATCAGACACATCCCTGAGTGCACAAAAACCAAAGAGCGGCAGTGAAGGCGAAACGGGAAGGACACAATAACACTGGGTAAAAAAATAAATCTACACGCGTGGCAGTCCTGTGCGGCTTGGTGATGATAGAGATAAAAAGATAAAAACTATAAAATGCAAAAGGCAATGACACGAAAAACAAATATCTCGGAAGATGGTGTGAAGACGTTTGTGGAGAGAATGAAATGAAAGGGTGGTTGCAATGGGGGAAGAAATGACAACCTAAAAGCAAGCGATGAAAGCCAACCGAAAAAACACGGCCTAAAAAGATGCGATGCAAGGCAACAATGAACACGGCCAAAAAGGTGAGGATGAGGGCTAACCATGAAATCGACCTAAAAGAACAAAGATTGCTAAAGCTAAGAGATGGATGAAAACTAGAATAAACGAATAGAATTGTCTCCAGAATAGTTCAAGACAAGTGGCGAAGGGCTGGGGTGTCAAAAGGAGCCGCGCAAGGAACCAAGGTGCCAAGAAATCACACTGACTGGGAAAGAAACGCAAACTCCTTTTCCAACAAGGCTACTGAGGGCGTACTGACGCATACGTCTTGTTGCGTGCGGACGAAACCTGCCTCAATTATCTCCCGAGTGAGTTGGTTGCTGCTCTTTGCGACAATATTTGCTACCTGATACATCGGAGGGCACCGGCGACAAGGATTACAGTCACGAACGTGGACGGCTAAGTTGCTGGAAGTAGCGTTCTGTTCGGCCAGTCTCTTATTAATACATCGACCAGTCTGGCCGATGTATTAATCCCTCTGCCGCAAGACAAAGGGATTGAGTACACAACACCTGCGCTGAAACTTACGAAAGGGTCCCGATGCCTAATAGAGCATCCGCGAACTTGCTCACCGTAACCGTTCACTCTCCTGCAGATTGTAGAGAGGCGGTGAGGGGCTGAAAAAACAGCGTCCACTGCTTTTTTTCGTCCAATCCTTTTGGGGTTGTGGGAAACCTGGTGTACGTAGGGAATAACGGCGAGTTTCTTGTTGCGTTCCCTAGCATGCGACGCGGAGGCGTTTGTACACTGCATTTCCTTTAACACTTTTTCAGCCACCGAGACTAGAAGCAACAGCGGATGTCCGGATTGACACTGTCTCTGCACCTGGTTTTGAAAACTGGTTTCCTGACAGTGCTCACAGGACTTGGTGAGCGCGTTGTTAGAAGTATACTGGACTATGTTTCGATTGATAAGTTTCGAATGGTCGGAGTCGTATGGCAGAACAGGCTTGTTGCCCCTAGGCTGGAATATTCAGCCGACACGTTGCGGTGAAAAAAGCGGCTGCAACTCGAGAAAGCGGGTGGAGCCAGTTTGTGGCACCTTGTGCGTCAAAACCAAGGGCGACACGGTTTTCACTAAAAAGGTCGAACACCTTGCGAACTTCAGGCTCAAAAGCATCATTTTGACAGCCTAAGAGTATGAGGTCACATCCTGTGTGTGTGTGTGCGCGCGCGCGTGTGTGTGTGTGTGTGTGTGTGCGTGCGTGCGTGCGCGCGCGCGCTGTTCTGAATTGTTGCGCCCAATTTCAGCTCTATGCGAGTGGAATGCGACTTTGTATGATACCTGTATTTTAAATATTTTAACTGGAATAGCATTCGTTTGCATGATCTGAAATTCATTACTTCCTTGGGCAAAATCTCTACTTCACAACCACAGCTGCAAAAGCCGCTTCACCTGTGAAGATGACCTTGAAATAACCTGCTGAGATTAAGCCATAATTCACGTGCTCGACGTGTCCTATCGGCGTCGCGTCACCAGTGCATACCAACGATAGTGATGGACTGGCCAGGTGCCTACGTCCCAGTTCGGGTAACTCTTTCCGAACGTGGAGTAAGTTCGCGCGGATGAGACCGACAGCAAGGTGCATCAATAATTGCTTCCACAGGACAGAGGTCATGACCCTGGGAACGATGGAAGACGCTGTCGAATACTCACGTTATAGGATGCATTTATATTTGTGGCAAAATGTCGTCAGTGCGCAGGTAGCCCTTCCTCACGTCACCTGGGATGGCTTCGCTGGTGACGACGATAAGCAATCTTTGGAGAGCCATACGCTGATGAAAATATTAGTACGCCGAGAGACATCTCTACCACCCCCCCCCCACCCCTCTATTGGAAATTACCACAAAAACCTATGGCTCCGCCTCCAGACGCGATCCCTCTCATACCCTTAAATAGGTCCCGCTACCACCAAAACCTCACCAACCACTCTTGCACCCTCTGCAACCATTGTACCGTCCCCTCACCCACATTCCGTTCAAATGTACGGTGGATCCTCTCCTGCGGAGCCTAGAGCAGCCCACCAGCTGGCAGGATTCGGAGACCTTGCTACGCTCTGAGTACCCGTTCTGGCAGAAGACCGCCACGGACCGGGCCGTCGACGTCATGGACCGTAAGAACACGAACGTTTTAGTGTAATGGGGTCGTACGGTGGCCCCGCCGCCTGCGTGCCCCAAACTCCTCTGTGTAAGTAAAACTTTTTGCCGCCACCACCAAGTACGTGAATAACTCTCTCTCTCCTATTGCCACGAATCTGGCGAAGACCATGACGAGGAGGCCGACCTACAACAGCGGCCTAGAGGCTTCCACCGCGGTTTGTTATATCGCGTCCTTAACGCAGCTTTTGGGTAGTAATGGCACCGGGGAGGCCATGTGACTGCTTTGCAGGACTTGAAAAGCGCTGTAATAAGGTCTAGTTTCAATAAACTGAAGCTCATAACGCAATTAGACTGCCTGATTTTGTATTTTCTGGTTGTAACATGAGCAGTCCGCTCACTACGCACCTCGGATACAACGAATGCAATCCACGTGACTGTCAGGTTTTAAGCGGGGTTGGCTGTACTAGGTTAACCTTTGTTCGCCTATAGAAGCAAAGCGGTTTTGCGGCCTGTAGTCGTGGGTTCAATTCGCGGTACATCAGGAAAAAAATCTCAGGTGCGCAACAGCATGCCACCGTCTTCGCTCGCCTACAACTTATGGTTCATTTTTTTTAATCCTAGGTTCAAATTAGCTGCAACACCTTGTATATTAGATTAACCTGGTATGCAGGAAGGGAAGTAGTCGTGTCTATGTGGAAGCCGGGAAAGCGTGTACAGACTTCTTAAGCGGCGATAATTCTGTCGCACCTCCGTCATTTCCCTCTTGCCTTGTTGTCGCTGAGGGCCGCATGCACCGTCGCTCTAATGAATGCGGAGGTTCGGCAATGTCTGTTGTATTGTGTGTTGATTTCCTTTCCGTAAAAACTATGTCACCATGGATGCTTTGTAACCCCGGCGAGCCACTTCCGCAAAAACCTCGTGGGCACTGCCCGGGTGATAAAGGCTGCCGCTGGTTAGTTTTCTTTAAAAGGCCGTTACAGGAATTAGCTTAATTGGCCTTTCGCTGAATTCGAACGACGTCTTATGTCTTTATTCTCGCAAAACCCACGACTGGCAGTTCGCACATTGCAAGCTCCCGCTCTATTGACGCCAGTGCGAGGATGGGCGCCTATTGCTCATCCTCAGCCCGAGTGTGCTTTACGGGTGGCGTACATGGCGTTCTTCTGCTGGACGGTGACCACCCGGTCGTCGAGGAGGACGTAGAAGGTCTCGTTCCTCTTCTCCGCTTCCTTGTAAATCTGGAGGCCCGGCAGGTCATTGTTCTGGTACTTGATGCGGGCTACGACTACTGCCAGGTCGGACTTGCGCCACTGCATGTCCGGGTCGTTGTAGAGGAAGTACTCTTCGAAGTTTTCAAACTTCACGAGCTGGTTTGATTGGAAGTTCTTCGGAAGGGGATCCCAGTAGTACGAGTAGACTCCGGTGGAGAGGACGTGCTGCAAGTGGCGCCAGGAAAAAACGAGGGGCACGCGTGAATAGCCGCACCTGTTCGGTGAGGGTGGCGCTAAAGAACCAATGCACAGTGCTCCATCCCAGCACCTAGTTCAGTCACTGATTAGAAGGGCTCCTTGCGAGAACCTTATCTAAAAGACGGCGAAGAAGCAGCGAACTGTGCGCAGTCGCTGTCGAAAGCAACACGAGCACTCCCAGACTCACCCGAATGTGAAGACCATGTGTAGAGCTGTCTATGGAGCTGCGTTCCTTCTTCCATACATCTTTTATACCCTTAGCTCGAAGCGGGCAACACACTTTTAGCCAACAGCTGCTAAAGTTTTCGGTTACGACATACTGGAACGGTGATAAGCTCGCGGAACGCAGTTATGCAGGTATTGCTGAGTAAGGAAGCATGCCACCAAATCTGCCGTGGATGGCGACGGCTCGATAACAGTTCATGCTGTGTTACGACCCGCTTGACATATCAAACAGGTGAAGGTCAAGCGGGATAAACGGATGAATATTGATTCTCAGATAAACGCTTGATTGTCGGGAAATGTATGTATAGACTGGCTTTGCCATTAGGTTTGGTTTGGTTTATGGGGTTTAACGTCCCAAAGCGACTAAGGCTATGAGAGACGCCGTAGTGGAGGGCTCCGGAAATTTCGACCACCTGGGGTTCTTTAACGTGCACTGACATCGCACAGTACACGGGCCTCGAATTTCTCCTCCAAAGAAATTCAGCCGCCGCGGCCGGGATCGAACCCGCGTCTTTCGGGCCAGCAGCCGAGCACCATAGCCACTGAGCCACCGCGGCGGCTGCTTTGCCATTAAAAGGATCTCTGAAAAAAAAAAAAAAATTACCAAAACACTGACTGAACCCATAGCCAGAGGCTAGTGTGGAGTTCAGAAACAAAATATATGAAGGCAATGACACAGCGCTTGTGAAAAATGAAAAGCACAAAATCACGGCGAAAGACCCGAATACATCATACAACAAGGAAAGAATAAAATAATGTGCATTTTACAGCAGAATGAAAAAAAAAAAATCTTTCGTGAACAACATGGTACAACAGACACAAACCGAAGACAACTGTCACATATGTCAAATAAGGCTCATAAAGTATGTTCGCAATTCTCTATTTGTTTCATGAGACTGCTTTATTTCTGGGGGTAAAGCATTCCAAACCTTGGCTCCTGAAAACTGCACCAATCTTTCGCTGTAAACGTTATAATTCGGTGGTAGATTAAAGTTACTATGGGTAAGGTTTCTTGTGAGTCGAGAAGATGAGCGAAACAGGGAGGCATTGAAAGGTTGATTATATTTGATTATGTTGTTTACACACACCGCTATCTTTAAAGAGCGCAAAAGGTCAAAAGGAAGGATATTTAATAGCTGGAAAAGTGGTTTACTTGGCTCGGTATACTTGCTTTGTGTTACAATTCGGATAGCCCGTTTTTGTAATCGCCGGAATTGATCAAGGTAAGTATTGTATGTCAGACCCCATGATTCTATACAGTATGTTAAATGACTATTAATAAGTGCAAAATAAAGGGTACGCAGAGTTTGTGTGTTAAAACAATCGCGGGCCTGTAGTAAGGCGTAACAGCCTGAGGCCAACTTCGAACAGACGGCGATAATCTGATTTTTCCAGTGAAGATGTTCATCTAGAATGACTCCAAGATACTTAAATGAGTGTGTTCGTTCAAGTGGGTGGGCATTAATAAAAATGTCAATTTGGTTGCTATGGATGACTTTTCCTCTTGAGCTAAATACTATATATTTGGTTTTGCTTGAATTAATTGTTAGCTTGTTGGTAAAAAACCAGCTTGAAATTTTTTCCAATTCAGTGTTTGTTTTTGCTTCTAGATCCTCATGGTTGTCAGCTGTAACTATGATCGCAGTGTCATCTGCATACATTAAAATATCCGAGCAACTTAGGACCTTCGGCAAGTCATTCAAATATAACGAAAATAACATGGGCCCTAAAACAGAGCCTTGAGGAACCCCTGTCTTTAAATATTGAAGGCATGATATAATGTTATTCATAATTACAGCTTGTTGACGGTTTTCAATGTAACTGGAAAGTAAGCGGTAGACTTCACCGCGGAATCCATAATGGTTTAACTTGTTGAGCATAATAGCGTGGTCCACGGTATCAAACGCTTTCTTTAAATCAACAAATACAACGGCGGCCAGTTTGTTTTCATGTAATGCTGTATTAATTAACTGAGTCAAACTTAGGACTGCAGATGCCGTTGAATAGTGTTTTCGAAATCCATGTTGCTGTTGACAGAGTAAGTTATACTTTTCTAAAAATTTGCAAATATTGTTAGATAGAATCTTTTCGTAAATATTATTAATAACACTTAGGACAGAAATGGGTCTGTAGCTTGACGGGTTGGATCGGTCTCCATCCTTGTATACCGGGACAACTTTGGCAATCTTTAGTACGGAGGGGTATTTTGCACATTTTAATGAATGATTAAAAAGTTTGCATAATATGGGTACCAAGATATCAGTGTTGTCCTTAAGCAAGCGTGGGTAAATTCCATCCAGTCCGGCAGATTTATTACCTGGTAAGCTGATAATAATGGATGTAATTTCATCGGGTTCGATCTCAAACATTCCAAAAGTATTGAGAACTGGACTGGATGCAATATATTGTTGTTGCGATTCAGGAAGCTGAGCAGCTAATGACGGGCCGATATTGGTGAAAAAGGAATTGAATATTTCTGTAGTATTGCGATCTATTCTGTCCGGAAGAACCCGGCGCAAACTGGGTTTGCCGGCGACTTCATTTATTATTTTCCAGACCTTATGTGTATTGCCGGAAGCCTGTTCAACGAGACGCGTGTAATATGCTTTTTTACGTGCCCTCATCATCGACACGGATCTATTGCGCAGGCTCTTAGATTGATTTAGATAGTAAGCATTATCTTTGTGTTGCCTCCACTTGCGGTACCATGTATCCTTTTCTTTTAGAACGGCCAGGATTGGCTCAGTCATCCAAGGGCATAGTGGCACTTCGTAAGAGCGAACACTAATATTTCTGCTGCACTTAGTAACCATTTGAGAGAGCATGTCTATTAGGTTACTAAATTCTGTATCAACATCATCATGGTATATTAGACTAGGGTCGACGGCCAATAGATTTTCATGCAGTAGTGCATAATCTATTTTAGATACATACTTCTTGCTCTCACGCTCTGGTTTTATATTAGTGTCGACAGTAACAAAAAGTGGAAGGTGATCGGAAATGGGTTCGCTGTAAACCCCAACGCGTATCCTAGTCGGTATATTTGTTAATGCGTGATCAATAATAGATGAAGAGGAGGTAGTTACACGCGTGGGTGTATTAATCATGTTTCTGAAATTGTACGACGTTAACAGGTTCACGTAGTCTTTGTGGCATTCAGTACTTGTATCTATGTTGAAATCGCCAACAATAATTATGCGTTCTGAGTGTGTAGTAAACGTTTCAAAAATTCCTTCAAGTTTATCCAGAAAGGACGAAAGGCTTGAATTTGGTGGACGGTAAATAACTCCAACAGTGAATGAATGGGGCAGTTTTATGAACAGTGTTTCTATGTCTGTATGACTGAGGGTGACTGGTGCCAAAAGCGAGAAAGGTAGACCATTTTTGACAAAAAAGGCAACACCACCACCACGGTGTTTTGATTCTCTCGGATGAGATAGCATAACATAGTCGGGAAGCATAACATTCTCATCTTTTTGCAGCCAGGTTTCTGTAAGCGCTACAATATCAAAAGATTGGGAATATCTCGTCAAGGAAGCCACTAGAAGGTTCAGGTTCTTTCTCACACTGCGGATATTAGAGTAAAATATTGACGTACATTTGTCACTGCTTAACAGGTCATCTTCTTCTATGACCATAGACATTGCAAGATCAAACAGGTACTAAAAACACAAGAGCATTGGTAATCAAACAATTTGTTCCAGGTCATCTTCACAAGTTATGTGCATTACTTTCGAGCTTTCTGTTTTTCTCATCAGGATTTTGCCTTCAGACACCCATGCGAACTTCCAGCCTCTGTCACGTTTCTTTCCAATAGCTTTGCCGAGCAAAACCTTTTTTTCCGGGCACAAATGTTCGTTGACAAAAACAAGATCGTTCTCGGGGAAGCCAAGCACGGAAGTATTTAGCCTGTTCTTTTTCGCAGCTTGCAAGATTCTGTCACGTGGGGACCTTGACTTAAACTTTACAATTACATTGGAAGGTCCTTTCGCCTTGGTTGGAACACGGTGCATCACGTCAATTTCCTCAGGAGAAAGCTCTACCTGTAGGTAGGAAGATATCTGTGTCATGACGCTACCGAGGTTCTCGTTATCAGATTCAGGGATACCTTTCCATTCGATGTTATTCCTTCTGCTGTATTGCTTCAGTTCAACTAGTTGTGTTTTTAGCTCCTTCAATTCGTTCGTCAGCTTCTTGTTTTCTTTCTGAATTTCCAGATTGTTCTTCTTTACTTCTGTGAGTTCTAGCCTCATCGTTTTAACTTCTGTTCTGAAGTCCTCAAAGGCAGTGTTCATGAAACCCATTGATTCCTTCACTGCTGCTATTTCAGTCTGCACAGCATCACTAGATGAGTTCAGCTTGTTTACTGTGACCTTGATTTCAGTAATGGCCTCCATAAATTTAGAAGTCATTTCCACTAGAACCTTAGTAACTTCTTTAATGCTTTTAGGAGCCTCATCTGCGAGTGTCTTAGCAAAGTTGTCAAGTTGCATCGCCTCGTCGTCCCCCATTTCAACAAGTTTTCCGCAGACGCGTCACAAATAACAAGAGGGCCCAGAGCAGTGCAGCAACCGTAAAATTCAATGAAATAAACTTTCACACGAAAGTGCGCATGCCCACCTGCATGAGTACAGCGATACGGTTAGCAGTTGCACAGACGGCTGCCAGCACCGCTCTGATGTGTCCGTCACTGTCACTTGATGGATGCAACGTCCGGAGACGATGCAGGCCCGTGTGGGAGGCAGAAATATACGTGCGTGCAACTTCTCCTAGCGGGGGTCACAGGACCACAAGGTCCGTCCAGTAGCTAGGAGGCGGAGAGGGCATTGCTATCGTGGTTATTTTCTGTGCTCAGGCCGGGGGGCCTTTGCTTTCACTTTATATCGTGTTTGGCAGTGTGCGTGGTTCTAATATTTCTAAAACGCTATCAGAATCCCATGACCTATAGGCACTGCGCTTTTTAATTAAACTGTCCCAGAGAAAAAGGGAAACTTCAATGTCAAATACAGCATTCACTAATACCTCGCCTGCTCCCTGACGCGTGCTAGGTTTTCCGAGGGTTCCGACATGCTCCGCCGGACGACTCTTCCACCTGCGATTGCCGCAACGAAAAGTCTCCGGCCGTGGTCTTGAGAAGCGCTAAGGGAGGACGTACGCGAAACACGGCCGCCGTGACGACGGTGAGCGGCGGCAGCACCTGGCTGGGCCCCAGGAAGAAGGCGCGGCACAGCCCGCTCTCCATGGAGCTGTAGCCGGGCATGTGGGTGACCTCGCGCAGCTGCTTGTTGGCGAGCAGCGTGTCGTTGTTGAGGAACTCCAGGGCCACCATGCACAGGTAGGTCTCCTCGCCGTTGGCCAGGTTGCCAATCTGCGAGGTGGCACCGAGAGGGGACATGACTGGAGATGTACAATTTCCGGAAATTTGACATGCTGGAAGAAAACGAAAAACTTAAATACTGGGAACATTTGGAAGAAACTCAAAACAAGAACTCGTCGATAATTTATATCCAGATACACCAGAAGTTCGAACTTAAATTGAGGGCTCAACTTAAATCGAGGAGAATGCAGCGAGGTACGGAAAGGAAAATCATCGGTGTAAGGATAAAAGACCACAAAAGAGTAGAGTGGGTCAAGAAAGTTAATGACATCATAGTCGAAATGAAGAAATGAATATTGACAGGGCATGTAATGCGAAGGCAAGATAATCGCTGGTCGTTAAGGGTAAAGGACTGGATACAACGATAAAAGGCGAGCGTACTGCTACGCTCGCCTCGGAGGGCGAAAAGTTACGAGGACGCATGGGGTTAAGAAGTTTTCTCGGACAAAGTGACCACGACTGGCACACGGCAGGGTTAATTGGTGAGATATTGAAAAGGCCTTTCTCCTGCACTGGGCGTATCTATGCTGATGATGACACCTGAAGTTTCACACCGAAAAGGGCTTTTCACGGATTCTTATTCGCATGTGCGCTCTATTGCCTGATGCTTTGTCTACTCAAAGACTGTCAATTAGTGGCGTATGGTATCGATAGTTGCCTGCACTCGTAGCCATGGTGAGGCAAAGAAGACGTATCCGTAGCAACACTAAAAAGTGCAAGCTGTGGGCACCGGAGGGTCGTCTGTTCAATAAGCATCTTCTGTTTGAAGCATTTCGTCTGTTCACGGTCTCTCCAGAAGCCAATTAAGTGAAGTTCTGAGATTATGAAGTATGCTTCCGAAAGGTCATCGTGCCAAGAATTAAGCTCACAGAGAAGCCAATCAGCCTACTTTTAAGAAACGTCTGGAGAGCGAATTGCACTACAGTGCCAGAAGATGCCTGATGAGGCGTTGCCACAGGTGATATAACACTCGAACTGATACTGCCTGGAAGCTTTCGAGCTTTGAAGGCTCGCATTTGGGCTGCCGTAAATTGCACACGCTACGTGGGCCACTCTCGGCGGTTGACATTGATAGGGTGATGAAGCAAACAGTAGAAAAAGTCGAAAAAAAAATAAAAGACTCTCACGTGGTGTTTGTACACTTTGCAGTGGAAGAGAGCATTCTGATACAATCGTACTTCGTTTCCTTATGCACCATGCTTTGCATAACACTTTTCTGGAACAGCTTTGCCGCTTGCGGTCAGCAGGTCACCCTGAATAGGTCCTGGTTTCTGCTGCCGAATCACTATCTAGCAAAGTGAAATTAAAGCACATTCGTCACAACGAAGATGCGCCTCGTCAAGAAATGAGACTTGCTGTAATGCCATACATGCACAAAGTCTCGCATAATGTTAAAAAGGATGCCACGAGATACGGTATCAACGTTGTTTTCTGCTCCCACGAAAATATCGTCATTCTCTGTCTGTGCCTCAACCAATAAGCGCACAAAGAAGAAATGCAATGGCAAACAACAGTGTATTCACAAAACGTGCATGCAATGTTGCATGCTCTCTCTCTCTCTCTCTCTCCCTGTAATATGGAAAGATCTACATTGGCCAGACTGGCCCATGTATTAATTATCGCTTAAGACAGCACCGCACCTCGCTGCAACCGGCTAATACAGCCAGTCTGCCTAAACATTGCAACCATTGTTAAGACTGTAACCCCCTCTTCAATGATGTCGGATTCATCGGCCGCCGAAAAACACAGATAGAGCGAGACATCAAGGAAGCATTTAAAATAAAGAAGCTAGGCACTGTACGCGTCAGCGACAGCTCAGCCCGGCTCACTTGAAGAGAATTCCATTTCATGAAAGGGGCATGGTTTGTGGCATGCGAGATAACAGACCTGCAGTATCAAATGTCTTTTTTTTTGCTATTCTGCTATCTTTTTGTAGGCATTGCTTCTTGCACGCATGTGCACCAGGCTGTTATGACAAATTTCAATGAATAAAGTTAAGCTGTGTTTCCAGCGTCGTCCTATCTACTACTACTTCTTGCGAATGCATCCTTTCCAGCTGGTTTTTCCGTGATCACGCTCCAAATGACGCACCAAGCTAAGCTTCTTCAACCCTATTATCACCATGTCAGGTAAGGGAGTCTGTTTTTCAGAAATGAGAAATGAGCTCCACACTGTTGCCAAGACAATAAAGGACTACAAGGAGTTTCTTTTGTGTGTGTGTGTGTGTGTGGGGGGGGGGGGGTGCCGCAAGTCCTTCCTCTGAGTCTTGCAGAGGAAGCAAAATGTAGTAGCGAAAAAACAACAGCAGATTCAAAATTCAGTTTTCAAACTTGCACCACATGTACAGCTGCATTCTCATTTATTTATTTTACCCTCAGGGCAAAGCATTACAGAGGGGATTGGGTAGTACATAATAACACTGAAAATACAAAGAGCAGAGAACAATAAATTGCCAGTACATATATATAAGTTAGAATAACTGATAAACACAATGTATCATCCAGTATAAGCGGTAACAGCAGCCCGAAACAATACAGGGTCAGGAATTGTGGCAACAGAAGAAGGAAGGTGTTTCCAGTCATATGACGTGCGAGGAATAAAAGAATCCGTGAATGTTTTAGTTTTGCATGTAGAAATGCCTACCTTATGTATGTTATCTGTGCAGCGTGAAATATATGAAGGGGGAATAAATAATCCGTAGCGAATGAACTCATGATGAAATATTTTGTGAAAAAGGCACAGGCGTGCAATTTTGCGTCGTGATGCAACTGAAGTTCGGCCCAGTGTATCCTACATAGCCGTTACGCTTGACGTACGCCGTAAGTCGGAGAGAATAAAGCGCGCTGATTTGTGTTGTACTATCTCCAGTTGGTCGATCAAACTCTTAACACCAGGGTCCCAGATTGATGACGCATATTCTAGTTGTGAACGTACGAGTGTCGTATAAAGTAGAAGTTTGATGTTAGTTGTGGCTGCGTGAAATTTACGTCTCAGATATCCGAGAATGCGATTAGCTTTGTTAATGATGTTTTCAATGTGTGCATGCCAGCTAAGGTCAGGCGTAATATGAATTCCGAGGTACTTATATTTTGTAACTGAATCAAGTAAGACACCATTAAGAGTATATACGGGAAAATCACTACTAACACGAGAAATGCGCATAAGTTTGCACTTCTCAGAACAGACTGCCGCAACAACTGTCATTTCGGTCTTCTCTACAACTGACAGGTAAGTATAATTAACCCAATTTTTTTTTGAAACGAACAAATGAAAGGAAGCGCACTTTCTCGCGTTTTTTTTTTACAATTTTTGACACAGCTGCCCATTACAGCGTCAGTGTTCACTATAATAATTGCTCAGTACCTCATTTACGGGCTCTTTAGACCATGTCCAATTATTTTTTTTTCCTCTTTACCATTGTTCGAGAAAGAAAAAACGGAAAAAAATACTTTTCCTTTTCCAGAAGGCTGTTTTTTTTTCTCCGCGCCCTCTCATCGCTATAGAATAGTCGCTCGCTGAGAACAATGGCACCCACGCGGATCATCGCCAAAGGGACGCCATGAGTTATAAGGCTATGCGACGGAAAGTGTGCGGGCCTAGTCGCCACGATGACAGTGCTCTTCCGGCTGATGGCTTCGAAGGAGTAGAATAGGCCTGCCGGATGAACTGAATCGAGACGCTCGTCGAATTATTATTTAATTGCGGAAGCAATACTGCTTGCACTTTCAAGCCTTTGCCGTGACGCGGCGGTGCCATGAACCCCGGGTGACGTCATGCGTGACGTAACGCCGAAGAGCTGGGCGACTATCTCGCGCCGTCGGAGGAAGCGGCGGTGCCACCACCGGCGCCCAACTCCTGCGCTCTCCGCTAGGAGCGCAATTGTGGCGTTACGCCGAAGATATTAGGCTCAACTCACGTCGCTAGTAAGCAGTAGCTGTGCCAACCACCAGCGGCTTAACATTGCTTCGCGACGATGCCGCCCACCGCTAGGGAAGCTCGTCGCAATGCGCGTAAGAGACAGCAGCGAGCTATTCATCCTTCTCTCAGGTGCAAAAACAACAGCCGTCGCCGCTGTTGAGACACGGCGGATGCGGGCTGAAGAAACGGATGAAGTTGCTTTCGCAATTTCCGGGCTTAACCAAGCTGAGCCTCTGCCAATTTTTTTTCAAAAGCTTTTAACCAACACGCGCTTTCTCGCGGAGCAGTAAATTCCCTGTGCGCAGCCATGAGAAATGCATGTCCGCAGTACGAAAAGATGGCCATGCAGCACACCGGTCGCTTTAAGGCCTCGATTCAAGTGTGCCAGGAGGACGCACCTTGAAGGAGTTCGGCTCGATGTGGTACATGCCAAAGCTGTAAGTGTAGGTCTTCTCGTCGTCGTAGTCCTTGATCCAGCTGGGTGGGACTTTCCGCCGCTGCTTCGTGTGGCCGCCTGGTGGAGAGAAGGAAGTGATTTCGAGACGCCGAACAAAGCACGTCGAAAAGAGGTCAAATGGTAACGATTTTCACGCGCACAGTCGTCGACAGGCGACAGCAGCAGGAAGAACTTGGGAGCCTTCTTAACCACATTCTTAATGAAAAATATGCGAGGATAGCATTTAGCTTGCCTGCTATGTTTTCTACAATGATTCTCTAAAGTTCTCACGAGTTTCCTACCAAACAACGATTGGAAACGGTTCCATTGCCCTATTATGGTAAGTATAAGTCCTCCCAGCCGGGGTGGTCGAATTTCGGTGGAGACGAAACTCTAGAGGCCCGTGTGCTATGCGTTACGTTAAAGAACCCCAGGCGTTCGAAATCTCCGGAGCCCTTCACTACGGCGTCCCTCATAGCCAAGATAAATCAAGGTAAACCAATCATCACCTTCTAGAACGTTGCAGTATTATTATTTCTGACGCTAAAGGTGCCACACGGCATAAAACGAGATGTCAGTAACGAACGTTTTGATACGTTAAAAAAAACATGAAGTTCGGTTATGTATCAAAAGTAAAAATACCAATACCTTCATTTGGATTTGCATATAAGATTATGCTAAGCCTATCTACTTATCCAACTTTATCCACCCGTTAACGCTACTAATCCACTTTCTGGGTTTCTGGGAACGGCCTACTTCCGAACATTGGGAGGTCCTTTGAAATTTCGGGGGTGGGCCGCCTACCAAATTTTGCTGCCCTTGGTTTGGTTTGGTTTATGGTGTTTAACGTCCCAAAGCGACTGAGGCTATGAGAGACGCCGTAGTGAAGGGCTCCGTAAATTTCGACCACCTGGGGTTCTTTAACGTGCACTGACATCGCACAGTACACAGGCCTCTAGAATTTCTCCTCCAAAGAAATTCCAGCCGCCGCGGCCGGGATCGAACCCGCGTCTTTCGCGTCAGCAGCCGAGCACCATAACCGCTGAGCCACCGCGGCGGCTGGGGCCCTTACGAATTTAGAAAATGGAGGGTGCTGATGAAGCTTTGATGCTCTTGACAAATCGGGGAATTTCGTGGCACAGAAGCCGGAAATGTTTCGTGAGATGACAACTGAAATGCTGGCGCATGTCGTGCCCCTTTGAACCCGCTAAGAAGGCAAGTGTAATCATTAAAGGCCTGCTTAGTTTTTCATAGGATTAGGCTACTCGTTTTAAACTTCACTTTTGAACCGGCTTTCTTTTTATTTTCCTTTGCACAGAAGCAGCGCGCTGCTCACACCGCCCATTTATACTTTTTCTTTCTCGTGCGAGTTTTTTTTTTTTTTTGTAAAATTAAAAACGCGTTGCCTGAGGTCTCACAGATGTTCCCCTTTTCTCTCTGCACTTTGCGAATGAACAAATGGCAGCAAGAACACGTAGACCTGGCGATGGTACGAGGGGTGAGCTGGGCATGTTTTTGGTCCTCGTGTTCTGATTGTGTCGGCCCAGGATAGGATAGGATAGGATAGGATAAACTTTATTTGCTCTATTTTACAAGTTATTACGGTCGACAGAGGTCGGCGCCCCTATTCCAGGGCATCGCTGAGCTTGGCTGGTCGCTGGGCATGGATGACCAGCTCTCTCTGGAGAACCGGGTTGCCGCTGGAGAGCAAACTCTCCCACTGTTCCGCCCTCAGATTTTTTATTCTATGGAAAGCCTCTTTCATTTCATTTCATTTATTTATCTTAAAGGCCCCTTTCGGGGTATTACATAAGGGGTGGGTTAATCAAAAATTGGTACATTTTTTCACGATGACATATGAAGTTCAATGTTGGCGTTGAAGAGTGACGGGCAGGTGATAGCAGCAGCGGAGTGGGAGAGGCCGTTCCAGTCTGACGCGGCTCGTGGAAAGAAGGAGGTGGAAAAGGTTACGGTACGGGCACGTGGTCGAGTAACTTGAAGGGGGTGACCAGTGCGATGTGATATGCGCGGCGGAGGTGCGCAGATGTATGGTTCATGGCCGAGTGAGCTGTAATAAAATTTATGAAAAAGAGATAGGGTTGCGACGCGACGACGGCAAGAAAGACTTCGTAAGTTGGACAGTGATTTCAGGGATGACACACTGACTTCGTATGAATATTGGGAGTGAATGAAACGGGCGGCGCGATTTTGCACGGCTTCAAGTGCATCGATTAGATATGCTTGATGGGGGCTCCAAATGGGGGATGCGTATTCTAGTTTTGGTCTTACCAATGATGTGTAAGCGAGTAATTTTACCTCTTTTGTTGCGTGACGTAAATGGCGCTTCAGATATCCAAGGGTTCTGTTTGCAGATGAAATAACATTAGTAACATGTTCCCGCCAAGTTAGATCATGACACACAGTGATACCTAAGTATTTATATGAATGAATGTGCTCTATTGGATTGTTAGAAATTCTATAGGAAAAGGACAACGGATTAAGCCTGCGGTGAAACGAAATAAGCTTGCATTTGTTAGGGTTAAGTGTCATTAGCCAATCATCGCACCATTTTTCAATGCGGTTAAGATCATCCTGAAGGGCTTTTTGGTCGGAAGTGTTAGTTATTGAGTGGTAGATAACGCAGTCGTCGGCGAATAAACGGATATTGCATGATAGATGTTCTGGCAAGTCATTTATGTATATTAAGAAGAATAGAGGACCTAGGACAGAGCCCTGAGGTACGCCTGAGGTTACGGGGGCAGAAGGAGATGACTGGATGTTAACAGCAACTGATTGAAAGCGACACGTTAGAAATGCTTCAATCCATTTTAATATGTTAGGATGCAAGTTCAGCTGCGATAGTTTTAGCATCATCGCTTCTTTTGCCTCGTTTCTTCGTTTCGCCTCGTTTCTTTTGCATTCCCACATGATATGATATACGGTGGGTTTGGCCCCACACCATGGCCATATGTCCCTGTATTGATCCGGGTGCATTTTGCTTAGAATATGTAAGTTCGCAATAGTTCCCGTTTGCAGTTGCTGCCAGTATACTGCTTCATGTTGATTTCAAACGTTTTGTGGGGGAGGATACTTTGCCCTCATTCCTCTGTAACAATTCAATATCTCCGAATACTCCGGGACTACCCGCGAGAACTCCTCAGGGCCCGCGTGTTGCAGCGCTCGGTTCGTGTGCTCGCGAGCTACTTCGTCGGCCATCTGGTTGCCCTCGATTCCAGTGTGTCCCGGTATCCAGAAAATAGTGTGTCTGACTGGTTCTTTTGGAAAGTCTGCGCGAAGGAGAATGCGAAGTGCTTTCCGACTGATTCTGCCGTTCATATAGTTACGGCATGCCTCTTTGGAGTTCGTGAGGATTACTTGGGGTCTGTTTGCGCGATATCCCTCCACGGCCGCTAAAGCAACAGCCATTTCTTCTCCTTCGGTTGTCGTGCAATCCCATGCCGACGCGAAAGTGATTTCCTTATAGTCCGAATTTATCACTGCAGGTACGGCTTTCTGCTCTATCTTCCCCCTTTTGTAGGGGTATTGCGCGGCGTCCGTCTATACCGTATTCGCCTTGCCTGCTAGATACTTTTCTAACATCGATGGCCTACCGACGACCGCGGACCGCTACCTTAGGTGCGTGCAGACTTCCATCACATTTCCAGGGCCGTCACTGGACACGGTGTATATACTGTGGGAGTACAGGGAGCTTTTTCAGGTGCAACTGATAAGAATAAGACCGACTACCTGATCAAGCGCGTAAGTTGACTATTATGCACCGATTCGGTGACACGCTTGCCGGCAGAGCCAGGGGATGGCTCGTGCGCATGCGGTTTCGTAGTTCGTCCTTTGAATACCGGCGACATAAAGTGAAGTAAACAGACTAAAATACTGTCGGGATCAAAGGTTTTGGATCCGTGAGAGCCAATTAGATTCCCTCGTTGCGTCACGTAGGTGCCAGGCAGCCTTCTCGCACCATGCCCAGGGAGCGGAAAGCCGCCGCACAGGTGCTGCGGGTCAGACTGCACTTATTGGAAAGGCTTTCATAGGCCTTTCCCATAGGGGTACCCTGTGCCTCGCCATGCTGCTTCCCGGGGCTGCTCTGCGGACCTGACCGTGCCACTAGCACGGGTTAGTGGCATCAGAACTGGCTTGTAAAAGCTCTCAGTGGGGGCTTTTCGACCCCTCGAACGACTTAAGGTAAAGCGTGGTGTTGAATCTCAGAGGTCAGGTGGTCCGCTTGGAAGGTGATGCCCGGTGCGTTCACCAGTTTTGTGAAATCGCGATTAAAGATGGCCGTCAGTGATAGCATCATAAAACGCACTCCGTGCGCCACCTCTCATTCGTTCTTCGGTTTCCCAGGCATTTTCCAGGAGAAGTCAATGCTGAGACGTCAGATCGCACACCGGCCCGGACAAAGACAAATCCGCATACTGAAACGTACACTAGCGCACCGAGGCTCCCTCTAGACACTTGTTCTCTTTAAAGAGTGTTCGCGCTTACTCATCACGTTTCTCGATTTCTTGGGGCATGCTACCACCTCTCTTCGGCGTGAAGTTTTCCAAGTCCGAGGAATTCAAGATGGCGGCCCCCATAGTAAATCGATATAGCAACCCAATTTGTAATTGATTGGTGACGTCATTAGAATATTGAACTGGTGACTGGTGACGTCACTGATTTTGTGACGCCATTATTAACTAGTTACATGACGATGTTTAATCTCTTCTAACTCAGCAATTAATGAGCCATCGTAAAACATATTAGATATTTGGAATCCTCTATATTAGTATAACAAGTTAGACACCAAATTAAACTACTGAAGTTAATATTTAGTTATGGTTAAGATTGTGTTTGACTGTAATTAACTACCCGATAACGTCATTACCTTACTAATGACTATTCCTAATGGCCTCAATGAGTAGGACATGTTAGACACCAGTATTATCTAATTAGGCTAATATTTACTTATGGTTAAACTTAACAAGGCGGCCATGTTGTCAGCACTTGGAAGCTCAATTTCATACCTCATGGCAACCGCGCACCTACCGCCTTGAAGTAAGGAAGTGGCCCTCCAAAGAGTCGAAGAAAACTTTTCGGCCCAAATTGGTCGGAAATATCTGACGTCGAGGTGGTGGGCGCCCCCTCGCCGTAAGGTATGGAAAAGTAGCCTAATCACGTGGCAATACACCACATGGACGGTAGACGGCGCTACCGAACAGCTAACGCTCATTACTTCGTCTTCCAGACGGTGGCGGCATTTTTTTCATTGTTTTTTTACGTCAAAATCCCATCTTCCTGCCCTCTCTCTACAGTGGAACACTACGGACAGGCCCAGAGCCCTGGGAACTTCGCTGTCCGCTGTCCATCAGAAAAAAAACAGCAAGCAATATCGTATCGCTGCACTCGATCGCACCCACAGTATACCGTTCCACGCCCACACTCGGGTTCTAGATCTTTCAAGCCCGACATACACTGCCACGCCGAAATGTCGGCACAGCGTTCAATCGGTGTCAACCCTATCAGGTGGTGAAACACCTGCGACGGAGGCGTGCGGATCTGTGCCAATGCTCACCTTTGAATATGAAAGGCGTTAGGGTCAGGAAGACAGCAGCAGCCAGGCTGAAACAGTGCATCTCGAACCAGAGGACGACAACCGCTGCGGTTCCACTCGGGAAAAAGGCGACCCCTGTGCAGTTCGCGGTGGCTCCAGCTTCGTCTTCTTTCTCGCTCGCGTGAACACGCGCTCAAGGAGCAGCCGCAGAAGCCGAGGACATTGGCTCAAGGATGAAAAACGTGTTTTTTATTTATTTGTTCCTATTAATTGCATAAATGACGGTATTAAGGTTCTGTGAAGAGGCCTTCAAAATCTTTACTGGTCAAGAAAATTCGCCGCAACGCTACAGGAGAGCTTTGTGCAATGCTACGAGCGACCGACTCGCGGCGCTAGGGTGCCCCCATCCAGCTTGCTGCATGCCCCAAAGGTCACTGTACCAAAGGGCAACGAGTGAATGTGACTACGAAAAGTGGGCCTTGGGCGATCGCTACACTGGCCACTTTTGCGACCATCTGAACTAAACTGGTCGTCATTCTTTCTACGAACTCTCTCGTACATTTTGTTCCCGCTTCCTCACACTGTATTGAAAATTGCTTTTGAGGAAGGAAATGACGCAGTATCTGTCTCACATATCTGTTGTTGTTGTTGTTGTTGCGACTGAAAGAGGGATGAAAAGGAAAGTGCACAGGCCTGCCGACTGGCTCGACCCGAGCCACAACCGCTGCCACGTGCAGATAGAGGAGAGTGAAAATATAGGAGGAAAGATGGTTGGTTGGTTGGTTTATGCGGTTTAACGTCCCAAAGCGACGTGAAAGAGGAGACGCGCGTCGCAATAATCACGTCCGCCGAAGCGAAGACGATGGCTGAAACAACAGATATCTCAATGGACACCCGAACCGCGCCGCAAGCGACGGCCTAGAGGAGAGAGCGAAAGAAGAAAGGAAGAAACAGGTCTGACACTGTATTATGAAACCACGTTTTTTATTGCGAAAGCAATACTGCGCTAGGTTTTGAGCCTTCAGCGTCGTCCCGGCGGCTCCACGTTTGACCTTTAGCTTGACCTCTGTTGTGGCGTTCATTGATGAGCTCTGACATAGACAGCGTTGTAGACTGCGTTGATTTGGAAGAAAATAAAGGCGCCTTACCACCTCTGTGGTTTAGTGGACACCTCAATAGCACTTTAAGTTAATTCCGGCGTTCATTGATGCGCTCTGAGAGAGAGAGAGAGAGAGAGAGAGAGAGATAAACAACTTTATTGCCATAGATTGGCGGGATTTAGGGCAGGTGGGCTTGGTGTGGCCCCCAGGTGGGGGCGACTTCCTGGGCCCACGAAATGAGCGCCAGTTGGATGCTCTTGTCTGGCCTTCTGAGGAGTTGGTTCCATCCGTCTTCGGAGCGAGCTGGCAGTAAGGTTCGAGGGGGCGGATTTCCCGCGCAACCCCAGAGGATGTGAGCCTAGGTGGCAATTTCTCCCTGGTAACAATTTTGGCAGACGGGGTCGTATTCCCCGTCTGTGATGAGTGAAAGTCTAGAATGGCTAAGGATAGAGTGTGTCTGCAACCTGCGGGGCAAGGTGGCTTGCGCTCGATTCAAGTCGGGGTGTGGAGGCGGGAACTGGCGTCTCATCTCTCTGTAGAGGTTTTTAATTTCGGCAAAGGTCTGGGGAGCCTCGGCAAGAGCGTCTGGGTCCGTGGGGTCGGCCGCCCGGTTGGTTAGTCCTCGGGCTAGTCGGTCGACCCCTTCGTTTCCAGAGTTTCCCGCGTGGGCGGGTACCCAGACCAGGTTGATCTTATGGGTCGGGAGTGCAGCCGCGAAGGATGCGTGCAGCGGGGTGGCAGATAAAACCTGCCGAGTAATTTTGTATTGCTCTTTTGGAGTCACTGAGGACTGTGCGCGTACGTGGGTCAGCGATGGCCAGCGCGATGGCGGTTTCTTCTGCCGCTGTGGGAGAGGGAGCTACTACTGTGGCGGAGGTGACGAGAGTAGACTGTGGCGTGGTTGCACAAGCCACGTATGTGTTTGCACTTTGCCGTGCAGCATCTATGTATATTGCGTGTTCGTCGGCAAGGTATGTGGCATCTAGTGCTTGGGCGTTCAGCTGACGGCACGTATCATGGCGGCCTGGTAGCATGTTTTTGGGGATTGGTTTTATAACTAGGCGTCCACCCCACGACGCCCTTTCGGAATGGGCGTCGTGGGGTGGACGTCGCCTATGGGGTTGATGTTGAGACGGTCAAGTATGAGCCGCCCGTGTTTAGTGAGGGAGAGGCGGTGGATTTGGGCGGTCTTGTGTGCCTCTATGAGTTCTGTGAGCGTGTTGTAGATGCCGGGTTGGAGAAGGTGCTGTGTGCTGGCGTACTGAGGTAGCCCCAGTGCCGCTTTGTACGCTGAACGTATAATGCTGTTAACAGCTTCCTCGTCCTTCCGGCGGAGGTGATAGTAGGGGTAGGAGTAGACTATCCTGCTAATGAGGAAAGCTTGCGTGAGCCGACAGAGGTCATCCTCCTTCATACCTTTGCGGCGGGTGCTGATGCGGCGGATAGGGCCGTTGATCTGATTGGCTGTGGTGTGGAGGCACTGAATGGCCTCCGAGTTTTGCGTGTTGTTCTGTATTAACATACCCAGAACGCGGATGGTGCGGAACGGAGGTATTGGATGTGTGTCGACTTGAAACACAATAGGTTCTTGCGGGTCGGGGACGGGCAGGCGAGCTCGTCTGTCCCTGATGACTAGTAATTCGGACTTCGTGGAGGAGCATGTGAGCCCGTTCGCCTGTACAAAGGAGTGTACTTTATCGATTGCTGTTTGGAGGGAGTTTTGGATTTCCCCGTCAGAGCCAGAGTTGGTCCACAGGGTAATGTCATCGGCTTATATTGAGTGTTTAATGTGAGGTATCTCTTCCAGGAGCGGAGGGACGCCTCTCATTGTAGTGTTGAAAAGGAACGGAGATAGGACTGCTCCTTGTGGTGTTCCTCGGGTGCCTAGTGTGATCTTCTCGCTGTGGAGGTCTGCAATGTGAAGTTCTGCTGTACGGTTATGAAGAAAGTCGGCGATATAGATGTAAGTGCGAGTGCCTACATTCATTTGTGAGAGGTTTGCCAGGATGGAAGCATGTGACACGTTATCGAAAGCCTTGCTGACATCTAGGCTTAGGATGGTTCGTGTAGCTCGGATGGGTCTCGGATCGAGGATGTCGTGTTGGATTTGCCACATAATGTCTTGAGTGGAGAGGCCGGTTCTGAAGCCGATCATAGTGGGGGGAAAAAGGTCCTCTTGGTCTACGTGAGTGTGGAGTCTATTGAGTATGACGTGTTCCGTGACCTTTCCCAGGCAGGACGTGAGCGAGATGGGCCGAAGGTTGCCCAGCTGGAGTCGTTTGCCTGGCTTAGGTATGAAAATCAATTTGGCATGCTTCCAAGTGTGTGGAAGGCGACCCTCATGCCAGTTTTGGTTGAAGAGGTCCGTTAGTGCCTCGACGGACTGATCTTCGAGGTTACGAAGCATCTTCTTGGTTATGTGGTCGTCGCCAGCGGCCGCGGTGGTTTTAATCTGGTTGAGAGCGGCGCGGACCTCTCCTGCCGTGATGTCGGCGTCCATGTTGGTGTTCTGAGCACCCGTGTATTCTGAAGGGATGAGAATTTCAGTGGAAGTATTGATGTATTTGTCTTTCAGGGTAGCGAGGAGTTCCTCATTTGTTCCCTGAAAAGCGTGTATCACACGGGTGAGGTTCTTGTGAGATGTGGATTTGGTGTGAGTTGGGTCCAGTAGATGTCTGAGCAAGAACCACGAGTTTTTGCATCCTAACTGGCCGTTAAGACGGTCGCAGGTTTGATGCCATTGCTCCTGACTCAGTTTGACGGAGTAAGCTTCGATCTCTCGCTCGAGGCGAACGAGACGGAGCTTGAGGAGTCGATTGTGTTTTTGGCGGAGCCAGCGAGCGCTAAGACTGCGCTGGGCCTCCCACATGTGTATGAGTTTGGCGTCGGGAGAGGGGCCATCCTCGTCCTTGGTAGTCGTGGAGGTGGCATTGGCGGTGTCTTCGAGCAGCGAGTTTGTCCATGTGTCCAGGTCGTCTATGGGGGCCGAAATGCGTTTGGCGCGCACGTATCGGAAGGCGTCCCAGTTAGTGTGCCTGATTGTTCGGTTGGGGGCTTTGCTGTGTGTAGCCGTGAAGGTTTTGCTGAGAACATAGTGGTCGCTACCTATGTTCATGCCGAGATTTTCCCAGCGTGCGTCTGGGATGTTGCGGGCGAAAGTGAGATCGGGGCAGCTGTCCTGTGTGACACTGTTTCTAATGCGAGTAGGCCTGTCGGGGTCTAGGAGTAGTGTCAGGCCCAGTGTTTGGGCTGTCTCCCACACTTTGGCTCCCTTACGACCGTATGCTTTGCGGGGGTAGCCCCACTCGGTATGCGGTGCGTTGAAGTCACCTAAGATGAGTAGCATCCCTGTTTGTGCAGTCGCGCAGGCCTTACGAATTAGGGCTGCCACTCGTGTGCTTTTGTCGCTAGGGGGGCTGTAGACGTTGAGGATGTGGAGCGGGGCTTGTGAGCGACTGTTCGGTAGGACCTGTACGAAAGTGTGCGGAACCTCGGGGTAACTAAGGTCTATATGATTAGCTGCTAAATTTCGGTGCACCAGGATGGCGGTGTTGGGCCGGTGGTCTGGTGTCGTTTGTTGGTTATATGCGGCGTAGCTGGTAAGTTTCGTGTCTATGTAGGTTTCCTGAAGTGCGATGATGGGGGGGGGGGTGCGGCTGGGCCTGCAGGGTGTGCACCAAGACTCGCCGCTTCGCCTTGAAACCCCTGCAGTTCCATTGCCAAACTGTGAAGGGGGAGCTAGCCATCGCGTTTCCGGTAGAGTTCGGGGCGCTGTGATAGCGCGACGGGTGATTTAAGAATGCCGCCTGCACGTGAGCGCGCGGTTGCACTCTCCGATGTGGCGACAATAATGGGTGCTGGGTAGTTAGGAGGGGTTGTCGACTTCAAGGGGGTTGCGGATGTCGGGGGATTCGTGAGGCTATCGAGCCTGGCATGAATGTGTTGAGGATTTGCGGGGGTCGCAGCGGAGCACCAGAGAGAGACGACCAGCGTGGCAGGCTTCTAGTTCCGAACTGCCCGTGCCGGGTGTGCGCCCCGAGCACGCGCTGTCCATCTTTATTTTTTTCTAGCGCGCGCTGTAACGCCGATCTTGCGCCGGCGCTTTATAGCATCGCCGGGCGCTATAGGGCCCCCCGCCTAGACGGAACGGCGAAATTTGAGCGCCGACGGGGCAGAGATGGAGTAGCCAGAGATGGACAGTCCGGTAAGTTCATGTCAGGTGCCGGGAAGAGCCGTCGGGTGGAGTGCGCGGGCTCAGGTGGACGAGCCTAGCTGCTTCGCAACGGGCGAATGGTGCTGGGTGCTAAGTTGACAAAGGACATGGGGGCAGGGAAGGCCATGGTCGGGCCGTCACCGACTGTAGTGCTGCCCGCTGACACAAGTGTCATCAGTGTTGTAACGTTGCAGCTGATGTCGATGGGAATCTGACGCACCGAATACGCGGTCACAAGCACAGGAGCGGCCGAAACGGCTCCATGGACTGACAGAAGCTTTGCTGCGACAGCAGCAGCTGTAAAAATATTTGGCACAGGTGTGACCGTCGACACAACGGTGAGAGCCGCGACGATGGCGGAGGAAGTTGCAGGGCTCATTGTCAGGTGCTTGGGTGAAGCGGGATCGACAGTCCGGAGCGCTTGGCCAGGGATGATGCGCGTGTGAGCATGGTCGGCGGTAGGTGGGTGCAAAAAGGTTGTTGCAGTGACAGGCCATGCAGCTGAGACTGCTACATCAGATTGCTGGCTGGGAGCAAAAGACACAGCTTTTGGATGGACAACTTCCGCACTACTCGGTGTCGGTAGCTCGACCTTTCGCTGTAACGCCGATCTTGCGCCGGCGCTTTATAGCATCGCTGGGCGCTATAACGGGGTTTGGATGTTGGCTGCCATTGTGGCGCAGCTTTCTACTAGACGGTCAATGGTGGGGGCGAGTCGAAGGAGGGCGCCCTCGAATTGGGCCATTCGCGCATCAGCTGCCTCGAATTTGGCATCTATGTCTGCTAGTGAGGAGGGGGGAGGTGCTTTACGCTTCGTGCGCTTAGGCTGCTCAGTGTCCATGCGTGGATCACCTACGGGGTCGGATGTGGGAGCGTGAGCCACCTGCTGCGGTTGCAATTTGGGGTTTGCCTGTGCTGATTCTAGGCTATGAATTTTAACGTTTGCTTTGGCCAATTGTAGCTGTAGTTCCTTGACCATGTCTGCCAGCTCCCTTACCTGTGAATCTGGTGGGGAAGCGGTGACTTGTGCAGGAGTCTTCCATCCAACTTGTTTGGCTGCTTTGACCTCCGGCCGGGCTTGAGAGCTGGCCCGAGAGCTGCGTGAGGCGGATGTGGAACGGCTGCGAGTGCGGCTGGAAGGCCTGTCGCTGCCGTCGCTGCCAAGCGGGGGGAAGGAGCCGTCCCGCAGTAGGTTGTGGTCGCCGCGTTTGCGGTCTCGGGACCGGGACTGGTGTCCGGGCTTTGCCGAGTTGGAGCCGCTATCGGTGTCAGTGACCGATGGGGAAGACTTGGGCCTAGTGGAGGACGTGAACCGGTATTCGCAGCTTCTGCTGCCTGTAGGGTGGGCACCTTTGCAGACGATACATGAGGCTTGGCACGTGGGCGGTTGGCCAGCTGGAGGAGGGTCATGGGATGCGTCACAGCGTCGGCAGGTTGGTTGTCGCGGGTGGGGGCACACATCCGCCCTGTGGCCTAGCTTCCGGCAGTTGAAGCATGCCTCCGGACGGCTTTTGTAGGGGAACACTTCAAAAGTGAAGCCGAGATACCTCACGTAGCGGGGTAGCTTGGCATTAGCGATAGTCACCACGAAATGTCGTGTGCGGCCCATGCGGCGTGCGGTGACTACGGGGAGATCGGGGTTTCGAGCTTTGAGCTCAGCGAGGATCTCAGCGTCGGTCTCGTGACTGTAGGCTCTGTATATGATTCCTCGCACGGAGTCATCGGGGGCTGGGGCGTACGTGGCTACCAGGATGGCGTTGGAGTCAATGGTTAAAGTTTGTATTTTAGCATACAGGAACGCCCGTTCTTTGTCCGGTGTGCTTATGGTGACAGTGTTGTTTGTGGGGTGGATGCGGACTTGGTCGGCGGTGATTGCAAGGCGGGCGTCGATCTTGGCGGCGTTGAGGTCGACGGTACCGGCCAATTTGGCCGGGCCGACTGCGTTGAGGTCGACGGTACCTTGCTGTCGGAAGACGATTTTGTAGTCCTCTGTAGGCAGGCGAGGTTGGGTGGTGGCCGGCGGCATTGCCGGTGGTGGCGGGCGTCTGTAGCGGCGTTGCATTTCGAGCGCCGTCCAAGTGCCATCGGCCAGCTCCGCGGCGGTAACATCCGTGCCGGTGACTGTGTTCTGCATCTTTAAATGCAGGGAAGCGCCGTCGTGGCGAAGCGAGCGTCGCCGCCGCAGGTGGGAGCAGAGCACGCACTAGGCGTGCTGAGCCGTTAGGCCTAGCTCCCGCGGTCGGGCGTGGCCGCAAATCGGCCGTAAAGTTGAAGACACTTGCCTGAAAGTGTTTAAAAGTCCCACAGGTGACGCCAGATGGGTGGCGGGCCGTCCTGTGAAAAATTGGTGGCTGTAAATAGCCGGAATCTGGTGAAATCGCCGGAAAATCGCAGACCGCGTATAATATGCGTCCGCTCGCTGCGAGCGCAGTCGGCGTTCCGACATAGCGTTGTAGACAGCGTTTATTTGGAGGGAAGTAAAGGTGCCTTACCAACTCTGTCGTTTAGTAGACAACTCCATAGCACTTTAAGTTAATTCCGGCGTTCATTGATGTGTTCTGATACAGACAGAGCTTTAGACTGCGTTGATTTAGAGGAAAGGAAAGGCGCCTTACTAACTCTGTGGTTTAGTGGACACCTCAATAACACTTTAAGCTAATTCCTGCCTTCACTGATGCGCTCTGACACAGACAGCTTTGTAGACTGCGTTGATTTGGAGGAAAGGAAAGGCGCCTTACTAACTCTGTGGTTTAGTGGACACCTCAATAACACTTTAAGCTAATTCCTGCCTTCACTGATGCGCTCTGACACAGACAGCTTTGTAGACTGCGTTGATTTGGAGGAAAGGAAACGCGCCTTACTAACTCTGCGGTTTAGTGGACACCTCATAGCACTTTAAGCTAATTCCGGCGTTCAATGCAGCACAGAGGCTTTCGCCTTTCACAACTGTATTCGCTAAACTTGCTCGTAATTTGCTTTCGCAACCTTCCGGGCTTAACCAAGGTAAGCCTTTGACAATTTTTATTGCGAAGCAATACTACTTTAGCTACCACCTCAGCCCGTTCCAGCGCGAGGCGGTGGTAGGCACCACTTGACCTTTCGCATGACCTTTGGCATGACGTCATGCAATCTGTGCAACAACGGGGCCCCATCTCGTGCCGTCGCAGCGTGAGGCTGGTAGGCACCAACGGCGGCCTAACTCCCGCTCCTCTCACCAGGGTTGCCGCGCACGGAGTGACGTCATACCATCTGTGTAAAAAAAAAAACGGGGCCCCATCTCGCGCCGTCGCAGCGCGAGGCTGGTAGACACCAACGCCGGTTCGCTCTTCTCGTCAAACCTGTCAGATGCCGCTTCAAGCAAGCAAGACACTTCAGCAGAATGCAAAGAGGAAGCATCAGCGAGCTACGGAGACGGCAGAAGAACGAGAAGAACGACTTTCCAAGCGGCGTTCTCAATATGCAGCCCGACGAAAACGGTCAACGTTTTCGGTAGAAACAACGTCAGAACCTATCGTATTGCTTCGCAATTACCAGGCTTATTAACCAAGCTAAGCCACAGCCATTTTCTTTTTTTAATACGTCTTTTGTGATGAAGAAGAAGTGCCCGCGCGCCAGCGGGACTGCTCTCGGCGAGCACGCGCTTCCTGTTGGTGCCGTTGGAACCAGTGCCTGTCGGTGAACGCCGTTCCGCGCTTTGTGCTTTGTGTCGAGCTGTGCTTTGTGCGTTGTACCCGAAAAACCCATTACAAGTGGTGAAGGTGGACTCTGATCCCGTCCTGGAGCTAAGAAACGGCACCGTTACCACCCAAATGCCGAGAAACACATCCCCGCCGCCGTCATCGGTTCCGCCAGCACCTGTTATCTGCGCTGGCATGCCTCGGCAGCGAGACCCAGCTGTCTTCAGCGGCACAGGTGACAGTGATGTCGAAGATTGGCTGGCGTCCTACGAGCGGGTAAGCACGCACAACCGCTGGGACGATACCATGAAGCTTAACAACGTTATTTTCTACCTTGCTGACGTCGCCAACCTGTGGTTCCGCAACCATGAAGCAGACATAACCACCTGGTCGACTTTCAAAACGAGCTTTGCCGAGGTATTTGGCCGTCCTGGCGTGCGCAAGCTCCGCGCTGAGCAGCGCTTGCGTGAGCGGTCGCAGCAGCCAGGTGAGACGTTCACCAGCTACGTGGAAGACGTCGTAGACCTGTGCAAGCGCGTCAATTCTGAGATGACTGAAGCCGATAAGATCCAGCACATTATGAAAGGCATCGACGAGGACGCCTTTCAGATGCTTCTTGCCAGGCAGCCGGACACCGTTGCCTCCGTCATCAGCTTGTGCCAGAGCTACGAAGAGCTGCGCAAGGAACGCGTCCTCGCTCGTCGCCCTATGCGGCAGGCCGAGGTACTATCTGCGGATGCCATGGTCGCTGGAGAACCCCAGTTCATACAAGAGGTGAAGCGGTTTATCCGTGAAGAAGTTGCACGTCAACTCGCGCTCGTGCATGCGCCCCCAGCTCCGTCACCAGCACTTCCACCGGCCTTTCAGCAGACCATCCAGGCACAGGTCGCAGACGCCCTGCAGATCGCGTATGCCGTGCCACCAGTCCTCCAGCAGGCAGTGGCTGCCCCGCTTACCTACGCCGCCGTCCTGTCCCGCCCGGCTCCTCATACCACGGGCAATTTCTCCGACGCCACAGCAGCTCCGCCGCCCTTGGCACCACGACCTGTCCGGCCGTATCGGGTTCCCGCCCCACCATCGTTGCCGCACATGGCGTCGGCCCCCCTCCCCTACGGTCGCCCATGGCGCACTCGGGACAACAGGCCCATTTGTTTTGCCTGTGGCATTGCCGGACATGTCGCGTGTTTTTTCGTTTTTTTCGTCACTCGATCTGAGATCTGGTTATTGGCAAATACCCATGGCCGACGATGATCGCGCAAAAACAGCATTCGTCACGCCTGATGGGTTATATGAGTTTAACGTCATGCTATTTGGGCTTTGCAATGCCCCTGCTACATTCGAAAGAATGATGGACAATGTCCTGCGGGGCCTACGCTGGAAGACGTGCCTCTGCTACCTTGACGACGTCGTCGTGTTTTCGGCCGACTTTTCGACGCATCTGACTCGCCTGCGCCAAGTGCTCACTTGTCTCACCACCGCAGGGCTGCAATTAAATTTGAAAAAGTGCCATTTCGGAGCTCGCCAACTGACCATCCTCGGTCACGTCGTCTCTAAACACGGCATCCTTCCGGATCCCGCAAAACTTCGTGCGGTCGCCGAATTTCCAAAGCCGTCCACGCCCAAAGAACTGCGGAGTTTCATCGGTCTATGCTCATATTTTCGCCGCTTCATCCGGAATTTCGCCACCATCATTTCACCTTTGACGCGACTTCAAGCCCTAAATTCCTTGTCGTCGTGGTGCTCCAAATGTGATGATGCTTTCGCTACAATGCGCCGGCTCCTTACTTCACCACCCATACTTCGCCATTACGACCCGGACGCTCCGACCGAGGTCCACACGGATGCTAGTGGCATTGGCATTGGTGCTGTGCTGGCACAACGGAAGCCTGGGTTTCATGAATATGTCGTCGCCTATGCCAGCCGCACACTTTCTAAAGCCGAGATCAATTACTCCGTGTCCGAAAAAGAATGTTTGGCCATTTTGTGGGCAATAACCAAATTTCGACCATATCTCTACGGCCGCCCCTTCGACGTAGTCACCGACCACCATGCTTTATGCTGGCTGTCGTCCTTGAAGGATCCATCCGGCCGACTTGGTCGTTGGGCACTGCGACTTCAGGAGTACGACATTCGAGTCACCTACCGTTCCGGACGCAAGCACTCTGACGCCGATGCCCTCTCCCGCTCACCGCTACTTGCCAACGATGCGACAATCTCTAGCATTGACCCCGTGCTCTCTTCGCTACGCCCTCCAAACATGCATCTGGAGCAGCGCAAAGACGCCTGGATAACCTCTCTCGTGCACCTCCTCTCCGGCCGCACTACGTCAGCGCCTTCCCGCTCGCTTCGACGTCAAGCCCGCCATTTCACTTTGCAAGACGGCCTTCTTTATCGCCGGAATTACATGCCAGATGGTCGAAAATGGCTGCTTGTCATACCTCGCCATTTACGTGCTGAAGTCTGCGCATCTTTTCATGCCGAACCCCAGAACGCCCATGCTGGTCTCTTAAAAACATACACGCGCCTTCGGCACCGGTACTACTGGCGCGGCATGTATACCTTTCTACGAAAGTATATTCGCTCATGCCTTGACTGCCAACGCCGCAAGTCACCACCGCAGCGCCTTTCCGGGCCATTCCAGCCTTTACCTTGTCCTGCCCGTCCGTTTGATCGTGTGGGCATCGACCTTTATGGGCCTCTGCCGCCTTCTACTTCTGGTCACCGCTGGATTGTCGTCGCTGTCGACCATCTTACGCGCTATGCCGAGACGTCCGCTCTTTCGACGGCTACAGCCAGAGAAGTCGCTTTCTTCATTCTTCGCAACCTCGTTCTTCGCCACGGTGCTCCCCGCGAGGTTCTGAGCGATCGCGGCCGCGTGTTTTTATCCGACGTTGTTCAGGCGCTTCTACAAGAATGTCGCGTAGTTCACAGAACAAGCACGGCGTACCATCCTCAGACGAACGGGCTGACCGAAAGGTTTAATCGGACGCTCGGTGACATGCTCACTATGTATGTCACTCCCGACCACTCTAACTGGGACCTCGTACTCCCATTTGTGACGTACGCCTACAATACCGCCGTCCAGTCTACTACAGGGTTTTCGCCATTCTTCCTCCTTTATGGACGCGAACCTACCTGCTTGATTGACACCATTCTCCCCTACCATCCTGACGCATCTGACTGCTCGCCTGCTTCTGAAATCGCCAAGTACGCCGAAGAACGCCGCCAACTAGCCCGATCCCTCACGTCTGACGACCAACATCGTCAGAAATAACGGCGTGATTCTGGTCAACCCTTTGCCCACCTACCCGCCGGCTCCCTTGTTTGGCTCTGGGTCCCTTCTGGTCCTCCTGGCCTGTCGTCCAAGTTCCTCACCAAATATCACGGCCCCTACCGTGTTGTCTGTCAGAGTTCCCCCGTGAACTACGTTGTGGAACCTTTGACACCCTCCTCTGACCACCGCCGCCGTGGCCGTGAAACCGTTCACATCAGCCGCCTCAAGCCCTACCACGAACCCGTGATGTGTACCACGCCGTGAGTAGCAAGGATGGCTCCTCCTTCGCCGGGGGCCATTGTGATGAAGAAGAAGTGCCCGCGCGCCAGCGGGACTGCTCTCGGCGAGCACGCGCTTCCTGTTGGTGCCGTTGGAACCAGTGCCTGTCGGTGAACGCCGTTCCGCGCTTTGTGCTTTGTGTCGAGCTGTGCTTTGTGCGTTGTACCCGAAAAACCCATTACACTTTATTCTTATTTATATTGGGATGTGCCTAGGACGCTGCGATGGAAGGAGACGGGTATTATGAAGAAAATGGGCAAGGCTGCCTCCGTTTTAATAATGCGAAAGCATTATACGGCGAAGTTATTCCGGTGCCGTCCACTACGGCCCCTCTTTATTTCTTCCTTCTTTCATTCCCCCCTTTATTCATTCCTTGCAGCGTGGTTCGTTGTGTCCACCGAGATATGTGAGACAGTTAATGCGTCATTTTCCTGTCCTAAAAACCAGTTTTCAATTTTTCTCCATAAGCACAAAAGCCGGGGTCCACCATCTATAGCGCGAAATTCGGTTTGGTTTTGGTTTTATGGGGTTTAACATCCCAAAGCGACTAAGGCTATGAGAGACGCCGTAGTGGAGGGCTCCAGAAATTTCGACCACCTGGGGTTCTTTAACGTGCACTGACATCGCACAGTACACGGGCCTTGAATTTCTCCTCCAAAGAAACTCAGCCGCCGCGGCCGGGATCGAACCCGCATCTTTCGGGCCAGCAGCCGAGCACCATAGCCACTGAGCCACCGCGGCGGCCACGAAATTCGGAGGATGTCAGAACGCCGTTGTACGATGTCACACCTGGAAGTGAGGATGTATAGCCATGATTAATGAAACGTAACTATGACCTATGAAAGTCATGACTCGTAGTCGTTCTCAGACGCATCATGACTCAGCGGTTTAGAAGTAATGTAATGCAGGGTGTATAGGGTTTGTACAAATTAAGCGTAGTCATGACGCGCAGTCATAGTCATGACTCAATCATTCTGCTATGTAGCATGACTCATCAATTTACAAGTGACGTAATGTAAGGTGCATAAAGCTTGTACAAACATTAGGCATGGTCACCCTTAGCAGTCATATTCATGACTGATATTCATTCTGCAACGTAGCATGACTCAGTAATTAAACGCTTTCGCACTCACACGTAGCAGCCTTAAGTATCTTTGCCCCTAACCTCCGCCTTGCACCCATTCCACGCAACATGTCCGCCCACACACACGCAGGCCGCCGCCAGGCATACGCATACAACCACAAGTCATCCTTGGACGCTGCGGCGGTGGCTTACACAGACGCCTGTCTCGCGGAAACCGCGGGCTCCACAGCAGCCTTCTTCCTCCACCCTTCCCTCTCTACTACCAGCACTCACACAATCGGCCCACACACCTCCCCATCCATTGTCTTTTCTGCCCGGGATACATCACGCTCTTCATGCGGATGGTATTACAATCTGGGCCACGCAAGGTAACCTGGGCCACATGGAGTCCTGCCTGCAAGCAGCGGCGACCCTAGTCGACGACTACGCGGCTTACTGCGGACTCCAGTGCGCCCCAGCTAAATCAGAATTTGTGCACATATGTCCCTCCCCTCGGGACACAACACCGCTTCGCATCAGTCTCCCCTCGGGACCGATCCGGGAGGCCGAGATCCGCGTCCTTGGCCTCTTCATACACCACCAACGCAGAGTCGACACCACCCTAGCCAAACTTCGCAAGGTGGGAGACCAGGTGGGCCGCATGGTCCGCCGGGTCTCCAACAAGCGGGGCGGATTACGAAGCAAGGATGCACTGCGGCTTGACCATGCTATCGTAACGAGTAGAATCCTCTACTCAACTCCCTACTTGCACCTGCGCAAACACGATGATGACCAACTGGAGGTCATCCTGCGGAAAGTCATCAAGCGGGCTCTCGATCTCCCGGTCACCATCCTTTGATGGCACCTGCCAGTTCTGTGGGGAGGTGGCTGACACCTTCCACATGGTTTGGGCGTGTCAATCCAACCCATCTATCCCCCCCAACCCCAACCCCACCAGAGAGGACTAGGAGGCGGCCCTGCTCGGCTGTCAGGACCTAAAGACCCAAAAGGCCTTGGTTCACCGGACGCGGGCGGCGTTGCTTGATAATGGGGCCCCGGAATAGGGGCTCCACCTAGTATTGTTAGGGGAAAGGGCCAATAGGGCCTACCCCAATCACCTCTCTGTAAATATTTATTGCGTTATAAATGTTTTTCACCACCACCACCCGGTCACCACGTCCAACCAGAGGCTTGTGGACTTGGGAGTGGTGAACACATTTCGGGAGCTTCGAGAAGCCCACTTAGTCAACCAATACACGCGTCTTGCACAGACCACGTCCAGTCGCCGCCTCTTGGACCGGCTACACATCAAACATGACTACCACATTGAGGAAAGGAAGAGAGTGCCAGAACCCTGGAGACGCGCCCTCCGGGTCCGACCCCTTCCCCGCAACATGTCCAGAGAAGACCATAGCGGTCGTCGCCAGGCGCGCGCGGAAGCGTTGGCGCGATACTATGGTAACCAAGAACACGTGTATTACGTGGACGTTGCTGGCCCACACCACGGGAGGTGTTACACGGCCGCAGTCGTACACAACACAAACACAGTTAACGGGCTCACTTTCAAAGCCTACAACGCAACACACGCGGAGGAGATTGCCATTGCTCTGGCTCTCACGAATCCCAAGTCAAAACACATCATCACCGACTCGCGAGGGGCCTGTCGGAACTACGAGTTGGGCTGGGCTCCCCCGCTTGCCTGCCGCATACTGGAATATAGCTGTCGATGCGAAGATCCAACTCCACGCAACCTGATTTGGGCCCCCGGTCACCAGGGACTCCAGGGAAACGAACAGGCCGATCAGGCCGCCCGCGCACTCTCTCCCCGGGCTATCTCCCTGTCCTTGATAGGGTACTCCCAATCAGACAATCTGGCCGTTACATTCAAACAAATCACCGATTACTACAAGGAGGAGCACCGGCGCTACCCGGCCCCTTGTAAGGGTCTGGATCGCGCTGACGAGCGTCACGGTGCTCGACCAGGGGTATTTTACACGGACGCGGCAGGTCCACACCATGGGGGTTGGTACGCGGCTGCCGTTGTCCACCAAAACAACCCAGTTCAGGGCCTCACCTTCCGTGCCCCCAACATTACATTCGCGGAGGAAGTTGCTATCGCACTTGCAGCTGCGGATCCAGCGTCCCGAGTCATTATCACCGACTCAAGAGAAGCTTGCCGCAATTTTGAACAGGGCCAAATTCCAGATCGTGCTTTCCAAATTTTACACAGTTGTGAGTACCGGGATTTCCCAACCCGGCGCACCATCATCTGGGCCCCAGCACATGCGGGGATAGAGGGAAATAAGGTAGCGGACACTACCGCCCGCGCGCTTAACCACCGGGCATCGCCTCTCTCGCCGCCTGATCCGGCTACTGATTTTAATCCGGCTATTAATTTTCGGGAGATCTCTCTCCTGTATCAAAACGCTCACGGCCGATACCCACCCCCCTGTAAAGGCCTCAATAAGGCGGAGGAGTGTTGGCTACTTCGCCTCTACACCAACACGGTACTGTGCCCGGCAGTGCTCAAATATTTCAATTCCGCCTTTTCGGGCGAGTGTCCACACTGTGGGGAAGTGTTTGCGGACACGTATCACATGGTGTGGGCATGCCCTGCCAATCCTGCTTTCCCACCCCACCCCCACCCCACCCCCACCCCACCCGAGAGGACTGGGAGGCTGCCCTGCTCGGCTGCTCAACTCTCCAGGACCAACGAGCCCTGGTGACAAGAGCCCGGGCCGCCGCGGAGGCCACAGGGGTCCCGGACTAGGGATCCCTCCTAGTGATTGTGAGGGCCGGGCCCTTCAGGCACGGTCCAAGCAATACCTCTGTATATAGTATAAATAAATGTTTTACACCACCACCACCGCCGCCTCCTCATCAAAACTCTTACTAACACTGTACTGTGCCCGGCGGTGCTTAAACATTTCAATACACCCTTTGATGGCGCGTGCCAGTTCTGTGGGGAGGTGGCTGACACCTTCCACATGGTTTGGGCGTGTCAATCAAACCTATCTATCCCCCCCTACCCCAACCCCACCAGAGAGGACTGGGAGGCGGCCCTGCTCGGCTCTCAAGACCTAAAGAGCCAAAAGGCTTTGGTTCAACGGACGCGGGCGGCGGTGCTTGCCAATGGGGCACCGGAATACGGGCTCCACCCAGTATCGCAAAGGGAAAGGGTCAATAGGGTTGTGGTGTTCGCGGGTCCCGGCAAGTAAGAAGCGATAGAACACTGCGTAGTACTTTATTGGGCAACAGCTGAGATGCGTTCTCCCGCGGCACTCATGCAGGTGCTCGCTTTTGTAGAGCCACGCCTGACGTCACTTGGCGCGTCATCACGCGTCTCACTCGGTCCACACGAAACGCCGGCACGCGTCTCACGCGGCTCGCACAGAACGCCGGCCCGCGTCTCGCTCACCTCGCACGGAACGCCGGCCCGCGTCTCGCTCACCTCGCACGGAACGCCGGCACGCGTCAAGGGTCCTACCCCAATCACCTTTCTGTAAAAAAACTTAATTTCCCATAAATGTTTTTCACCACCACCACCACGCTCGCCCTAGAAATACGCGGGATCGCCGATGCCATCACACACTTTGCCACCCTACCCCCCGCCCCCGATACGTTGTCTATACAGACTCGCAGGCAGCTCTGCGTGCCTTCCATGAAAGAGCCCTCCCTTTCACTACCCGATCGGCGTTAGATGCTGCCCTCTTAGCATTAAGCCCACGACCGGTGACCCTTCGGTGGAACCCTGGTCACATGGGTATCCCTGCCAATGAGCTGGCTCACCAGCTTGCCTGAGAAACTATACGCCGGGCGCCGGGGATCCCATGGACGAGCCCACCGACGGAGCACGCGGTCAGGGCTTACAGACACACTGCCGACGAATACTACACGCAGCAAAAATTGGACTTAGCTGATTTACTACCACCACACCCATCCTTATCAATCCGTGAAGCTCGCATTCTTCGCCGTATACAGTTTAATCTCCTACGTACACCAGCCAAACTTTATCTGTACCGGCACACTTCCACACATGAGTGCCCAAACTGTCCACACACATATGCAGACATAGAACACTGCCTTACACGGTGCCACGCAGCCTTCCAGTCCCCCGCCTATCCCTTCCCGCCACCCCCACTGTGGCCCATCTGGCTTGCCTCCCGGGACCTGAACCTGCAAAGCGTTCTCGTCACCTTGGCCCAGGACCTATTGAACGCCTAACGTAAAGGCAGTTAATAAAAAGTGTCACACCACCACACCACTTGCTGAATATTTAACGGACGGCCTAGAGGCAGCTAGGTTGTGCCGCCCGCGTCCTTTAGCAGACACTGGATCAGCGGCACTGCCGGGTCCTGAAGGAACAAGAGGAACACCCTCTAGAGCTCCATGGCACGATCTGGAGTCGTGGCATCCGGGCTGACCCAGATACTGAGGGAAGAAGATCACGGTAGCCACTTAATGGTGGTCAGGGCACAAATCAGACCTGGGATGTAGAGAGGATGATCCCAAAGCAGCAGTTGAACATGGGGCAGCACTGAGGTGCATGTGGTATTTTACATCCCTGATGTAAACGGTGAGGCAGGACACGGGTAGGGAGGGTGCCTGTTTGGATTCTACGAAGCAGGACCTATTCTTGTCGTCTGAGTACCTTTGGGAGATGATGGTGGAAGACGTTTATTTAGGGCTGCTTAAAAGTGTGAGTAGGGACTGGCCTTACGGGCCAGCCCATACAAATTCTAGGACAGGTCCTTAGTCAGGGACCCCTCTGGCTTCCGCGGCAGCTCGGGCCCTAGCGACGAAGGCTCTATGGCTTGAAGCGCACTCATAGAGAGCGGGTAGACTACTGCCCTGAGCTAGCCTGCACGACGCTGCTTGATCAGATGCCAGTCTGCCATCGGACCTGGTAGCTGAGGTTTTGTGGTGAGGGAACAAAAAGGAATATCGGTAGCTGGGGCTAGCACGGTAGAGAAATGATCGTGCGCTCGTCTGTGAGCCTTCTTGTTTCCGGGGAAGCCTAATGCGCGGGAGCCCAAAAGACGGTGACATCGTGACCGCTTTCGCGGAGCATGAATGCCTAATGTCGAATCTTCTCTAGTATAGGGTCAGTGTAAAGAGCATTAGTGCGTAACAGGTATTCAGCCCTAGCGTCTGTGTGCACACGGTGGTGAACGAGGTCAGTTTCAGAAGATGAGAGTGCCCATTCCAAATAGTCTAGGATAGCCATTAGCTCGGCTCAGGCGCTTTCCATTGCTTCTTCCGATAGGGGACGGTGTCGGTTATGATTATTAGTAGTCTGGTTCTACCACGTATTGACATAAGAAGTGTGATGCTGCAGTCGGCAGAAGGTGCAGCGTCTGTGTATATACTACGCGTGCAATAAACGCAGCTTTAGCGTGTCTGTTGGCATAAGCAAAGCGCCGCATTCTGTAATGAGGGTCTATATGTAGTGCAAGTGGCTACGCCTCGATGAGTGCCGATATACCCAAGCGGCGTTTGGCTGGGCTGAATGGCCGGTGCGTGGACGTCTTATCCGTGGAACATGCGTGGGTAGGCCTCCCAGCGATTATGGCGTGAAGCCTCGTCTCCTGCGTGTGATGTGCATATCGAGGAGCTCGGACAGGCCTTTGAGCTTGCAACAGCTCTTGAGGTGCGTTTAGAGACGCGTGTACCGCTAAGTTCCGGTGAAGATGCGTTTGGCCTCGTCAAGTAAGTGGCCGATGAGATCATACGGCCGCCCATACATAATGCGGATGACGAGTAATGCTTGAGCAAATTGGCGCATTTCATTTTCGTTTACTCCGTGGGTGTGGTTAGATTCTCCTTAAAGCGTCCGGAATAACTTTTCCAGTCTTCTTAACGCGCTTGAACCAAGTGCTCGCTGTGGCGTTCTCGTCGACGCACATACCGAAGGTTCGGATAGTCGAGCCCGGTGTGATGGGTAGGTTAGCGATGGAAATTTTAAAAGAGCACTTCTCTTCCTGTTTGATAACGATGGATAGGCCGCAGTAAATGACGTTGAACTCTGTTTTTTCTCTTTCTGCGGAGATGTGTAAGCCACACTTCGTGGCATAGTCGGGAATAATGTCAAGAGCTTTTTATAACACAGCCTCCTGCTCACCGATGGAACCTTGATGTGTCCACACAGTGACGTCGCTGCCATACACCGCATGCGTCAAGCCTGGTACGTCTGTAAGGCACCTTGGTAGCTGGTGCATAGCTATATTGTTACGGGAAAATACTATTTACATTTATTTACAAGCAATCGGTGAATAGTTCCTAGCGGCGAGCATAAGGAAGCACCAACGCCAGCAGGAAGCACCAGCAACCTCTTCTTCGTGCGACCCTTTCACGCGAGAGACCACTTCGACTTCCACTTCCTCTTCGTCGTAGCATGACCCCCGGCGGCAGGAGCGCCGTCCCGGCGTTAGGCCGGTGATAAAGGAGCGGCGTGGTAGGGCTTGAGGCGCATAACGTGAAAAATGTCGGTGGGTGGTGGACATGAAGAGGATGCAGGTGTATGAGGAGCAACTTCATACGTGACATCGGTGACCTGATGCACAACACGATAAGGACCATGGTAGGGAGACAAAAGTTTTTCAGAGAGACCGACGCGACGGGAAGGAGACCACAGAAGAACGAGCGACCCCGGTTCGTAGGTGACATGACGATGGCGATTATCGTACAATGACTTCTGCGCTTGTTGGGACGCTTAGAGCCGAGTTCGGGCGATTTGGCGAGCGTCTTCAGCTTGAGCAATGGCGTCCCGGGCGAAGGCGGTGACGGGACGGTCAGCGGATGGCACGAGTGTGTCCAATGGCAGGACGGCGTGTCTGCCGTATAAGAGATAGAACGGAGAGTAACCAGTTGTGTCATGCCTGGAGGTGTTGTAAGCGAACGTCACATACGGCAAGGCGAGATCCCAGTCTTTGTGGTCGGGGGAGACGTACATAGACAACATGTCTGTTAATGTTCGATTCAAACGCTCGGTTAGCCCGTTTGTCTGTGGGTGGTATGCTGTGGCAATCTTATGCTTGGTAGAACACGAACGCAGGATGTCGTCGACAACTCTGGACAGGAAATAGCGTCCGCGGTCTGTGAGTGATTGACGAGGGACACCATGTTGTAGAATAAGACTGTGCAAAAGAAAGTCAGCGACATCGGTCGCGCAGCTCGTAGGCAGCGCACGGGTGATCGCATACCGAGTGGTCTGTGGCTACTGCGATCCACCTATTACCGGAATCCGAGGTCGGGAATGGTCCGAGGGGATCGAGCCCTACACGGTGGAACGGCTCCACAGGCACGTCTATAGGATGCAGAAGACCAGGAGGTGGTGCCGAAGGCTTCTTTCTGCGCTGACAAAGGTCGCAATTGGTGACGTAATGCCGGACTGTACGGTATAATCCAGGCCAAAAGAAACGGCGCCGTATGCGGTCGTAAGTTCGGGCCACACCAAGGTGGCCAGCTGCAGGCAGGTCATGGAGTTCTGCAATTATAGAAGACCGCAGCTGCTGGGGAATGACTAGAAGGAGTGAGGGCCCGTCAGGACGGAAGTTGCGGCGATAGAGAATGTCATTTTGAGTAACGAAGAGCTGCAGGGAGCGCTTCAAGCTTCCAGAGCTGAGACCCTCGATGATGGTTTGCAAATATGGGTCTTTGCGCTGCTCCTCGGCGATGTTGTGTAGATCAGAAATGCCAAACAGGGAAGGGATATCGTCAGTGTCACTGAGAGCAGGTGGCTCGACAGGGTACCGAGACAGGCAATCAGCGTCTTGATGGAGACGTCCAGACTTGTACACGACAGTGTACGAATATTCCTGAAGGCGTAGCGCCCAGCGGCCAAGACGCCCAGAAGGGTCTTTCAGCGAGGACAGCCAGCATAGGGCGTGGTGGTCCGTGACAACAGAAAAAACACGCCCGAACAAGTATGGCCGGACTTTAGCTACAGCCCAAACTAGAGCGAGGCACTCACGTTCCGTAATGGAGTAGTTTCGCTCGGCAGGTGAAAGCAGACGGCTAGCATACGCAACCACGTGGTGTGGGCCCCGGGAGCGTTGAGCCAGCACGGCTCCGATCCCGTAGCCACAGGCGTCCGTGCGGAGTTCAGTAGGGGCCGCGGGATCAAAATGTGCCAGAATCGGGGATGATGTCAGCAGCCGGACAAGCGTGGAAAACGCATTTTGTTGATCAGAGCCCCAGGTAAAGTCTGTGTCCGTCTTCAGGAGGTCAGTGAGGGGACGAGCGATAAGGGCAAAATCTTGAATAAAACGGCGAAAGTAGGAGCACAGCCCAAGAAAACTGCGCACGTCTTTCTGAGAATTTGGGCGAGGGAACTGTTGCACCGCTGCAATTTTAGCTGGATCAGGACGTACACCGGAGGCATCGACGAGATGTCCCAGAATGGTGAGATGCCGGCGGCCGAATTGGCATTTGGACGAGTTGAGCTGGAGCCCAGCCGTACGAAAGACAGTCAGGATACTCTTGAGACGTTCAAGGTGCGAGGCAAATGTGGGCGAGAAGACAACAACATCGTCAAGGTAGCAAAGACACGTAGTCCACTTAAATCCGCGAAGGAGTGAGTCCATCATCCGTTCGAAAGTAGCTGGTGCATTACAAAGTCCGAACGGCATCACTTTGAACTGGTATAAACCGTCAGGTGTGACGAAAGCTGTCTTTTCGCGGTATTGCTCGTCAACGGCGATTTTCCAATAACCGGAACGAAGGTCAGTGGAAGAAAAGTATTGAGATCCGTGGAGACAGTCGAGAGCGTCATCGATCCTGGGGAGTGGGTAGACGTCTCTTCTTGTTATGCGGTTCAGGTGGCGGTAGTCGACGCAGAAACGCCAACTGCCGTCTTTCTTTTTAACAAGGACGACTGGAGAGGCCCAAGGACTGGACGACGGTTCGATTATGTCCTTAGCGAGCATCTTTTCGACTTCCTGTTGTATCACTTGGCGTTCGGAACTGGACACCCTATAAGGCCGGCGGTGCAGAGGAGTGGCGTCACCAGTGTTGATATGATGCTTCACAATAGTCGTACGAGCTAAAGGGCGGTCATTGAAGTCAAATATGTCCTGAAAAGATGTCAGAAGATGGGTAAGCGCCTCGGCTTGGTCGGCAGAGAGATCTGACCGCTGGACTGCCGTCACTACAACGTGACAATATTGGCAAAGTGGTCAGGTCTCGAAAGAGCTGTGACATGATCGTCCGGAGAGGACGATACACAATTTGTGACTGCAGAGATCACGTATTCATCGGTAGGGGACAGCGTGGCGAGGCACACGCCTTGAGGAAGCGTCTGGACGTGCGTACTGAAATTGAGAACAGGTAACCACGCGCTGTTTGCCGAGACTGCGACAACCGTATGGGCAAGGGCAACATTCTTTGTGACGGGCAAATCAAGGACAGGGGTGATGATATACTGGCCGTTAGGAAGAGGTGGAACAGATTTAAACAATACGTAAGTAGCGGCTTCAGGTGGTAAGCGGGTGAACTCGGCAGTACAGAGACGGTGCACAACTGGGGCAGGTGGTTCTGAGAGGTACGGTAGGTCCAACTCAACAACACTTGTAGCACAGCCAATAAGGGCTGCGTGCTCACTAAGGAAATCAAGGCCGAGTATGATGTCATGAGGGCACTGATTCAGAACGGTAAAGAGCACGGTGGTTTGGCGGTCAGAAATCGTCACACGAGCAGCACACAGGCCGAGGACTGGGGACGTTGTGCCATCGGCAACTCGAACAACGGCTGTAGGAGCAGGCGTCAGTACTTTGCGGAGGCGGCGTCGTAGGTCGGAACTCATCACAGAAATGTGGGCGCCCGTGTCAACCAGAGCAGAGACGGCCACGCCATCGACTTGTATGGTCAGTAAATTGCGCGGGGCACGAAGAACTAAACGAGTATTTTGGACCCGGGTCGTAACTGCAGCATCACCTCTGCACGCTGCAGAAATTAGTTTTCCGCCTGTGATCGTCCGTAGGGGCCGGGAGAGGAAGCGCGCGGTCGTTGCGGCGAACGGGACTGGCGGCGCTGTGGAGATGGTGAGCGGCTGAAGCGGGGCGGCGGGACGTCGGTGGTGGGTCTTGACGTGTCCAAGGGTCGCGAGAAAGAGCTTGAGTCTGCAGCGTCGGGGCGATAAGGTGGGGTCGAGTAACGGGTCCGCTGGGAGGAGTACCATCGACTACGGCAATGACGGGCGATGTGGCCGACACGGGAACAGTTGAAACAGATAGGCCTGTCGTCGGGCGTACGCCACTCGGAGGGGTTGCGCGGTCGAGGAGCGGCGTAAACAGGCCGGACAGGGTATAGTGGAGGGACTTCGGGCACTTGGGAGGTATGAAGAGCGGCGACAGAGGTCAAACCCAAGTTAGCAATTTCCTGGCGCACGACGGCTTGAATAAGTGGAAGGGGCAGGGGCTGGTTGGCTGCAGGTGTTGCTAAGGAGGCCGGAGCAATGGCTTCAAGCTCACGGCGTACGATACGGGTCACGTTCTCTGGTGAGGTCGGCTGGTTCCGTGGGCAAAGATCTTGGCAGGACGAAGACGCAGCCGTGTTGGGCAGGCGTGCGATATGCTGGGTGATCCGTCGGCTTTTGGCGTCCTCGAAGCGGCGGCATTCTTTTACGATGTCTGCAATCTTGTCGCAGTTCTTATAAACGAGCAGATTGAAGGCATCGTCTGCAATGCCCTTCAGCACATGTCCGACTTTGTCAGCCTCGCTCATCTCCTTATCGACCGTGTAGCACAAAGTCAACACATCCTGAATATAGGACACGTAGGACTCCGTGGATGACTGGGCGCGACTGGCAAGATCTCTTTTAGCGGCAAGCTGCCGGCCGAGTGGTTTGCCGAAAAGGTCCATAAGTTTCTGCTTACAGTCATCCCAACTGGTTAATGTCTCTTCGTTACTATCATACCACTTCAGCGCCGTGCCCTTAAGGTAAAAAACCACGTTCGCAAGCATGAAAGTTTGGTCCCACCGGTTGTTAGCGCTGCACCGTTCATACTTGTGAAGCCAGGTCTCAACGTCAGCGTCGTCGTCCCCAGAGAAGGGCCCAGGATCCCGAGGGTGAGTGAGGACCACCGAGGACACTGATGCTGCCGAATCTGAAGGAGCGGCTTCCGTCATTGTAAGCCGTGGAAGGTAGCGGCGGCGTGAAAGGTACGTCGGGGGTGGAAGGTAGCGTCCGCTGCGTAGTTCCGTCTTGCCGCACCTCCACCAAGATGTTACGGGGAAATACTATTTACATTTATTTACAAGCAATCGGTGAATAGTTCCTAGCGGCGAGCATAAGGAAGCACCAACGCCAGCAGGAAGCACCAGCAACCTCTTCTTCTTCGTGCGACCCTTTCACGCGAGAGACCACTTCGACTTCCACTTCCTCTTCGCCGTAGCAATATTAAAGATAGTGAGGGATACCGCCGAGCCCTGCAGCGCTGGTGTCTTGACCCACTTGGAATTTGTGGCTTCGTCCTTCTTGAAAACCCGCTATGAAGTTGCACACTTTTACTATAGGTCCAAGGGTGCGTGCTTTGGTCATGATGCATTGTTGCGGTAGACGCCATGAAAGGCCTTGCGTATGTCCACTCCGACAAGAGCCCTTGGATGCACCGAATTATAGTGGAAGACATCCTCTTTGAGATAGAACGACTGGTCTTGTATGAATAGCCCGGGACAAAATGCGTAGTGCGTGAGGGTCGAAAGGTAGCGATCTTCAAGATACCATATCAAGAGTGCGTCGACAATGTTCTCCAGTACTTGACAAAAGCAGCAGCCCAACTCTTATCACAAAATCTTCCCAATTCTGGCCTCGGAGTACCTCTACCTCCTGTAAGCAGGCGGTGAATAGCATCGGCGAGACCGTGTCTGCCTGCCTGACACCTTTCCTTATTGTAATTTCATTACTGACTTTATGAAGGACTACGGCAGCTGTGCAGTCGTTGCAGATATCTTCCAGCATTTTCACATAAGACTCTTCTACAACCTGATTCTGCAATGCCTGCATGACTACTGAGGTTGCCACTGAGTCAAATGTTTTCTGGTAATCAATGAACGCTATAAATAGGTGTTAGTTATATACTACACATTTCTCTGTCCCCTGATTGATAGTGTGAATGTGGTCTATTGTCGAGTATCTTTCACGAGAGCCTGTCTGATCATTTGGCTGATTGAAGTCTAAGATTGTCCTGATTCTATTGGTGATTACCTTAGTAAATACCTTGTAGGCAACGGACAGTACGCTGATCCGTGTGTAATTTTTCAAGTCCTGGACGTCCCCTTTCTGATGAATTAGGATAATATTAGCGTTCTTCTGAGCTTCTGGTACGATCGAGGTCATAAGGCATTGCGTATACAGGTTGGCTAGTATTTCGAGCACAATCTCTCCTCCGTCCTTCAACAAGTCTCCTCTTAACTCATCCACCCCAGCTGCTGAAAAAGAAGACTGCAGTGACTGACAGGTAGCGCGTCCGGCTCCTAATCCAAAGTGGCGCGGTTCAGTTCCACGATCGGCCCCTATGTAGTTGTTTTTCTAAATATTCATAGCAGAAGGCATAGAGGCTTAAGACGAGGGCGTAAATTCTGGAAAAAGGGAGTGAAATATGGGACGAGCGTATACTCCATTGAAAGGCGTTCGCTGCTTGCATCCTTACTTTGCTTTTTTTTTTCAATGTTTTTGAACATCACCGCTTGCGAAAGTCTTATCACTTTTGGTTCGTTTCGAGAGATTGATTACGCTTGTGCGCGCAAGGCACCTGCTTGTTTTTCCAAGAATGTTTGCAACGTGTTCCCGATTCTGTGATATTCAAGCAATGCCACGAGTACAGCATGCCTGTAGCGTCACTGCATGTCTACTCGACACACGGCACGCACACCATTCGACGATGTATCCGCGGCAAACTTCGAGGCTCAAGCTTGTGCCCAACTTTCAGGCGATGTATTCGTAGGAATGAAGCATAGAGCTGCGACCTGCCGAATTTTGTTCACGTATTTTAGTGCTAGTTTCTCGTCATTACAGTGGAAGGGCTACCATTCTGAATCCGCGGTAAAAAAATGGCTGAGGCTTAACTTGGTTAAGCCTGGAGAATGCGAAGCATCATCGTGTTGCGTAATTTGGAGGCGCACAACCACAGCGACGGCGCGAGGTAGGCCCCCGTTTCTCCACTGCCGTGACATCATCGTGTCACGTGGTGCGACGTCATGTATCACGTTATTTGGAGGCGCACAACCACAGCGACGGCGCGAGGTGGGCGCCCGTTTCTCCACTGTCGTGACGTCATCATGTCACGTGGTGTGACGTCATGTATCACGTGATTTGGAGGCGCACAACCACAGCGATGGTGCGAGGTGGGCACCCGTTTCTCTACTGTCGTGACATCATCGTGTCACGTGGTGTGACATCATGTATCACGTGATTTGGAGGCGCATAACCACGGTGAAGGGCTGAAGTGGTAGTGTGATGAAACAGGTAGGCATGCATAACGGCAAATATGTGAACAGACTTAGAAGTCAACCAATCCCGTAAGATGATTATTGGCCTGTACAGAACGAGTGACACCTTAAAAGTAGGAAAAGAATACTAGTACAATAGGCGAATAATACGAGATGGGCATCTCATTATTATTATTATTATTATTATTATTATTACTACTACTATATATCTAATTCGCTAACGTTAAGAAAGATAAAAAGGATCGAATAGAGATAAGGAACAGGCTGCCGGCTGGAAGCACAAGACGCACAGCGCCTGCCTGCTCCTGAAAGAATAGAGAAGACAATGGAGCTAATAAAGATTAAAAAACCCAAGATGAGTCCACGATATATTAGCACATGCTGCAAACGAAACGAATATATACCTATAAAAGCTGTTACTACGTCTGTAGGTCTTTAACAATAAAGGGTTGCACTGGAGTCATTTCAAGACAAGCAGCTTGCTGGACAAGCAGATAGAAGTTCGTTTGAAAGTTTGAAAAGTTTATTCGGCCATATTTCCAATATGCCCCCGGGGAGAGGCAAAAAGAGGCAGACAAAGCATGCCTCCTGACGAGGCCTACACCATGGACACAAGACACATCAGGACACACATCAGGACACAGGTGACTAAATGGCAAATCACATATGCAATAAAAAAACACCTTACAAGAAAAGAACAGCATACTTTAGGGTAGCAAGCCTAATCGCAAAAACATAATAGAAAGACATTCCTAAAATCTTTACAAAAAACAGAAACATGACACTGCTACAGCCGAACTGTCTAACCAGAAAAAATACAACGCAACTAATACTAGCAAAGTGAAAATCTTTTGCAAAATCGACAACAGACACTGGAGTACAAATATGCAAGGAAGAGAAAAATCCAACACTGATAAAAAAAACAAAAAAATCATAAAAACAACAACAAAAGAACAGTGCCAACTCACTCAGATAAATTCAAAATTACAAAACAGGTACAGTTTACAACAGGTCTAAGTTTAGGCGAAAACGTTTCGAGGGTCTAACCTCGCAAAACAAACTTGTCAAGCAGTGCGAATTCGGGCTGCACTGGCGCATGCAGGGTGAGGATAACGAACAATGACTAAGCGATGCCGCTGCTACTCCAGCTCAAATACGGCTGGTTAGGCTTTTCCGGCTGCACACCAAAGTACTAATCAATTAATTGCGTAACTGCGCCTACCTTACTCATTGCGGTATAGGAACCAGCCGGATGTACTGTGACGCGTTTTTGCTCCGCGCTTATACAGTCGTCTGTCGGTTTTGAAGTTTATTCGCACTGCCCGCTTCATCAGGCGCGACTGTCGCTGCATTCGCCAGCGGGTGCGCGTACGTCGTCATCGCGGCAGCTTTTGCGTCGCGTTTGTATAGTCGCTTCTGCTTCGACCGAGCGCACAGCTGCATCCTGACGTCGGCGTCGCTAAACCTCTACTAGAGTGGCGTGTTTAAGAGCGGCGTCATCATCGCTCATTCTTGTGGAAGAACTGGAACCGGTACCCGAGGCAATCACCTTCCGGTTATAGCATTGCTCCGACGCTCCCGCGAAAGGCTGCGACGATCCCTCAAGAACTACGGTAAAAAATACGATCTAATAACGGAAAGGAATTGAAATGAAGAGAATACACAAATACAATAGAGTTAACACAGATGCGAGATTTCTATCATTAGTGTTTTTTTATATGTATGTTAATTGCGGTAGAATTCGGGAATGTCATCTTTTAGGCTTTTTTGGCGTCATCAACTCTTCGTAAAAGCACATCTCGTTTTCTTTATGTTATGCCTCTTCTCGCAATAGTTCCCTGTATGCACGCGCTGTACTAACGGCTCTATCGGCAATATATCAAATGTTTTCTTCAAGTGTTACACCCGTGCTACATGTGCACAAGAAATGCCAGTAAATGCTTAAGGCGTTCAGTTTGCTAATGTAATTATTTTCATAGTTGGTGCTGAGCGTCCACATTTATTGTGTGCATGGGAGAGACACAATGACGATAACGCCTGCAAGGCAGTGAGAAATTTCACCTGAATATAAACAGGGCTAGGTCTAGGTAACGCTGTTCACATGTAATATAAAGAAGATTTTGTGGAATATACCGCTGTTCTTGGTTGACAAGTCGAAAAGCAGCAATGAACTCGTGTTCCAGCACACAAACTGGGAATACCTGTCAGAAGTGCTGCTAAAAATGGTTCCCTTCGGATCAAAACTGCAGTGCCTCATCTGACTGAAAGTTATGAATGAACTATTTCAAACTGGTTAGGAAGTTCTTATTAATACAGTTGCAAGCTTTTCTGCGTGTGGAATGGGAAAAGAGTACTCACTGCTCGGGAGAATGAGTTGTGGGTGAACTCTGTAGGTCGCGAATGGCAGTAACGCTAATACCGCGCGAATGCCATTAAAACCTAAAGCAGTAAGCACTTAACGGCAATAAATTTGCCCGTGTGGCATGGGTATTAGTTACCAAGGCACTTCATGCTTTCCTGCATTCGGCACACATGCTTCTTATTTCATGTATATTTTTGCAAAACATGCCGGAACAGAACCGAAATAGCGCTAAGCCGTATCTTTTGACTGATACATAAGACCCACTGTAAACCATTCCACTGAATCTAAGGATGGTATCGTTTTCATGTCGTGAAACTTGTGTCTCAAGCTTCAAGTGACTTCCCAAGGCACGAGCTTCGGCACTGGGCCCTACAGAGCGATTCGCAAAATATCTCGGGCATCTGGTCTTTGAAAGTTGAAATAAAGTGGCTCCCTTCCCCCTTTTACCTCCTATTCCCGTCCATCAAACCCTCAGGGCCTTTAAGTGCCAGGGAAGCTAGTAGGCGTGATCTGCGAAGCTAAGAAGAAAAACTAAGTGCCCTGGGAACTTTTGCAAAGAATCAGAGCTGAATGAACTTTTGATTCGCCGGACGACGTCTGTCGCGTTGTCTGCCCCGAGGGCTTACGAAATGAGCAGCGAGCAGTGATTAAAATATCCTTGATATTTTCAGAGGACACTGCATGCCCGTATGGGACATTGGTAGAGACACCTTCATTCAGTTAAGCGACTCTGAGCGATAGATCACAGAGGCGATACACACACAGTAATATGTGTACATAACCGCCACCACCATCTAGCAGAAAACAAGATCACTGATATCATGAGAATGAAATTAGTTGTCCGGTGAGCTAAGCCGCGGCGCTGGGCTCAGCAGCAGCCGGCGAACATGGCCTGGCGTGGACCCTGTAGATTCCCACGAGCATCTCCCAGCCAGAGGTTGTCTGCTTCACCCGCGGTCGTAGACACTCGATGAAGACTTCTTTCAAGGCGCCCCGGTCAGCCGCTGGCACATTGGCGTCCACCAAAAAGCACTCCGTGTACATATCTGCCATCGGGAGGAAAGTCGCAGAGTATCAGCACCAATGAACTCCTGGCACATGCGTCTGGCGCCAATCACTCAGACAACAAGCCCTGGAGTCCACGCTCATCGGTCGCCGCTACTCGACTGCTTTATTGGAACCTACACCAGCACAGCTCGACTCTATCTGCTACTGAGATTCCTACTCATCCTTCAACTTTGTAGACGAGCCAACGCAGAGAGTACGTAAAACTACGCAGGGCTGTACCATAGCATAGCGTTCATATGTGTTTCTCCAACCAAAGCTGTTGCAGGCACAGCTGTAGAGCACATATCAAGACAGCTTTGAGTGAGCCAAACGCAGCGTGGCAAGGGGTGAAAAGTTTGTGATGCCCTTTCATAATAGTGAGTGAAAGCACTTCGGACATGGCCGGGACAACTTTGTATGGCAGTTGCGACTGCGATAAGACGGAAACGATTACAAAAAGAAAGATGCGAAAAGGCGACATAAAGCAAGAACACAATTTTTCCCTGTGCCATTGCAATGGCACCAACATACACAGTGTATAGTATATTTACAAGCCTGAAACTCGTCAAGCTGTCGAAAAATCAATGAATAATTGTTTCTTAATAACGGTTGGGTGAGAATGCATGACCTTAAATCGAACTCCTCCATTTTGGATTGACGCATCGCGTAAAAACGATAAAGGTGACTCTGCAGTTGGACTAAACCTGGTTGCCAGGACGCCACCATGTTATCCACTCCAAGCCCGGCAAGTGCCGCAACGCAAACCCTAGAAAATTGTGTACCTACTTTAGCCCCTGTGCTCCTGATATAGCGTGATGTGCATGCGCACGATGGAACCTTTATTTCATTGCCTACGCAATACCTTTGCGTACGCTATATTAATGTCCCTTCATGCCAAGATAAATTAGAACAGACATCCTTATATACAGGTATGCCACTTTCGCATATACAGAGAAAAGGCTGGGTGTTAACGAAGTGCCTGTTATATCCCGCCCAGCAGGCCGGCTTCGCAGACGAAGTCCCACAGGGAGCGACCCATGATGTGCGCACATGTACCGGTGTGCGACTCAAGCCGGATAGGATAATGGACAGTGTTCATACAATGAGCTCCACACCTTCAGTCCCTCACGAGGCTGGCTACAGTCCAGGTACGGAGGTCGGGCTGTGTGTCTTTGCCCTGCGGGCAGGCCTTGGTGGCGCGGGATTGTTCGCCACTGATAAACCGGCCGCCACTGCCTTCTCGTTCAGACGCCGTGAGTGGGACGACATGGCAATCCCATCGTTACTATCGTACATTAAAGTCACCTTCACCAAGTATTCGGTTACTTGGGCACAGCTTGCACAGCCACTTGAGCCGAGAATCCGTCTCATTAGCGGATGCTATTTGTCTCGGGCCCAGATACGCTTCGGCTGAGAGCTTCCAAAGCCGAAGTTTCCACTCATATGTTAGTGAGCAGAAAAACTGAATGTGAGCGTTGTTCGTACCAATACCGGCACAAATCGAGCAGCTTTGCTTGCTTACACCTCACTCTACTCGGCCTTCCTAAGAAGGCGCATTGTTTGTTGTGTAGCATATACGGGACCTGATAGATCATAAAGTTTCGTGAGAGGAATAGATGGCGCCATTTTGACCGAACTGGCAGGTGCTGCAAAGGTAGAGGTGGTGCCCTACCACACTGCCACGCGCTTGCTTTGTGGAAAGCGTGTTTGTGGAATTTCACAATATTGTACAGTGCAGGCAATTCAACGTCCCGAAGGGACATATATGGTAACAGGGACATCGTAGTAGAGGCCGCGGAAATAAATGAAGCCACCTGAGGTTCTCAAACAAGCGCTGACATTGCACGCCGCACGGGCGTTTGCGTATTTGGCGTCCGTCGAAATACAGCCGCCGGGGTAGGAATCGAACCCGCGGCCTTCAAATCGGCAGTCGAGCGTTGAATGGATGAATGTTAGGAACGTGCCTTTTGAATCGGGATGGTGGCACGTGCCACCATGCTCTTTATGCCTTTTTCTTTATATTTCTCGAAGGAATCTATCAAATTTAACAGCATTATTTATAAACTCGCCATGTTTCTTTATACAATATAGATTACATTTACATGAAAGCACCATGACGGGTGAATTTGAGGACTACAGCGTGCTCTGTTTGATGCGTACTTGGCGACAAAATAAGGTGGGCCATGTGAGCGCCTGCTTAAGTCGCTTACCGCGCCTTTTCCCAGCGCACTGCAACTGTCAAGACCATCGCGTGCACGTGCGCGTCCGTTAGGGGCCGCGGACATGACTTTTTTTCGAGTTTTCAGCGATCAAGCTAGTGACATGCAGCGCTAGGGGAGAAAGCTGACATTCGTAGGTGCAAAGTTCTGTGCTGGATTTAGCCGTGCACAATGTGCAGTCAAGCATGTGCTGTGCGCGCTGCAGTAAATAGTACTGATGCGGACCGGACGCTGCATCAATGAAAAGCGACAAGATAACACAAACTTTCGCAAAAAACCACAGCGTACAGTCATTTGCCTTTGCACTGCTCAAGGTGTAAGTGCAAACCTGTTTGAAAGAACGGAAGTTGCCGCTGGGGCGCACGTGAGGCCTAAAGGACGATATTAGCGGCACACAGCATGAAGCCTGGAATGCCCGACACGTGCTTAAGTTCTCCGCCTTCAACACTCGCCAACAAAAAAGTGCAATGTTTAGACGAATGACGAGCAGTTTTACACTGTGCAGCATGCAGGCGTTTCTACATTTAAAATATACTTTTAACTTTACTTGTGTGTGCTGTTTTCTGTGTATTATTTCCTATAAACGCCCCCGTACATTTTTCCTCCTATTGATACCTGTTCTTAAAACCGGCTTGCTTGGGAAGCATCTTTATTGACACAAAGGGAACGCGGGCAGGTGAATGCCGGCCTCAGTTTGTCAGAGCCATAGTCCGGGCCGCCGCAAGTGCCAGCCGCCTCGCGAGCACGGCGGGCAAGGGCCGCTTGAGCGCCGTCCGTCAAGCACCCGAAGAGGAAGGACTCCCAAGCCTCTTTAGTGGGGGTGGAATGGGAAGGGAGGTGGGGACTAGAGTGGAATGCCCACAACATGTGGGATAGGGAGCAACGGCTCTCTTTGCAGCGCGTACAGTCGGGCTTCACGGTCGGTTCGTAGCGAGCGGCCTGGGCCGGACACCAGAAGGCGTTGGTGTGGAGCTGCCGCAGAACGCGTCCGTCGGCCGTCTTCAGGCCTTTTGCAGGAGCAGGGTACCGTAAGTGCCGAGCTTTGCAGTCGTCTATGAATTCTGGGAACCGCAACAGCGGTCGACCTAGATCTTCATCGGGGGATCGGAGGGCGAGTGCCCAGAAGATAAGCGCGCGTGAAGCGGCATTTCCTGCTTCGTTCTCCGGGAGCCCCTCATGGGTTGGCGCCCACAAGATACGACTAGGCTGGGGTTGTGTGTGCTGGACATCATTATATAGCAACTGGTGAGCTAGTGTGCCAATCTCACCGCGCATATAAATTTCACAGGACAGTCTCGAATCGGTGACGACAGTTCGGCGTTTGGGGTTGGAAACCGCGAAGGCATTTGCGACTTCCCGAGCCCGATGAGCACTTTCAACGCGGAAAGAGAGTTCATTGACCTGCGTCGTCAGACTTTCCTTTCGCATCTTTCAACTCTCCTCTGTCTGCACGTGGCAGCGATTGTGGATCAGCTCGAGCCAGCGGGCAGGCCCGTGCAATTTTCTTCCATTCTTCCCTCAGTCACAACAACAACAACTTCCATTTACGAACAGGAAGTTGCGGGTCCTTGCTGAAGGTCTTCTTCCTACTTAACATTTCACTTGTGGTTGGCTTTGTGAAATTGTCAGCACGCATTAGTACGTCGCTGAAAATGATCGCGAACGTGCAATCGCCCTCAAACACTAACTTTTATTGGCGGCAGCCGATTCTTTATCTCGTAATTTAATGGCATTTAATTTTATTAATTATGCTACAGGTCCGAGGGCATTACATAAGCTGTCTAGGTAAGGGGAGGCTACGGCTGTCTAGAGTGCGAAAGAAAACAGAAGGGTGACCACAACAGGCAATATACACTCTGTAGACAAATCTGCAGTCGCACAAGTATGACATGTAATTGCGTGCTCATAATCCTCATCTCATCCTGACTACGCCCAGTGCAGGAAAAAGACCTCTCCCATGTTTCTCCGATTAACCGTTTCCTTTGCCATCTGCGGACACCGTATCCCCGCAAACTTCCTAATATCATCCGCCCATCTAACTTTCTGCCGCCCCTTCGAGGCTTGCTTTTCGTGGAATCCGCTCCGTCACTTAAGGAGCAACGGTTATCTTGCCTCGCTTTACATGCCCTGCCCAAGCCCATTTCTTCCCTTTGATTTCGACTAGGATGTCATTAACCCGCGTTTGCTCCCTCACCCACTGTGTCCGTTTTTGGTCTCTTAACGTTACACCTAACATTCTTGTTTCCATAGCTCGCTAAGGACAAAGTTGCGCTCTAATTCATGCTCCACTTAGATTAGCCCACTAAAGGAATGCAAGCGTGCTATTATTATTGCTGTGACTGAAGGACTGATGCGAAGGAAAGTGCACGGGCCTGCCTACTGGCTCGAGCTGAGCTATAACCGCTGCCACGCGCAGACAGAGGCGAGTTGAAAGATGTGATAGATTGAAAGAACAGACGCGCATCGCAAAAACCGCGTCCACCCAAGTGACCACGCCAGCCGTAACAGATACCCTAGTCCCGCGCATGCATGCTATTCAATGTTCAAGATTATTTGCAGTGATTTTATTCACGCGATGAGCCACACAGACACAACAAACTACCACACTCGGAGAGCAAAACACGGACACTCCAAGCGTGCGCAAGCGTGGACAACAGCACCTTTTCTTTCGATTTCTTTCCATTTCCATTTCTTTCCACTCGTTTCTGTCTACACGCGGCAATGGTGATAGTGGCGCAGTTTGAGATGGTTATTTTCTCCTAGCAGTCGTTATGGGCTTTGCTGTGGTAAAACGAAAGGCTTATTGCTGGTGTGCAGCTGCTTAACGCGCAATACTTTTCGCGTTTGATCTGACGCACGCGGCACATGCCCATATGACACCAAACAATCACGCTAACGTCCCCTATGCATTTGTTTCTGCCAAGACGCTCTCTCACCGCAAAAGTGTCCGATATCGGGTGCGAGCCAGGGGCACTGTAGGACTTCGCAGGCGATGCACTCGAGCCCGGCGTTGGTGACGGACACTCGCGTCTCATCTTCGATTTGCGCCTCGGTGCCCGTGTAGTGGAAGTGGACCGCCGACGAAGGCAGCACAGTCCTTGGGTCCTGCAGGAGGGACCACGCGAAGGAACCAAGTCGTACCGTCATGAACGCCGCCCATAAACTGCATGGACATTTTTCACATGACTATCATCCCAATGGGCCGATCAGTCGGTCCAGTTGACTCATCGACCCGTCAACCAATCAACGTTGAGTTAATGTGTCGCGGGCAACACTAGCGCCTTACTGACGTTCATTAACATGTCGACTGAATGCGTCAGCACTGACCAAAAGGCTATACATTCTTCACTGCATACTTGTGGTCATAATGACCACATTACCCCGAAGAAAAAGTGATGTAACAGAAAAATGAAAACAAATAACAAGGGTCACTGAATGTCTTCACCCAGCCGCAAGAGTCTGTGGACAAAAAGAAGAATGTCACCGACATTAACATTCGATTTGAGATTTTGTCTCCATCAGAAAATATGATTAAAGCGCAAGTTACGAACCTTTTGTGGCAGGCGTAGCTTTCCTCTCGGGCATTAAAGACCCACAGGAGGTTACTTGGCATTACGCTGCAAGATGCGACGGGACAAGAACAGCCGAAGTGTTTTTGCCACTTTACGTGCTTGGCTTGCAAACTGAACAAGACATCGGTTGCGCTAAGTTCTTGATGGACGGTCCACGAGCCTTATGAACAAGATCAGCATAAAAAGACACGGTGCAATTTCGAATAGCCGAAATAGCTTTGTCTCTCGTCAGAAAGTTGCTATGCTGCTATTTCTGCGCTGTTTAAGAAAGCGCCACAAAGCGTGACTAAATATAATGACATTTGTCGGTGCTCTTTTCAGCCAATCCCGCACTAACAGACGTCATTCATTATGCGGACCAGTGAATAACGGGCAGTACTTTTTCCAAGACAGGAATAAGCCGGGCTAGTTGGAACATCATTTGAATAGAAACAGCGCATTAGACGGGACCAAAAAGAGAGAACATACAGACACAGGCGTGAAATATTTGAAGCATATGTAATTGATAAACGAGGAGAGAAGTGCGTCAGCACTCCTTCCATTAACTTGAAAAGAAAAGAAATCAGATTTCTCGATGGCCGATTGCGATGAAACTTGTAACCTAGTTTTAATGTTTTCATGTTTTTTATCATGTGGGGGAGATATGGGTTCTACATATTGCCGTTGCTGCAATAAACTTCTTTCAGTTGACAGTCAGCGCCTGTGTCTGTTTGTTCTCTCTTGTTGGTTCCGTCTAATGCGATGTTTCTATTCAAATGAAGTACTTTTTCGGCGGCTAGTTGGTCAGACTTCCAATCTTAAAAACGCGCGCACAATACAATAGCATTACAATAGACACGAATCCCGGGCACTTACGGCTAAATATTGAAATCGAGGCAGTTTCCAGTTCAATCTCTTAGCGCTGAGGTCTTCCTCCTCCCTGGGAAAAAAATGTTCAATTATCTCGCACGAATGCGAGTAGGTCATTGTTAGAACAAACTTCATTGTTATGCAGTGAAGTGTCTCTTTTTTTCTAGCGAACGCAGGAGTTGCATATTATAACAGTTGTCCCCCAGATTGATTCTTCATAATTTAAATTGTAGTGAGCAACACCTTGCATGGCAAGGTCAGAAGTCTTTAGTTGTGTCCCAGCTGTTAGTTCTGGCGCCACAGCGTGGAGGTGATCAATAGTGACAGATAGGACCAAAAAAGATACCGGGAAGAGTATTGTACAAAGAAATCAACCCTAGGCTAGGTTGTTGTCGAAGAACTCGCGGATGTCATTGGTTAGACTTACTGGAACCAGATTTTTCCACTCAGGCATTCTGTGCACATCCAGCCAGGCATCCAGAGCCGGGTTGGTCACGCATGCCGTGACGAGGCACTCGCCGTCCGTTGACAACAGGCGGCCTATGTTCCGGAAGGATGCCGTCTGGTCCGACACCAGATGGAAGCACAGAAAAGAGTAGACACGCGCAAATTGGCCGTACTTGGCGACGCAGGCGGACGCTTCCAGGTCTGAGTCGATGTCCAAGTGGTCGTATACAATGCGGTCCTGCGTGGTTGGAATAGTAAAATGGGCTGGCAGTGGGTAGCCGGACAAGAGGACGCCGGAGCATTTACATCAGCTGCCTCACACGAGCTCAAGTGGTGTATTATTTTTTTTTCGCATTTCACAGAAAAGAAATTTAGTTCGGATGGCTAAGAGTGTTCCCCATATTGCAGTGTTATAGGAATGTTGTACTGTTTTAACCACAGTTCGCGTGAAGACGGCGGCACCTGGAGTAGCCAACCATCAGCACTTACTAAATTGGTCAAATGTTTCGGGGAAGAGTATGTACTCCCTTATTACAAATCTACTCCACCTTGGGGGATTCCCCTAAAACATTTGACCAACACAGTTCCCACTGGGAGTTATTGATCAATTCGCTCTCTCCCTACCATAAGCTTGCCGTCCCGGTTAGCTCAATTGGTAGAGCGACTGCTCCGGAGAAGCGGTTTTGCCGGGTTCGAACCCCAGACCAGGACGAATTTTTCTTTAACTACGAAGTTTCTGAGAAAGCTGTACAGCTTCCCTTTGTAGCCGTACGGCTGCGCTCGGGTGGATGTCAATGAGTAATTACTCCCTTATAGCACTTACTAAAGGGGCCACGAGGAACCGGTGTATACATATGCAGTATGTCATTGAGTATGTGTGTGACATATTACGCACGTACACTGGTTTCTCGCGGTCAAGTACGAATGAGTTGACAGGACGCGAAGCCACCTGCTTTCATGCGAACTGTGATCAAGATACTACCTTTACCAAATGCGGCCGACAGTGTTTCACGAAACTGAGTGCTCTAATAAATACACCATTACAAAAGAAAAAGGAACGACGTGAAGTCCACAAAATGCATCAACACACCAAGCAACAATTACCTCCATGATTTCAGTAAAGGCAACGAAATAATTTATTTTTACTTCTTTACAACTTGGCGCAATAATAACTCGGGAAATAATTCGACCGGAAGCAGATATCTGTTCCTCTAGCCTGCACAATATATAGAGGTGCGTAAAAAAGAACAAATCTAGTGTCGGGTTTGCGGTGACAGCTCAGCTTGTGCAGGGCTTTCTTTGTCTAGACGAGGAGTGTATTGTTATAAACTCCAGAATCACGGCCTATAAAGAGGTGGCTGGATTAGGTGTACATTAGGTTGGCTGGTTTATGCGGTTTAACGTCCCAAAGCGACTGAGGCTATGAGAGACGCCGTAGTGGAGGGCTCCGGAAATTTCAACCACCTGGGGTTCTTTAACGTGCACTGACATCGCACAGTACACGGGCCTCTAGAATTTCTCCTCCAAAGAAATTCAACCGCCGCGGCCGGGGTCGAACCCGCGTCTTTCGGGCCAGCAGCCGAGCACCATAGCCACTGAGCCACCGCGGCGGCTTAGGTGTACATTAGTTGGTATATTATTTAGTTGCACATTAGCTGGTGTATTAGGGGCAGCTAGTCGCCGGAGTGGTAGGGTAGAGTCCTGTATGTTTGAGAAAATGAGCTGTGATGGTGCATGCCAGGAGACGTTAGCGCTTTTTTCTGCACATTTAAGTAAAGTGTAAGCGCGCGATCGCCTGTACACTGAGGAGCAGAAGTCATCTCAAACAGACAGAAGTGATTTATATATGGAATTGCGCAGTCTTTAATACAGGATTTATTCCGAGTGACAGATTATCCGCCTATTTTCAACCATATTCGTAGCAATATGCATAACAAACAAGTTCAATAACAATAAAATGGCAGTAATAGCCTTATCAAGTGCCAGTGTGGCGAGCGCTGCTATGCCGATGCAAGGCATCCATATATGGTTGAATTGTTATCTGCTATTAACAACGGCTTCAAGAGGCTCAGTATTGTTATGTGACTGTACCAAAAGTGCTTGGGACGCAAAAAAACATATGGCTTTCAAAAGGCTGAAAAAGTTGCCCATTAAGAAAATATTCGCCTTGAAAAACCTAGGCATTGCTTTTTTTTATTGGTCACCAGGTTGTCCTATTCAAAAAATCAAATTGAGACCCTGATATAAAATAGTGTTCTTGATTCAAATGGTTTACCTTGCATAAAGATAATTTTCCCGAATCGTCTATAAACAATGCGAAACAGAGAAATGAGTCTCCAGTTGGAGAAATTTTTACTGCCGAGTTTAAAAATAAATATTTCGCGCTTCATCTGTTGTGGAGGTACGCTGGAGGCCCCCAACAAGTCAGAGCTCTTGAGCAAGAGAGAATGATGATTTGATTATAATGGCGCGAAGACAGCTTTTGGGCAAAGTTTCATAGCTAATGTGTTTGCACAAGGCGGCGAAATAAAGATGGTCCTCCTTAATGGGCGATATACACAGGCCAGGAATGTACACAGGGCAAAACGCATGTCTAGAACACGCTCTGAGCGTGTTTCGGGCGTAACACGCGATAACTAGCCATAAGATTTGGTTAAAAATGGTCTGCATGTAAACATGTGCTATTAAACTCATAGAATTTCATCGTCATTTTTGGCTTTCTTGGTCGCAGCGCCTTTGGGAGCTCCGGAACACACAGTTTGGTTCTTCTAGGCATGCGTTTTGCCCTCTGTACAAGTAAAGGAGAAATAAGGATTCCAGATAAAGTGAAGGCATTATGAAGGGATTCGTGATAACACGAAGCAAAACGAGCAAGGTTGGAGAGGAAGCCTAAGGCCGCTAGCCAACATTTCTACAACTCGACTGTTCTTCGTTTGGGCAGGTGGGCTCATCATTGGCATAGGCTCAATAGGGTTTCCACTTCAACGAAGAATACCAGTTAGCGGGGTGAGTATGTGAAGTCGACAGGGTTATAAGTTGATGAGCATGAAACTGAAAATGCTGCTGTACAGGCAAAGGGGAACTGTTTGTTTACACAATCGTCAACTTAAAAAAAGCTCTACAGGAGCTTATAGGCCGACAGCAATAAGAAGACCTAATTAATCATGGTCAAAGACAATTTGCCCAAGGGGCAGCTATAGGCCGGGCAACGCGAGTGAGAATAAAATGCAGGAGCAACGGCGACTATTAGAAACGCCTCAACTCAGGAAAATATTGCCGCGTATCATTGTAGCGTCCGTTAGTTCGCGCAAAGCCGCAGAAAAGGGGTGTTATCATTTTTGTTCATGACGCGAGAAGCGACCGGTCTAATCTCGATTTTTCACAGCCATGAACAGCTGCATCTACATGTTTCCAGATTACTCTAGATGATCTCGACCTGTTATCTCGAAGTTTCCTTGCCGGCTTTAAATTGAACGATGCCGCTAGCAGCGGGTATTCGTAGTTCGACGACCGCCGAGCACGCCTGTTGCTTACGCCGCCGCCGAGTGATTCAGTTCTTTTAAGGGCGCAAGTCAGCCCAAATAAAGAGCTTCGTTTGAAAGTCTTTGTTGCTGTCTTCCTGAACGCTGGACTGCCGTCACTACAACGTGACATCTGGTGGAGGTGCGGGGTAGCCTTCCAGGTACCGGACAACCCCTGCAAGTCGTGACGCCAGCCCTTTGAATTATTCGCCGGAAGACCTGACTCCAGTCTACCACGCAGCCTCTGGAGCCTCCAGCCATGACTTACGCCGCAGCAGTGCGCCGTCCTGTACCTCGACGACGGGACCCACGTCCCTATCGCCCTTAGCCAGCTGCGCTGGAGCGCCGCCCTCTCGCCCCAACTCGCCCGTCCTACGAGCGTCGTACACGGCCGAGGAAATGCGTCGAGTGGAGAACACCCGACCAGCGCCGCCCACAATGCTTCCACTGCGGAGAAGCCGGTCTCATTCTCCGGTACTACCCATACAGGAGAATGGGCATCCGAGGGTTCCCTTACGACGCCCCACGACCCCGACCCGGCCAGCGACCAGCCGAAATCGAGGATTTTTTGCGTCGCGAAGGATACTCATCGCCGAGCCGCCTATCGCTTTCTCCGTCGCCATCGTCACCGCGCTAAGTGTCTCCTAGCCGAGGCTACGTAGTGCGTGGACGCTTCCCCAGCGCCCGAAGGTTAAACTGAATAAAGCAGCCTCTGGAGGTGAGGTTGCTTCTGAGCGCAAGAACTAAGATCCTCCATCGACGAAAACAGAAGACCATGCCCCCTACGACGACGACGACCCCTACGACGACGACGACCCCTACGACGACGACGACGACCCCTACGACGACGACGACGACCCCTACGACGACGACGACCCCTACGACGAAGACGATCCCTACGACGACGACGACGCGGCCAGACTTGAAGCTTTTACCGCTGCCCTTACACCTATTAGGAACGCTAAAGGACTCTAAGTTCTCGAAGCATTCTCCGTGTTTAATTTCATTTTAAAGCATCGAGGCGATGCTTCTTTGGAAGGGGGGTAATGCCGCGTATCATTGTAGCGTCCGTTAGTTCGCGCAAAGCCGCAGAAAAGGGGTGTTATCATTTTTGTTCATGACGCGAGAAGCGACCGGTCTAATCTCGATTTTTCACAGCCATGAACAGCTGCATCTACATGTTTCCAGATTACTCTAGATGATCTCGACCTGTTATCTCGAAGTTTCCTTGCCGGCTTTAAATTGAACGATGCCGCTAGCAGCGGGTATTCGTAGTTCGACGACCGCCGAGCACGCCTGTTGCTTACGCCGCCGCCGAGTGATTCAGTTCTTTTAAGGGCGCAAGTCAGCCCAAATAAAGAGCTTCGTTTGAAAGTCTTTGTTGCTGACTTCCTGAACGCTGGACTGCCATAACTACAACGTGACAATATGACCTACTTGGTAGAAACTATCCCCTTAACTTCCTGCCTAAAAAACGAACAAGAGCTAACGCTGAGCTTCCACCTGCTTTTTCACGAGAGACTAAAACCTTCTTCCTTAAATGAAAAAAATCTGCGTAAAAACCACCATATGCTAACATTGACCGTGTCAAGACCCTATTTACCGACGATTCAATTGTGACACACAGACGAAACGCGAACATTGAAGAGATACCCCTGTGCAGACTAGGCTAGTTAAGACTCCCCCGCCAACAATAAGCTCATGCTCTCAATGCAGATGTAAGGACTGTAAATAGTTACAAAGAAACACCGTGGTGAGAAGCACGGTACGTGATTTCATCTTCGTCGTAACAATCGGCTTGAAATGATTGTCATCTGAAATTATATCTACATGCTGCAATCCTCCTCCTATCAGGAAAAAAATATATCGGGACAACAGGAAAATCATTAAGCCTGAGACTGAATAGCCACCGTGCTAAGGAGGGAAAGAACCGCCCAATGGCAGTTCGGAATGTTTTGATCGACGTGGTATTCACGTCTGTGGCCCTAAACTATTCATTCTCTAATGAGATCTCAAGTGTGCAAGACAGAAAAAAACTAACGGTATGAAGCCAAAGCGCTAATTGGGTATGCCCATATATGCGGAATTGGTTATTCTCGAATTTACATCCTCAGATCCCTGGGAACTCTCATACAGGTCCTGGTTCAGTGATGCAGCCGCTAAGCAATACGCCACTGCCCTGCGATGGCAGGTGCTGCAACCTGTGGGTCTTGTGCGACTCAGGTTGCTCTTCCGAGGCAACTTCACGCGACCAATCATTCATTCAACTCGCACCTTCCACAGTGGTCAGGTTACATGCAATCCGGTGGGCAGTAGGTGAGGACACCACAGGGTCGCGTGACCTAGGTGACCACCCTAGGTTGCTGCTCTGGAGATTTTTCTTCAAAACGCTTACGACGGCGCCGATGGCGCCAGGATCTCTGCAGAACCAGAGCCTTAACACTTTCCTGTGAGAAAAGGTCCCGAACGATCGCCCTACAAGCATGGCATTCTAGTGTAATGCTAGCGGTGCGCTGCTATCGAGAAATGAGCCCCACTAAAGCGCGCAAGTTGGCAATGGGATCGATCAACTGTCTCTCTATATGCTTAGACAAACACCATGCTGTCACCTGGGCGTTGTTCCTGCGTGCGAACTCCAGCATGGACGGTGATATGTCTGCGGCCACGATCCTCGTGGCTGACCCGGCCAGCGGCAGGAGAACATTTCTCGTAAAGCCGCCGATCCCGCAGCCCACGTCCAGGTGCTGGTGGTCGATATGCGGCTCCCCCAGGAACGTGGTCCTGTCAAGAGCCGCCCGGTCCAGCTGCCACAAATAGGACTCATGTCGGCCGTAGGAGACCGGATCCATGCGCTCCTTGCGGCAACCGGGCTCCTCAACATCACCCTTGGGGATGGGGCTGGCCAGGGTACAGGTGTCCAGGAGTCCCATGTCTCTTTCCAGTAGGAGCCCGTCGCGGTCGTCTGTGTGGGGTCCGCGAGAACTGAGCTACTTATTGCCTCGTTATTTTTTTTTATCCCACGCACCGCTACGGCAGCTGTGATGGAAGGCCGCAACCGTGCGACCTAATCTGTGAACCCCTGCTCTGACAGCGTCATAATTTGCGTGTCAAAATGCAGCTAAACTCAAACATTCTTGTTTCATTCTCTTCCCCCACCATGGCAACTCGCAAATTTTGTTATGTTCCGCGTTCTGCATGGAAGGACAGAATTGGTAAAAAATCCCGCTATGCCCGAAGTGTGTACTCAAATGGAAAAACAAGATATGCTCCTGCGGCCGAATAAAGATGTCTGCTTTCAGTCATTGTCCGCGTTACGGATGCATTTGCCACTTTCTAAGGGTTCCCTCAGCAGTTGCAAGGAGCGCAGACAAGACTACGACAGTGTGCAAGTAACTGTGGGAGTTTATTCGTGTGATTTCTAACACCCTGAGAATAATGGTATAAGTCTTGATAAAACATTTCTCTAAAAGGGCGTTTTTCACCGGAAGACAATTTGCAGGGCTGTGATGCCGTTCTTGCTATGTAACGCTCGTATGCCGCTCGTGCAGGTGACGTGTTTCATGGTAGCAGAGACCAAGATGCAGCACTTTACATATGGAGATGTGTATCATGAGAACTTCAGTAGAGTTAGTCCTTGGGCTAGTTGGTATACTTGATTTAAACTCATAGTTTTTCAGCGCGACGGCACACGTTCAAAGAAAAGAAGCAGGAAGTGAAGAAGGACGAACACAGCACCGACGTCAACTGAAAAAGCATATCTTATATCTTGGTTGTCCTTTAGGAAGTGAATTACATCCATAGAACTCCTCGCTATAAAAGGATCATTAATCTCGAGTTCATTCAACACTCTTTGAAGGAATCTGCTGATATTAATTTGCCACGTTCCCCTTTCGCTTACAATTGTACGGACCGACGCATCAGGGTTATGGGTCTTCACAGTGAAAAACACCTGTAACCCACGACTTTCACTACTTGTGATCGCTTTAGCAAGCGGCAGTAGTTCTAAACGCTTACAAAAATCCGCGAATTTGCCTTTAATCTGGGTGTCCCGTTTTTTCACTGCCACGAAATTTTTCTTCACTGCTTGCAAAGCTTTCTCATTAAACATGGCTCTAGCCATGACAACAAAACCAGTGACCTTATCTGCCTGTAAAAGACAAAGCTCATTATCAGAGAAAAAATTCACGATACCAGTCAAACATTTTTTAGCCTTGTCTTGTCTCACAAACTTGACATTATTTGACAGACAGTTGTCTGGCAAAGACTACCCAGATTCATCTCCACTATACTATAAAAACCATTTATCTGTCAATTGGTTAATTGCAGTTATTTTAATGCCTGTATTTCATTTCAATTCTGGAAGCTAACTATACTATGCAGTAACCCACAGCATGTTCTTAAACCGCCATCCCTGTTGCCACATGCAAGCCCACATGTTTGTCTGTCGTGCCAGCTGGAGCATTGGGGGCTGCTTCCTGATCTTATATTTCTTTAAAAGAAAGTGGCATCGAACTATAAGAAACATATGAAAAACAAAAACTTTGCCTAATGCACTCAGGTACTGCCATAGTAGCGACAAGTTTGTTGGAAGACTTCCGATACCTGTTGAGGTGGGGTGAGACTTGGTTTTCAAAAGTTTGGATTCTGACCAGATGTAATGAAAGCTACGGCAATAAAATTTGCAAGGAATCCTAAAGATAGACGGAGCTTGCATTCAAGCTAAAAACTGGATTAAAATTTTGTCTAGTATTTTTATTTTTATTTTTCTACTACTGTATCTATCTCTCCAAATCTGCTATCTGCAGAATGTTGATATTTTGCGTGAGAGTAGCAACAGGGGATTTACACATCTGATACCAAAATTGGGCGCTAGGAGTAAACACTACATATATTATGTTTTTTCTTTGTCGATGCAATAAAACTGCCCCATTGTGATTTTTGTAGTCTGCAAAGTACAAATGAACTTAAGCTAATGATTCTGGTACCATCTATGTAAATGATATTGATTAACATCTGTAAATTTTGTTTGCCTGTGCCTTATATTTCTTGAGAAAAAGGTACACTAAACACCGAAAATCTAGTTTTGTCAAAAACGCTAATAAAATTTCTGAAAACTGTGTTATCCGTCAAAGCTTCTCTTGACATAAGAGCTACAGGAGGAGCCCTAGTGGCTGAAAAATCTACTGAGAACAAAGCCAAATTTCAAACCGAAACTAAAACTTGTGTTTCTGATGAAAATCTTCAGAGCAATCAATTCATGTAGGTATTCGAAACGAAGAGACCTCACTTTTCCGGTCGACGTGGCGACAGTAACAGCACCAAAAAGCCCTTTCAAAATCGCGACTACGTAGTGCAATAAGTTTTATGAAAGGCAAGAAATTCTCTATCACAGTACAATTTTTTACGAAACAAAGTGTCACCCCACTTGATTCCTTGTTGCCTTGCTGCACCTTCGAACAGGACGGCGAGGCAGCAAAGTGAGAAACGGCAAGAATATACGTTTAAGCGAGTTGGTGACGTCAACCTGAGGCTAGAGGATGGTGCATGTAGGTAATGGGAAACCGAAGAGATGCTGTCCTGAGCGTATATTTTTCTTGCTCTGTTACTTAATGGGTTGTACCAGCGAACTGCGAGCGCCTTTGAAATGCATTGCAACTTCTGAGAGCTACCTAAAACGATCATGAGGTGCAGTCGCAGTGGCATGGGTTCCCCTTCTAGCCGCCAAAGACGTAACTAAGCGCATATCTTCGGAAAATAACTGAAAAATGAACCGCATTACGCGCTCCCAAGACGAACACACCTTTGTCGAAGATTTGCTTCAGCTCTCATGTAGAAAAGTAATTAGTTCCACTATTTGATTTTTGAAGTGAAAGAACAACTGGTTTTCAATCTCGTGCGAAGCTTCCGAAACCAACCGTCGAGTATTTTACTGCTGCCGCAACTATGGAGGACGTGCTTCATTTGTGGTCTACTACATACTACCGGCAAAAAGAGGATATATCCTCGAAGGAGACGTTTACCTTCCAGCAACACTTGCTGCTTCGGGAACTCGTTTGCTTTGGAGTGCGTGGTGAGCAGCACTAGCTTCACAGTGTGGCCCTTTCTTTTTTGGTCGGATTTATTATTAATTGCCTCTTCTGCGATTAACTAAAGGGAAATGTCCAGGCCCCCCCATAGGGCGCCTCCTCAAGCACCCGTGCGGATGGTTCGAGGCAGCCTGGTGCACCTTCTGCGCGCTTAGCATTGCGCCGAAATAACGTTTTCTCTCCCTCACTATATCCTGCATCATCCGTTCGTACTACCTCCAGCGTTAGTGAAATCATATGGCACCCCAAAAATATATACGGGACTTCGCAGAAATCGTTTGTCTGGGGAACGTCGTACGCCTTACCGCTACTCTGAACAAAGTCGAATCTACCATTTGTGCGGTATTGACTCGAATGCCAAGATTACACCGCCGACCATCCTGAACCGCGGTTCGCGTATGTTTCATCGGCACGGAGGTCCCGATATCTCTGTAAAAAGATATCTATAGCACTACCCCGAGCTTCTCAAAGGCGCCGCAAGGAAGATCGTCGCTCATAGCCATAAGAATGTCCTACAGCGGGATCGCACAGCTCTTGTAAAAAATATGAGCCCCAATGAATTTGCTCACAATCCATGTAGTGATGCTTTTGCGACATCCAGGGAAGTCCTAAATTTCAAAGGGATGAGGACGGGAGCTCCTCGCACCTTCAATAGATCTTGAACTCCGGCGGTCCATAACCAGTCACACAGCATGATTGACCCCGAAGGATCTGACCACGAGCCCTTGTAAGAAGTACCACCTATTAGAACACGGGCGTCTAATTTATCACTTGTACGAACCATGAGATAATAACGCAGCTATCGGATTTGCTTCCAGCTTACGCGTACTCACACTATTATTCCCAGCAGCATGTAATTGCAGGTGCGGATTGCGAATGGTCATTTAGGTAAGATAGACTAGCAGACGAGTGCTCCACCAATTTGTCGATCAGCGAGAATAATTATGCGGCTTGTAGCGTAAATGCACTTTCAGGTGCAACATATAAATCCTAACGCGTTGAAAAAGCAATGTAAACAAAGCTATGCAAGCGATGCGGAGGGAAAAGTGGCTCGACAGGATCAAGTGTCTGTCGATTTGCTGAACGATGGAGGAGGCATTTAGCATGAAATTCTTGGCACAATCTATACGCCATGCCTTATAGACTCACGTGTACCAATATTCTGGATGAACGATATTATAATATGTCAGTGATCTGTTTTGCAGTGTAAGCATCATCTGGGCTACTTCAAAATTCCGCCCCTACCTGTGCGGACGACCATTAAAGGCGGCCAGCGATCACCACGCGCTGTTCTGGCTTGCCAGTTTGAAGGAACCCTCCGGCCGCCTCGCTCGATGAAGTCTGCGTCTCCAGGAGTTTGACGTCACCGTCGTTTACAAGTCCGGACCCAAGCACTGTTGCCGACTGCCTGTCACGAGCCCAGGTAGATGCACCGCCGCCGGACGACAATGAGGACGTCTTCCTGGGACCCATCAGCTCAAGCTATTTTGCACAACAGCAACGCTCGACCCCGACCTAAAATGCCTCATTGAGTACTTGGAAAGCAAAGTTTCATCACCTCCCGCCTCGCTCAAGAGAGGATTGTCTTCGTTCTGTTTACAGAATGATACCCTCGTGAAGAACTCTGCAGCGAATAAAACAGCCTACCGTCTGTTGTACTTGCAAGTCTGCGCGCAGAAGTTCTTCAGGCTTCACACGGCGAGCCGACAGCTGGACATCTCGGATTTTCTCGCACCCTCCGCCGCATTCACGACAAGGATTACTGGCCACGAGTGTCTGATGATGTCGCACATTATATGAAAACCTGCCGAGATTGTGAGCGCGATAGACCCCTCCAACCCGACCAGCAGGATTTTTGAATCCCACTGAACCCCCGTCAAGGCCCTTTCAGCAGATCGGCATGGACTTGCTTGGCCATTTGCCGAAGTCAACATGTGAAAATAAGTGGATCATTATAGCGACTGACCACCTGACCCGCTACGCCGAGGCAAAAGCCCTACCGAACGAAACAGCAGCAGAAGTCGCCAAATTTTTCGTGGAGTGCATTTTTTCTGCGACACACGCGCCCCCAATGTGCTCATCACGGACAGAAGAACAGCATTCACGGCGAAACTGACGCAAGCCATCCTGCGTTACAGCCAAACCAGCCATCGCAGGACAACTGCATACCATCCGCAAACCAACTGATTGACCGAGCGGCTGAACAAAACCATCGCCGATATGCTCGCCATGTATGTCGATGCCGAACACAAGACCTGGGACGTCATCCTGCCTTACGTAGTCTTCGCCTACAGCTCCGCAGTGCAGGAGGCCACCCAGGGGACGCCTTTTAGGCTCGTCCATGGCAGAGAGGCCACGACCACTCTGGACGCCATGCTGCCGAACGTTACCGAGGAAGATAACGTCGACGTCGTCGCCTACCTACAACGCGCATAAGAAGCCCGAAGGCTTGCCCGATTACGGATCAAAGACCAACATCGGACCGACACCACACGCTACAACCTACGAAGACGCAATGCGGAATACAAGCCAGAGACCGAGTCTCGCTTACGCCCATTCGGCGCCGCGGATTGAGTGAAAAACTTTTACGCCGCTATTTCGGCCCGTACAAGGTTCTTCGTCAGCTAGGTGAATTGGACTATGAAGTCGTACCTAATGAAATGACTGCATCCCAGCGACGCCGCGTACGACCAGAAGTTGTCCATGTCGTCCGCCTAAAGCCCTATTATGCGCGCTAAAGCATGTTGTGCTTACACCCTTGGTGTTTATTTTTACACAATCCGTTTTAGCTGCTTGTGGCCGCATTATGTACTAAAGCATAGGGTCGATGCTTCTTTGAGAGTGGAGTAATGCCGCGAATATTTGTAGTGTTTGTTCATTCTTCAAAGTTCCCGGCACGCCGCTTTATCGCTTCGTTTGTGATGCAAGACGCGCCTAGATTTCTCTCGATTAATCGCATCCAGGTGGAGCCGATTCTACGTTGTTCAGGAGTGTTCTAGTAACTTTCCAAGCTTAGAAGGGTCAGGGTTCGGGCTAGTGGGTAGTTAACATGAGGATCCATAGCGCACAACCATAAGGTTGCCCGCGCCAAAAAAAGATTGTTCAGTGGAAGTTTAGCGCTTGTGTTGTGTCCCTTCAATTTTGTGCGCTATGGATCCTCATGTTTCCAAGCTTACTCTCGAAAGTTCGCTATCAGCTTTAAAGAGAGCACAGCCGAGAGCGGCGGGCATTCTGTTCGACGACTGCCGAGCACGCTTGTTGCTACGCCGCCTCCGAGTGATTCATTTCTTTGCGGGCGCAAGTCAGCTCAAATAAAGAGTTTCGTTTAGGAGCCATTCTCGCTGTTTTCCTGTTTACAGGAATGCAGTCACCACTACGTGACATCTGGTTAGCTTACACTGCAAAACAGTCCCAGCAATCCCTTTATCGAAAATAAACACTTGCCCCATTATTCACTGCATTTTCAAGGGTAGGCAACACTGCTGTTGCCAACAGTAGAGTGAAAGGGGTGTGCGGGGCGGGTCACGCCTTTTATGCCGTTGTAGACGTAGTCCCCCGAAACAAAACTGACGCCTTACTCTGTGTAATATACCACTGTATTCAGCTTGCGTTCCGCCTAAAAAATATTCACATCATTACTTGTGAACCTGTTACAAAAGCTCGACCTCTACAGCATTTCAAAGAAGGGAGTGGCAGCATGCCACGTGTATGCGAATGCACCGTCCGTGCGGAAACAATTTATCGAAGGCACCGTATATATACGGGATGCATACGAGACGCAGAGTGAACAAGCCGAGTGGGTAACAGTAATCTTAATGCTGGCATGTCTCAGGAAGTTTAATGACACCACGTCAGTGAAGGTGAAGTTAATCTTTTCCCATTGCATTTGTATTATTTTGCATATTTGCCTAAATGTGCAGCAACTAATTAAAAAACTCTTACCCACATTTTGGTCTGGTTCATTTGCTTTAAGTAAGCCTACAAGCGGTTTCGGTGCAATTGGGCCAATTAATAAAACAAGACCACGGACCCTATGAAGAGTAGGCTAGATCAGGTTCGCAAGCAGTGATGTTGACCGGGTTAGTATATTTTTTAAACGCTCCTGTTTTCTTATTTAGTAACAACAAATTAGGTAACTGTATATCGCGAACTTTTGGCGCAACATTATCAATGCAAATTATGCAAATTAACCTGCTTTCTTCAAAAGCCGGATTTAAAATTGTCACGTGGCTGGGCGCTCCCCTTGCAATCACCTCGATGGAAGGAACATAGCAACACAAGCCTGTAATTAGTTAGCAAGACGCCTGTCACAGAGGTTGTTCTGCCTGCCGCGGTGGTTCAGTGGTTAAAGCGTACGGCTAATGAGGCCAGAGTTCGAACCCGGTCGCGGTGGTCATCAAAAGCCTGACTACACCTACTGCAGGGCAAAGGCCTCTCCAATTAATCCTCTCCTTTGCCAGCTGCGGCCACCGTGTCCCCGCAAACTTCTTAATCTCATCCGCCACCTAAATTTCTGCCGCCCCCTGCTACGCTTGCCTTCTCTTGGAATCCACTCCCTTCCCTTAAGGACCAACGATTATGCGAGGTGCCTCCACCTCATAATGGTAATTTAACAGAGCCCTGTTCTGGATTTATTTTCCCACATCAAACAAGCCTATAACTTTAGTTCAGCTCTAAAATAATACCTTTTTGAAAACTATTGTTTAAATGAAATTGTGACTAAATATTATTGCATTGCCTATGCTGTGTGCGTCAAAAATTATTTTTTTATTTGTTAATTCTTTCCTCATCTGCTGTGTTAGAATTTGTATCATGTATCATCACTGGACCCACTACTACCAATGACTGTGGGCCCAGCAACTGTTTTGTGTTTTGAAAGAAATTCTGCAAATAAACAATAAATGAATGTCTTTGCATTACATGCCCTGCCCAAGCCCATTTCGTCCGCTTGATTTTGGATTAGGCTCCAATTAACCCGGGTTTATTTCCTCACCCACTCCGCCCGCTTCCGGTGTCTTAACGTTACACCTATCATTTTCCTTTCCATAGCTCGCTGCGTTGTCCTTAACCTAAGCTGAACCCAGTTTGTCAGCCTCCACGTTTCTGCCCCGTCGGTGAGTACCGGTAAAATACAGCTTTATATTGCTAAGCTGCCATTAATGATCTGAGAGAACCTGCCAATGCGCTCCACCGCATCCCTATTCTTCTAGTTATTTCCTTCTCATGATCCGCATCAGCGGTCACTACCTGCCCTACGTAGACGTATTCCATTTCCACGAGAGTTTGATCTCGGCCGCGGCGGTAGAATTTTGATGGAGACGAGAGTCTAGAAGTCCGTGTACTGTGCGATGTCAGTGCACGTTAAGAACCCTAGGTTGTCGAAATTTCCGGAACCCTTCACTACGGCGTCCCGATTACTGTGACGTTCAAGTGTAGTCATTGGCCACGTGAGTCATGAAAAAACTTCAATGTAATTGTTGCTGCTACATGCATTGTTATTCCGACCCTTGAGTAGGTCTGGCTTCAGCACTGTAGTGAATTAAAACGATGAAGCAGCGTTTATATAGACGTTTTTTCATGCCTCACGTGACGTGCAACCAGACATTGAAGTCACAGCCACCATTCGGTTGTTGAAACCGAAACCGAAACAGCGTGACAGAAAAATTTGATTAGAAATTATTTAGTGGTCGAAGGCGAGTGCCACATGCTGATTCATCCACAGTAGTGTCTTCAACATCAGGCTGCTGAATAACATATGCTACCAAAATTAAGTGTCTATATTTCTTCAAGGGCACCCTGAGCTCCCGGTGCGTGTTAACCCAGGGGTCGAAGTTAGTCGAAATCAAGAGGAAGACATGGGCTTGGGAAGGGCATGTAATGCGAAGGCAAGATGACCGCTGGTCCTTAAGGGTAACGGAGTGGATTGCAGGCGAAGGCAAGCGTAGCAGTGGGCGGCAGAAAGATAGGAGGGCGGATGAGATTCAGAAGTTTGCGGGGATACGGTGGCCGCAGCTGCCAGAGGACAGGGTTAATTGGAAAGACATGGGAGAGGCCCTTGCCCTGCCGTGGGCGTAGTCAGGCTGATCATGATGATGATACCAGGGACAGGAAACTTCTATATACATACAGCATTCTCCAGCTAACACAGACGTCAGTGCCAGTTCCTCCCGTACTGACTGGAAGAAAACACATTTGAGTTCCGTATCGTCATGACAATGGTATCGAGCACGAGCATAAAAAAACAACTCAACCCCGAGCGGCGTTCGAAGCACCGTCGGCGAAAAGACAGCGGCTTCGAATCCCGGTGGCTCAAAGAATTCGGCCGCCACCGCTGCCTATCGCGCTGCAGAACCCCCCCCCCCCCCCCCCCCCCCCCCCCCCCGCAGAACAAAGCAGAAACCTCACACGTGTGGACATTACCACCTCTGAAGTCTGGCCAACACATTGATGCCGTGCGCTTTTTTACGATAACTACCCACTTGCGTGATTATTAATACCCTACGCGTTAGGGGCCCCGTGTCGCAGAAAAGCGGGTGTCGTCGTCGGCGGCGTTGGCCGTGAGCGCAATATCCCAGAAGCATTATTAGCCTACAAGGTTTTAACTGATCTATTGTATTGACTACCAGGACGTCCTGTCGTATACAAAACTTGTCATGCAGGCTTTCGTCGGTACCGAAATCCGGCTACCGCGTTCGCCGGGTGCCCCTGCAAGTTTCCACGCATAATGGCAGAGGGGGGGGGGGGGGGGGGAGGAGCGTTGCAAGCAGACTTGACACACTACTGCTTCAACCAGTTGCTTTCACACACTCGCGCCCCTGCGCCATGATGTAAAGCACGCGTGAGTGCCCCGGCCATGTTTTAATTTCTACTCCCACTGCTCATCTCCACCCTTGCGACCGAAGGCTGGCACTTCCACGCTCGTGTGTGATGCCTAACAATTGACATGACGGTGACCACGTGTCAAGGCGATATTCAGCGACAGCTGTTAATGCGATATGTTGTGGTTGAGAATATGAGCGCGACCTCTTATCTGTCACTCTTTTCAGTATCCCACACATAGTCGTTCACGTAATTAGATCGTTCGGTCGAAAAGCCGTCGGCGTCGTAGTTGTAGTTGCCGGCACCGCGCGTCGGAAAAAAGTCTATCATGCCAACCGTTTGCCGCAGAATGTTCCAGATGGTGTAATACCATTCAGCATTTTGAGCAGCTTAAACGTGCAACTCAAGTTAGAGATCTTGCGGCAGGAATTCGAACCGGCGACCTATAATCGGGGCTGCGGGGGTCCACCGAGATGTGTGAGACAGTTACTGTAACTTCATTGCCTCCATTGCTTTGGCTCTCACGAATACCAAGTCAAAACACATCATCACCGACTCGCGAGGGGCCTGTCGGAACTACGAGTTGGGCTGGGCTCCCCCGCTTGCCTGGCGCATACTGGAATATAGCTGTCGATGTGAAGATCCAACTCCACGCAACCTGATTTGGGCCCCCGGTCACCAGGGACTCCAGGGAAACGAACAGGCCGATCAGGCCGCCCGCGCACTCTCTCCCCGGGATATCTCCCTGTCCTTGGAAGGGTACTCCCAATCAGACAATCTGGCCCTTATACATTCAAACGAATCACCGATTACTACAAGGAGGAGCACCGGTGCTACCCGGTCCCTTGTAAGGGTCTGGATGGCGCTGACGACCGCCTCCTCATCAAAATTCTTACTAACACTGTACTGTGCCCGGCGGTGCCTAAACATTTCAATACATCCTTTGATGGCGCGTGCCAGTTCTGTGGGGAGGTGGCTGACACCTTCCACATGGTCTGGGCGGGTCAATCAAACCCATCTATCCCCCCTCACCCCAACCCCAACAGAGAGGACTGGGAGGCGGCCCTGCTCGGCTGTCAAGACCTAAAAAGTCAACAGGCCTTGGTTCAACGGACGCGGGCGGCGTTGCTTGCCAATTAGGCACCGGAATAGGGGCTCCACCTGGTATTGCAAGGGAAAGGGCCAATAGGGTCCTACCCCAATAACCTTTCTGTAAAAAATTTAATTGCCCATAAATGATTTTCACCACCACTATTGCCTCAAATCCAATTTTCGCTTCCTTCATTGCGGCACCTCTTTCTCTCTTTCTCTCTCTTATTTGACTCCCACCTACCTCCCTTTCCTTACAGCGGTGTTCGGGTGTCCACCGAGATGTTAGTGTATTACTTAAGTTCCTCGCCTCGAAAATGCGTTGCGTTCAAAGCTGTTTCCGACGAGCATGGCGTCGGGCTGAACGGGCGATGGCGTTCCGTGAACTCCCTGGTAGCGCTGCAACACGCTGTCGCGTTGCACTCCTTATGACGAAGCTTAAGAGTCTTCCAATTTTTATGCGAAGCATATTACTAGAGCTACACTGCAGCCCGTCGAGCGCGGCGCTGGAGCTACCATTGACCTTTAGCGTGACCACGTGACACTAAGTGACAACATGACGTCACAGCACAGGAGAGAGGGGCTGCCGGCTCGCGCGGTCGGCCGCGGCGGTGGAGGCTCCACATCAGAGGCGCGGCGGCTGACCACGTGACACCATGACGTCACAGCAGAGGAGAGATGGGCTGCCGGCTCGCGCGGTCGGCCGCGGCGGTGGAGGCTCCACATCAGAGGCGCTGCAGCTGACCACGTGACGCTACAGCAGTGGTATAAAGCTGAGCTTGCCTCGCTCTCCGGGCACTTACGAGGCGGCCAGGTGTTGGGATGCCGCCTAGAAGCAGGGCTGATTTGAACGAAAAGCGAAAGCTTCAGCGTGCCACAGAGACCGATGAAGAGCGGGATGAACGTCAACCAAGGAAAGCCATGTATTACCAAGCCTAGCCATCAATATGCTTCGCATCTGACTAGGCTTAACCTTAGCTAAGCCTCAGCCATTTTTTGGTTTAGTTTTGGTTTGGTTTGGTTTCTTGGGGTTTAACGGCACAAAGCAACTCAGGCTATGAGGGACGCCGTAGTTAAAGGCTCCGAAAATTTCGACCACCTGGGGTTCTTTAACGTGCACTGATATTGCACAGTACACGGGCCTCTAGAATTTCGCCTTCATCGAAATTCGGCCGCCGCAGCCGGGATCGAACTCGCGTTTTTCGGGTCAGCAGCCGAGTGCCGTAACCACTGAGCCACCGCAGCGGGTCTTCGAATTTTTGGACGATAATTTTCCATTCGTTTGATTATTAATGGTTTTCTTTGGAACCTGTCTTTACACTTGCTTTAACAAAATTAGTCCCGTTATCACCACTACTGTTCGCTGTCCATTTAGAAAAGCTGTGTATGAACATCCTGAATTGTTGTGCCATGCATAGTTTTCGTATTTTGGGTAGGGAGCTTAACGTATTATTTTATGTCGATGATCTCACATTTTCCTGCTCGGACAAGCCAAGAATCTTTCATGCTGTCCCTTTAGCGAGTGGTTGTTCATTTTCAAGGGCGTCGATCAATCACTCCTAGAGTCAGTAGTTTATGATATCCGGATCTACTTCGGATTCCCATTATATGTCTGTAACCCAGTGGGTGAGCGGTCAGTCGGTCGGGTCGGGTCAGGTCGGGTCGGGTCGGGTCGGGTCGGTCGGTCGGTCGGTCGGTCGGTCGGTCGGTCGGTCGGTCGGTCGGTCGGTCGGTCGGTCGGTCGGTCGGTCGGTCGGTCGGTCGGTCGGTCGGTCGGTCGGTCGGTCGGTCGGTCGGTCGGTCGGTCGGTCGGTCGGTCGGTCGGTCGGTCGGTCGGTCGGTCGGTCGGTCGGTCGGTCGGTCGGTCGGTCGGTCGGTCGGTCGGTCGGTCGGAATCGCTGATGACATTGCTTTGCTAGAAACGCAGAGGACGAATTGCAAAACATGATCGAGAACCTTGGCAGCTAATGAAGAATGGTGGGCCTAACATTAATATAGAGAAAACTAAAGTCATGTTTAAAAGTTTCAGAGGTTCACGACAGTTTACGGTTACCAGGCAGGCACTGGAAGTTGTCAGGGAGCTCATGTACTCATGGAAGGAAGTGCCCGCTGACTCGGGCCACGAGACCGGAATAACTAAGCGAATAAAAATGTGGTGGAGTGCATTTGGCAGGCACACTCAGGTAATGAATGCCACCTGGCCAGTCGCCCTCAAGAAGAAGTGTACAGCAGTTGTACCTGGCCAGTACTCACCAATGGATCGCTTGCCTGGCGGCTAACGAAAGGCGTGAAATTAGGTTGAGGACAACAGAGCGAGCTTTGGAAATCAAAATGGAATGTGTAACTTTAAGAGACAGGAAGACAGCAGAATGGGTCAGAGAAGAAACGCGAGTTAATAATATTCTAGTCGAAATCACTAATAGATGGGTTTATGCAGGACATGTAGTCCAAGGGCAAGGTCAACAGTGGTCGTTAAAGTTGAAAGATTGGATTCCAAGAGAGGGCAAGTATAGCAGGTGGTCGCAGAAAGGGAGGTGGGCGGATGTACGACAGTCTGCGGGAATAAGGGGCCGCAGCTGCCAAAGGGCAACGTTAGTTTGACTGACGAAGGTTATGCATACCTCCCTTCGGTATTGCTGTTGCACGAAATGTAGTGGCGAATGGCGCCTGAAAATACGGACTGAAAGAAAATAAAAATTTCTGTGTAGTTGTTGCCTGCCAGTAACCATTTTTCGCCAATCTTGCCAACAACTATTGTTCTGCGCCCGTGAGAGCTCAGGCGCCGGCAAAGTTTCACATTCTCAGTCCTGAGGAACTATATTAAAGGAATACATATTGAAGCTGTTTGGTGGTACAAATTTTTTTTGCAGACGCATTCTTTGAGTATAAAAGGATCGCGTTATTGTCCTTACATTTAAATTACAATGTTTAGAATATGCTGTCTAACATTTGGCTAAAATGTGATATAAAATTTCGTTTTACGCACAGAAGAAATTGTCACGGCCAAACCATGATTTATTACGGGGCACACACTTGTTTTGACTTGATACAGATTATTCGATGCAGGATAAAAGAAATAGATTTAATTCTCTCCTATAAAATGTCAACGCCGTTTCCGTAAAATTATCTCACGCAAATTCGAAGTACTCATTCGAGGTATCGTTAGCCCTCCTATTAACAATCTTCCTCTTTGGACCACTCGGGCCTTTGGTCAAACTGCATGAAAAGAGTACAGACGTATGATTACATAATCCATCCTCAACCGACACATTTACATTAGAGACCGACCCGTTGTGAACACAAGGTCAAGAGAAGAGGAGGATTATTGTATGTTGATTGCTTGAGTCAAGCAGCAGCCTAACACAGTTCCGAAGACAATGTCGTCATGACGTGGACAGGATGGCGTACTCGACCAATCAATGGTGGACATAATAAAATCGCCGCTATTTATTACTTAGTTGTTGAGTGCTTATTGAGTCATGCTGCGTTTTAGGGAACAAATCGTTAATCGAAAGAGGACAGCGACACGCTGCCAATGGCACAAAAATTTCTCGTCACAGTTTTTTTGAAAGCACTGGCTTTTATGGTGTTCTGTTTGTTATAGTAACGTAGCGCATACAGGCGTGAGCAAGTAAGACTAGCACAAAGACACCGGAGAGGCAGGAGACGACGCTCGACGCTGCGGTTAAGAACGCGCCTACCACAAGAGCGCCAGCCGAGTTCGCAAACCGAGGCGTTGTGCCACCCGCGCGGTGCGATTTCGCTACTCCGCTAGCGCCAGTTTTGCTAGGTTGTCGTCCTGCTAAAACCACCAGTTTCACCGTAACGAACATCCCTGAATGCTCAAGAGTGTCGTCAGGTGATCAGCACCGCCGAATTTGAAAATATGAGGACTAGAATGTTCAAGCACTTCTAATGGATTATCATGCGGAGATATACTAACCCGACCACCCTCCCACCTCAATTCACCATCCAATCCTCAATAATCTACCGTAATACATTTTCTGGGGCGGGCCTGCTTCTAAAATTTGATGGGGCCTTTAGAAATATTTCTAGATGGACCAACTTTCCCCAAGTTTATTGCTCATGCTTGTATATGGTTCTTTACATGGCGGCTACGCACCCGCCACGGGTCGCCTTTCGCTTTTACAGATGGTGTGCGACCCTGGCACTGCGCTTTTGCCGTTGATTTTTTTTATGAAGCCACGTTTCGGTAAGTATACTGTCACGTGCGGCTCGCGAAACAACAATCTAGTAATCTTCCGAAAATTCCCTCTGCATTGTGATCGTTCTCTTGCCTAGCGCCCGACTGCTTCTCTTCTGCTGCATCCAAATTTAGCACCCGTAATAAGCAGAGAAAAGCACATGTGGAAATTTACTGCGCGCACTGTCACACGGGCACTTTTATTTTTCTTTCTTTTTTAAAGCCATTTCTAACATATGTCACACTGCCCATGGGTTTGTTTAACCTTGCTGCAATTTAACCTCTTGGGTCGAGTTCATGGCATTCAGTTTGCTTACCACTTGTTTAAAGCGCAGGCACATCGCTTCAGTACGTTGCTCCCGAGACGACACGTTTAAGGCAGCTGTTCGGTGCGCAGAAAAGACAGTAATGTGTTTGTGTTTGCAGACAGCATGCTCTCTGGTTTCTGATAAGAGACAAGTTTCCATAGAAAAATACCGCGGCTTTTGCACTCTGACTAACAGCTGAAGGCCATTTAATTTTGTTCTGAGCAGAACAAAAGCGCACTGTAAAGTCTTGACAAGTAAAGGGTGACCTGTGCCTCCACGCGGTCATCTGGTTTTGAAGCGAAAAATAGTGTAAGTGGTCTTATTAGGCCTGAGAATAATAAAAATAGTGGACGGGGCGCAATCGATTTGCTCCACCTACGCCGTAGTCGTAAATCAACTGCTGCAGCAAAGAGCGCGCCATGCTTGGATTCGAGCGTGGCTTCCTTATTAGTAACTTTTCTGAGCGTGTCTGCTTAAAAAAGTTGCAAATAAAATAAAACTGCAGCCCAGGTGTTTTTGCTCCGAACTAAACCGCCTACACATGGATGCATCATTTGATTATTTCAGCTACCTGGGCTGGTCGGAATGAAAAGTACCTGCATACGAAAACAAGTTGACCAGATGCGACCTATCGCGGTCGCATCTGGGCAATTCTGCGCCGAGATGAAGAAAATAGATTTTTCTTCCGCCGCTGAAAAATAATAAAGCATTCTACTGCTGCATGCAGTGTCTACATCTTTGATATGGATTATTCCGTTTCACGAGGCGCAGAAATGACTTCAAGGATTCGTTTAAATCAAAGTATTACAGACCCAAAAGTTTTCTTGGATGTTACAAATTCATTTTCTACCATTTCAGCATTCTGTAAACAAGCGTGGACGGTTTTAGATAGTTCCATGATGCCTGAAGATGCCAACCTAAACATTATAATTCTGTCCTTGGATGGCATATATTAATACATTAAGGTGTTTTAGTAGGTAATCGGCGATTCTGCGAAAAGCTGCATTGTTAATGCCCGCAACAGATATTGGGCTACAACTGCGTGATATTTATATCTTCCTTTTTTCCATCGAACAAACACTTCCTGTATTTAATAAATCGAAATATCTGCCTTCTGTCAAGTCATAATAAAAGAGTATCTTTACAGAACTATAATTGTGATAGTGTGATAGCCGGACATTTTGTTATCAGTCATGCGTGATACTTCAGCGAAGTTTTCTATTCACCTGCCTCTTCTAAACCGAAGGAATTAATACCATTGAGAACTGTGATACTTGGTATACAATCATGAGACCAGAAGCTACACATTTGTGAGGAGACATTCTTATTGCCTTATTCATCCCATAATGATTTAACATTATCTTGCGCCGGCTGCGAGAACGAATAATGACAATATTTCTTTCTTTTTTTATTGCAGCGGCCACTTATTAGTTTATTAGAAAATGAGTGTACTATCGCGCTCAATATGAGTTGCAACGCGCGGTCATCGACCGGGGCTCGTTCCGTGTTCTGCCTCCTCCAAACAGTCGCCCGGAATTCTGGGAGAAACTGCTGTTCCAGGAAACAACAGCACCCCCGCACAGGAAAAAATTTCTCCCAGAATTCCGAGCGACTGTTTGGAGGAGGCACACCACGAAACGAGCCCCGGTCGATGACCGCGCGTTGCAACTCATATTGAGCGCGATAGTACATGGTATTTGAGTTTCTGTAACCACATAAAACATGCATGAAATAAATATGTGCATGTTTCGTAAACTTGCCTCGCATCCTTCAGATGTACCTTGATTTAAATAGTGAGTGGTTGTTGAGAATTAGCGTCAAGGAGTGCATGGAATTCTTTCCACTTATATTACATAGTGACTCGACCGCAAATGAATGGTTGATGAAGGTCCGACGCACAGTCGTTCACCTGCTGTGGTCACAACACCCGCAACAGGCAGGTAGCCCTGCAACGTTTTGGCAGCCTAGACGTTGCGGACCGCAAAAAGAGGAAGTCTTCAGAACGGATGCAAGGTGTTAGTCAGAATAAACAACCCTGTTGCCACTACTACTAATATTAGCTTCGAAGGGAGGCAGTATTGTGACTCTTTCCTTTGAAGCGTGTGAACGGGTTGTCGTTAGAGCCACCCCACTTGATGCGCTAGCCTTCTGTAGCGAACAGGGGAGCTAACGTGCCAAGGAGTAAGGTGGTTAAATTCTTCACAGGCAATGAGTCATCCTAAGATGTCCGCAACGGAAACACCGCTAAAACTCTCACAGGTTGGTTACTAGCTGGGAAGCAAATTTCAGCGCCGCAGTGCTGAATCTTGTCGTCTGCGTCGTTTGGTGTCGATATCGGCTACACGTACTCTACAACTGGATCTTAAATTCACACTCTCATGCGTGTTGCTTCGGCTGCACCTAGCGCTGGCTCTTGCCGGATTCGGCGCGTTTGTTCACGATGTCAGGCACACGTCAAAAGCAACCTGTTATAGGGTCAGCTGTCGCAACGCTGCAGTCACGCGCCGTTACGTCCCTGGGGCGCTCGCACTCTGTTGTCTGCATCGAAAATATCACCAGCATTTCTCCAAAACTGCGCGTTCCGAAGAATAGCTTTTCTGTAAAATTAAAGGAGGCATGGAGGGAGCATGTTACTCTGAAACTTTTCTTTAGCATTCCAAGATGCTTTTTCGGTACCGCCAGCGAACGGGTGTTTTTTGCGGCTTGAAATCAGTCAGAATTGAACATTTGAAAACATTCTTATTGAATTAAAAGAAATACCAGCATAAATTTAAAAGTTTAATGCAAGAACTTTCGCGTCTCGCAATATGAATGCACCATTCCGTGTTGCATCATTTCGTCCTTGCCTTAGAAATTAAACACATACTGCAGACCATATTTCATCCCTTTGTTATCACTAGATGGTTTCTGTTAAAAGGTATCCCATTTGAAATATGACAGAGCCAGTCCCGAAATACGGCAAAATTTTTGTCATCCAGTTGTTGCATCGTCATCATCATCATCATCATCATCATCGTCATCATCAGCCTGACTACGCCCACTGCAGAGCAAAGGCCTCTCCTATGTCTCTCCCATTAACCCTGTCCTTCGCCAGTTGCGGCCACCGTATTGCCGCAAATTTCTTAATCTCAACCGCCCACCTAACTTTCTGCTGCCCCCTGCTATAAGCTTGCTTTCTCTTGGAATCCACTCCGTTACCCTTAAGTACCAGCGGTTATCTTGCCTTCGCATTACATGCCCTGTTCAAGCCCATTTTATCGTGTTGATTTCGACTAGGACGTCATTAACGCGCGTTTGTTCTCTCACCCGCTCCGCCCGCTTCCGATCTCTTAACGTTACACCTATCGTTTTCCTCTCCATAGCTCGCTGCGTTGTTCTTAACTTAAGCTGAACCCTCCTTGTTAGCCTCCACGTTTCTGCCCCATAGGTAAGTACCGGTTGAGGGATAATGGTAAACTGCCCTCATGATCTTAGAGCGCCTTCCATATGCGCTCCACCACATTCTTGTTCTTGTTATTTCCTTCTCATCTTATTCTGTTACATCATATTCTGTAGTATTGTGGAGTTGTACTTTGTCGCGACAGAACTGGCACTGTCTTTACTACAGGTCACTTCACAATACTGCAGAGAATCCTGTTATCACGACAATTCCTGTCGTCAGGTCACAAAATACTACAGGAAAATATGTTGACGAAATAATTTGTTGTGCTTTTTGATAGGGATAACTGTCACGCTAATACTCCTCGCTTACTGTACGTAGTTCAATTTTAATTAGGCAATGAAAGAATGTCATAAAAAATTTCGCAAGCTGTTTTCGCTTTTCAGTCTCTTTAATAGGTGAAAACATTGATGCGCTTCCTACCTAACGCAATTTCTGCAGACCTCATCCATGCTAGCCAGAATGTTTCCCTACTCGTAGGTATTTGAAGGTAATTTGCCTTGAGATAAGATTTCTAAAACGCATAGGTAAAACGTTCGCTCTGCTTTCAGCAAGCAAAGGGGTTTTATTTAAATGCAGGTCAAATTCTCGTAAACTTATAGTTGTGCTTTTGGTAGGGGTTTCCAGAACATGTCCAGCATTCTAGGATAAACATTTTGAAAATTAGAAAATTCTGAGGTACTGTAATGAAAGTATTGAAGGCAACGATCTTTTCTTCTCATATGTAGAAAAATATTTGTTTTAAAGTGTTTCCATCGATCGCATAGAATGGTTAAGACTGCCGTAGAAAATCAATGAAGAACGCTTTTTCTGATAACGAAAACGCTGATAGCAGAAAAAAAATGCAAAACTGCCGTCGGGTGATCTGCAAATATATTGATTGTTATAGGAAAATTTTACATTACATGGAAAAATTGCGTTCATAAACGGTTTCCCGCTGATAAATTCTTCTGTCCATAATTGTTGGGTATGATGGGCCAGGAAAGCCTCTTGATGCCAGAAAAATTAGGATTCTGTGCGTATGGCAGGAAATTAGTGCCGTTTGTGCCGTCAGAAAGTGTGAGCACTACCGAAGGAAATCAGTAAGCGCTATAGGAAACCTGCAAGTTAGCATCGTGCGTGAGAAGCTTAGGTGGACTTTGAAGTCGGTTGAGATAGTCTTTATAATTATTCGTCACAATCATTAAGAGAACTTTCAGGCAAGGCAACAAAGCATACTCTCTACAACTGCATGAGATATCTCCCAGGACAGTATTAAATGCATTAAAGCAGAGACATGAGACGAAAACGTTCCTTTGCACTCACGTTTTGCTGTGCGCATCTTCGTTTTCGGGTTTCATTGTAGTGCGCTAGCACTTATTGCGGCCATTTCTCGCATATAACTTTGGCATGTTTGTATGTTTCTCTGTCTGTATGCCTGTTTGTCCGAAGCCGGTTTATGACAGGCTGCTCACCTGCCCACCGTGTGAGGCAGCAGCTCAATAAATCGTGAGAGGCGGCTCAGGAAGAGCATTTTTCGGACGCAGGGGCGGTCTCTCGACCAACCCCTCAAGATAAGCCTCCGCTGAACCTATAGATTTACCGGTCAGTTCCGCCTTGCAGCCCGCATCGGTGTGTGTGGGGATGAGTTCAGTAGCAGGGGAGTGTGGGCACGTCCATGTGAGATGGCAGAATTTAGGGGCGTCGCCGCAGCCTCCTGGGTATCGGACATGGCTAAAACGTGGCGGTGTAGGTTGACGTACGGACTGGTTCGTAGCATGCGCCATGTGGATGCGTCCAGTCTGGAGCGAGCATAACGTTTGTGGGTGATTGTTCATGCTAGTGTTGTGTGGGTGCGTGCGCATACACACGCGTGGGAAATGGTATCGAGGAGTAGATGGTTCTTGCTTTGAGATATCACGTCCGCGGTAGTATTTATTTATTTTTAATTATTTCACTTTCAGCAGCAGGCAATGTCCAGATCGTGATGCAGGTACAGAAGCTAAAGGCTGTTGGCGCCTGACGAGGCCTCTGACCCTACGCAGTTCGCAGCAGTACTGCTACAAACACATATCAGATAGCATTTACAAAGCGGAAGAGTTTTGCTTCCTGCAATTGAACATGATATGAAAACGCGACATTTGACACTATACTAGTGTGATATGAGCATACTATCACTATAACACACACAGCCGCAAATTACACATTGCTTGACGCTATAGGGACCGGGCGACCGTTGTATGGCACAACCGTCGCCTCAGCGGAACCGTGCCGCCCGTGGCAAAACGCTCGTCAGAGGAATGAGGATTGAGCGGCGTAGCCGGTTCATCATCATCATCATCATCATCAGCCTGACTACATCCACTGCAGGGCAAAGGCCTCTCCCATGTCTCTCCAATTAACCCGGTCCTTTGTCAGTTGCGGCCACTGTATCCCCGCAAACTTCTTAATCTCATCCGCCCATCTAACTTCCTGCCGTCCCCTGCTACGTTTGCCTTCTCTTGGAATCCACTCCGTTACCCTTAAGGACCAGCGGTTATCTTGCCTTCGCATTACATGCCCTTCCCAAGCTCATTTCTTCCTCTTGATTTCAACTAAGATGTCATTAATCCGCGTTTGTTCCCTCACCCGCTCCACCCTCTTCCGATCTCTTAACGTTACACCTATCATTTTCCTTTCCATACCTCGCTTCGTTGTTCTTAAGCTGAACCTTCTTTGTTAGCCTCCACGTTTCTGCCCCATAGGTGAGTACCGGTAAGATACAGCTGTTGTATACTCTTCTCTTCAGGGATATTGGTAAGCTACCATTCATGATCTGAGAGAACCTGCCATATGCGCCCCACCCCACTCTTATTCTTCTAGTTATTTCCCTCTCATGATCCGGATCTGCGGTCCCTACCCGCCCTAAGTAGACATATTCTCTTACTACTTCCAGTACCTCGGTAGGCTGTTGAACATTACTTTGGTTTTCTGCATGTTAATTTTTAGCCCCACCGTTCTGCTCGGCCTGTCTAACTGATTGATCATGCTTTGCAGTTCTTGTCCTGAGTGACTTAGCAAGGCAGTGTCATCAGTGAATCGCAAATTACTCAGGCATTCTCCATTAACTCTTATCCCCAACTTTTCTCATTCCAGTCCCCGGAATGCCTCCTGTAAGCAGGCAGTGAAGAGCATTGGCGAGATCGTGTCTCCCTGCCTGACACCTTTCCGTATTGGAATTTTATTGCTGACTTTATGGAGAGCCACAGTAGCTGTGCAATCATTATAGATATCTTCCAATATTTTCACATAACACTCTTCCACACCCTGATTCCGCAATGCCTGCATGAGCCGGTCGCGCTCGGCTAAAATGGTTCTACCCGTCGTTCTGCGGTGCAGCTTTCAAAGCTTAAATAATCGCACGCAGTTTTTTTTTACATCAGTCAATCATGGCTTGCCTTTACGAGGCAAGCCATGTGTACGACATGCGTGAGTGTCAAGGTATGGTCATGCACATATTTGGTAAGGGCATACCACAAAGCTGAATGCGCCAAGCTATAGGATGCGAACCTGGTAGTAAGCGCAACTTCATTCCTTCGGGTAATCGTTGTAATACACAAAAAGGATTTTGCATGCCGTACATACTGCCTGCATGCAGTTGGATGCATCTAAAGAACATGATTGCAGCGAAATGTTCCTGCAAAGCCAGCGTGGACGCCCGATGCAAGCATGCTGCAGAGCTCGCATTCGATGTTGATGAAGAAACGGCGTCGAGCACGAGCGCCAGTCGAAGTTGGGGGGGGGCGCCTTCTAAGAATATTTACTCGAAAGGAAAAAAGCTGTGCTCATGGGACGATGGTACGTAACCACATTGCTTACGGCAGATTCGAGGCAAGTTCCATGGTAATACGAGGGTGTTCACAACAGCCACCGGATTGAGTTTCTAGAATAAACACCGCTTGACAGTAAGCAATTGCTTCATGCGGAAAGGCAGTCCCTTTGGCTGACTTGTATGGCTGAACTGTGCGCGGTGCCAAACTTGCTGTTCCTTGAAAAAAATTCCAAGGAAGCATTAAAGTCTGCTTAGGTGAAGTAATGCGAACGCATTTCTATTACTTCTGCCGATTATGTTGCTGCGTGTTCGTTACTTTATGCCCTTGCCGTTTCTAAGTTCTAACTTTGGTTCTACCGCATCCGAAGACGTGGGTCCCGTTGCTAGAGCGTCTAATAAGCACAGCAAATCACTAATTGATTAGTTAGTAGTTTAGACAACTAGTTAGTTAATTAAATCAGCAATTTGATTAAATTACGGATTAATGTAAGCCGTGATTTACTAGGCGTGATAAGGCGTGATCAGGATACAGCTGGCAACATCGAGGAGTTTTACAGTATTAACGAGAGAGTGGCAGCTATCGTAATTAGGCTTAATAAGAGGTACAAGCTGAAGGTGGCGCAGGCCTACGCGCCTACATCAAGCCATGATGACCAGGTAGTTGAAAGCTTCTATGAGGATGTGGAATCGGCAATGACCAATGTAAAATTACAGTACACTGTATTGATGGGCGACTTTAATGCAAAGGTAGGTAAAAAGCAGGCTGGCGACAAGGCGGTAGGTGACTATGGTTCTAGGAACAGTAGGGAAGAGTGATTAGTAGAGTTCGCAGATAGAAATAATTTACGGATTATGAATACCTTCTTCCGCAAACGAGCAAACAGGAAGTGGACTTGGAAGAGTCCCAATGGTGAGACTAAAAATGAAATAGACTTCTTACTGTGAGGTCCTCGGTAAGGTCCGTTGTAGCGACCACAGAATGGTAAGGTCTGTTGTTAGCTTAGATTTGAAGAGGGAACAGAGGAAACTGGTGAAGCGAAAAGCTATTAACGAGTTAGCATTAAGAGGGAAGGTAGAGGAATTCATAATGTCGCGGCAAAACAGATTTTCCGCTTTAACTGAAGAAGACGACCGTAGTGCTGAAACAATGAATGATAATCTTACAGCTATCGTTACAGAGTGCGCCGCAGAAGTAGGTGGTAGGATGGTTCGACAATCTAGTTCGAAAAGAAAGCAAACGTAGCAGGGGACGGCAGAAAGTTAGGTGGGCGGATGAGAATACGAAGTTTGTGGGGATACAGTGGCGTCAACTCACAAAGGACAGGGTTAATTGGAGAGACATGGAAGAGGCCTTTGCCCTGCAGTGGGTGTAGTCAGGCTGATGATGATGATGATTTACAATTTTTGCTAATTCGGTCAATAATTTAATTACCCTGTTAATTAAGCATTTTGGTGACTTAACGGAATGTACTTAATTGTATATTTCATTAAGCAGTAAACAAGCTATTCACAGGTTCGAAAAATCACCGCTTAATTTGTTAAGCAATTCATTAATTCATCTAATTATTACTTTACTAGCATAATTATTTAACCTTCAAGTTAATCCCCTTAGTGGACCAGTTATTCATGCGGGATAAGCGTTTATTTTATCAACTATTTTATTAATTATTCCGATAATAGATAATTGACAGTTCATGCAGACCTTCTCCGATGACACACACTGCCGACACCGACTGATGACAGGTCTTTCACACGCCACTCATGACAAAAGAAATGCTTTCGCATTAATAATGCGTGGAGGTCCTTTCTTATATTCTAAAGAGTTTCCCTCAGTTTCACACATGAATGGTGCGATCGGGATTTCTGTTGCAAAGTTTTTGAGATTTTCGCTGTTCATATTAAGACTTCTACGAGAACATGGGCTTTGAGGGCCTAGAGTGCACATACTTGCAACTTTTTATTGCAGAAAAAAAAGCGTAGCTTGTATTTTGATCAGTGAGCGTTTCGCAAGCAAAAGTGATAGATTGTGTTTAAGTGTGTATGCAAAATGCGATCCAAAATGTGGAAAAAATCAATCAGATTAGATGCATCCGACAAGTCTGCGTAACTGTTAGCGTAGCCAGCAACACAACACGTCTGCCTAGACTTCGTTTCAGCAGACATAATCACGCACAGCACCACCTAAATCAAGAGTACCGAAGCAAACACCACAGGAACCTACGACAGACTGCGCACTCCAATGCGCCGTCTTGCACCGCGGCCCATTCCGGCGACGAGAGAAGCGCCGAGAAGTGGCGCCACGAGTCCTGCTGTCCGGTCCCCATCTTATAATTACATGCACACATCACAAGATAAAATTATAACACAGCACATATAATAAGAAACGATGCTTTGCACTGATCAAAACAACACCTATGAACGCCATAAAAGGGGCGAAAGACGAGAAGTAAGACTTCATTTTCTGCGTTACACATTTTCTTCTTTAGTTTTTCTTATTTGGTGACAAAAACAGGAAAATTCGAAAGGCAAACAGTGTTCAATTATTAGAGTATTCCAATCCAGAGGACAACAAAAACGCCCTTACATGGCGTTCAAATCTATTCGATGTGCGTTGAAAATTTAGGATTCCTTCAAATTAATTTACGATGGCAGAGGCTTGATATGTTATTGTTTACTTTCCGTAGTTTGTTTTTATTTTCAGTGTTCGGTGTTTTCGGTGACTTAAAGAATATTTTTCGGCACATCAAATTGCTCTAAATGGCGCAGACAGCTGTTTTTTTGCCTCATCTTGCCTCTAATGAAATGGATGGGCTGTCCTCATTTCTAACTCGGCGCCTATGGCACTGCGCTTTTAGGGCGGAAAATTTGTCTCGCATAATGTGCTCACCATCATTCAGCCAATCTGCTATAGCCTCTTCCTCACCAGTAGCTTTGCATCGCATGTAAGAGTTTCTTCACTTCCTCTTTTGTTACCGGCGAGACGTCCGATTCCTCCAGCCTACTGGCTTCATCATTAGTGCCCTGATGATTTCGACTACACCGGATATCTTTGTACAATTCTTCGGCTATTTTAGCTAGTGCATGCTACTTAATGCCAATGACCTCCTGGTCTTCTAAGGTGTACGTCTGATTTTTTTGGCAATGGATAATTTTCTCTTGACTGCTTCAAGCTACCTTCTTTAGGGGACTGCTCGATTCTCTCTATACTATACCTCCTATGTCTTATCTTGCACTTATTTATTGGCTTTGACAGCATTGGCAGCTGTAGTCATTCTATGGAGCTAGAGAGTAGCATATTTTGACGTTTTTTTTTCAATCCGGTCATTTGTCGACTGAGAGCTCATGGCAGTGTCATATTTAGGTACCTGACCCTTCATTTCTCTTGTGCACTCCATGCTCCACTCCCGCAAGCTCGTCACCTTCCTGCCGTGACATGAGTCGGGGAGCCGGATTACCCCGGTCCGAACTTGACCGCGGCGGTCCCGCTTCGACAGATGCGAAAGGCAAAAGGCGCCCGTGTGCTGTGTGATTTCATTGCACGCTAAAGATCCCCCGGTGAAAGGTGAAAATTTCTCTAACACACATTACAGTTAGAAAGGGGGGTGGGGACACGGGGCAAAAAGCTGCCTAACACAGCTTGAAGCAGCACATGGTGTCCCAGGTACAGATCGACAGCAGTATATTAGCATACAGCAGGCTTGAGTACAACATAATATCTAACTAGAAAAAAGGAACGCGAGAAAAACAAACTGTGTAACACTCACCGCGCACACAGCAGAAGAAAGTAGACATACATAAAAATAAAAAAACGACATGCATTAGAATAAACCACAGTTATCTACAATGACGCCACAAAACATTCAAAAATGCACGTGGCGGGCAGCAACTGATTGCGTGAGATTTCTTCTATGCATATTTTATTTTCTTACAGAATGTTAAGGTAACGTGTTATGTTATAGAATAAATACTGTTTATCATATTAAAGAGTAAATGGGCTTAAAATGATGCTCATAAAAAAGAGGTTTTAATGTTGATGAACTATGGTCATTAACTACCATTTGCTTACACGTTTTCTATATAGGATGGAATTAAGGATTGACCTATTTCATTAATTCTATAGTGGCCCATGGCGATTGAAGTTTTCCCGGAGCTCTCCACTATGGTTCCTATTTCTCTCCCCCTTCTTTCACTCTCTGCATCGTTCCTTCTTTGACGATGGGCTCGTGTGCACCGAGAAGAAGGATAGTTACCGCACCATTTTTTTCTCAAAAAAAAAAAAAACAAGTTACAGTTTTCACTTCCTGGGTGGCATGGTGGAGAGAGGGTGGGGTAGATGGTCCTTTGCGATCACAAAATGAACAAGGGAGGGGAAAACCTCAGTTTGCTAGAGCCAACGTTTCGACAAGGGGACTTGTCTTCGTCTGGGCAAAGCGTTCATCATCGGCAGGGATTATATAGGGCCTTAGCTCCGAGGAGGAAGGCCCCGGGAGTGGGGAAGGAAAGTGGTGTGAGAGGGGATGTGTGTCAGAAAGGGGAGGGAGGTGAATCCTGATTCGTTAAGCTGAAATAGCGGAAAAACTTATATCCACGGGGTGTGTAATGAACAAAGGCTTTGAAGGGGCTGCGACGGGGGGTTGGCGCTGGATGGACCTGAAAAACTGAGATAAGAGGATTAGTCAGCGTGGTACAGGGAAATGAGAACAAGGCAAACAAAATAGGCTGACCCTGGAAAGAGAAAGAAAAAGGGGGGGGGGGGGGGGCATTTCCAAGGAAGGAAAAGGCAGGGGGGGGGGGGGGGAATGGCTCGAGTTCAGAGAAAGCCAAAAGGTGGGGGCGGAGGGGGTAACAGGAATGTCATGTTTTCCGAGAACTGGTAGTAGGGGTTTAGGAGAAAGAAAGGAAACAAAAAAAAAGAGGTGAACAAAGGGAGAGGGTGAGAAGGCCGGAAATGTGGTGGAAGATATGACGTGGGAAGGGTGCAAAGAGCGATAGTATACTCAGAAGTACTTGTATTTGGGCGTGTTGGTTCATAACTTTTCAGGAGGACACAGGGGCGCAACAAAAGACACGGACATAGAAGCAGACAGTGACAAGCCCTTCTCCCTGTCCACTTCCACGCCCGCGCCCCCCATCCCGCCCCTGTGTCCTCCTGAGAAGATAATATACTTATGCGAGGTTCTAGGAAATGGTCTGAGCACGTGCAAGACATTTGTTAATTTAAAATTATGCTAACCCTGGAATGTACCTGAGAGATTCCAGGTTTCCTCTAGACATGTTAATCCCTGTTGGATACAGTGTTTTAAATTTGTGGATTAGGAATGCTTCTCTGTATTTTCTGTCCCTAGTCGATTTGAAGCCTGACTGAAGAATGAACAATTTGAGTTCGTCGAATTTGTGATGGCGTTGATTAAAATGGGTCGACACTGCCTTCTGTTCATTCCGTGTTGTGTCAGCCCGGTGCCCGTTTAATCTGGCACTCATTGTTTGCCCGGTTTCTCCGATATATTGTTTCTGGCAGAAGGAGCACTGGAGCATGTAGATAATATTGGACGATGTGCAGTCAAAACTAGTCTTTATATCGAAACTGAAATCGCTTGCCGTACTTTTAACCGTAGTGTCCCTTCGTAAATGTTTGCATGTCTTGCATCTAGGTCGAGAGCATGAAGTTACTGTCGGTGGTGGTTTCTTACCGAGCCTAGCATGCACCAGGATATCCTTCAGGTTTGTGTTGCGTCTGTATGTTACCCTTGGTGCGTCGGGAAATATTTTCTTGAGATGGTCGTTACTAGTTAAAATGGGGTGGTAATTCCGCAGGACATTGTTTATGTTTGGAAGTGCGTTTGAGTATTTCGTTATAAGTGCAGGAGGTCGTTGACTGTTAGCTTTGTTCGTTTTTAAAGAACTACATCTCGTTTCAAAGTGGTTGCTCGTTGGAACGCATTATTGAGGGTTGTCTGTGGATGGTTTCTGGTGATTAGTGTGTTTTTTAGCGAGTGGAGGTGTTTCAGGTAGTCATCGTCGTCGCTACATATTCTTCTTAGTCTCGTTGCCTGTCCTACGAATATACCTTGTTTGCAGTGTCTTGGATGATGGCTAGTGAAATCTAATATTGTTGTCGGTCAGTGGGCTTCCTGTAAAGTGTGGTTTTGAGCTTGCTATTTTCTAAATGGACAGTGGTGTCAAGGAAATTGACTTGCGTTTTCGAGGAGTTGAAGGTGAATTTAATGCTGGGGTGGAATGAATTGAAATGTGTGACGAATGTCTTCAGGGTCTCAGCCCCATGCTCCCATATCATGAAAATGTCGTCTATGTAACGCAGGTATATAAGTGGTTTTTTTAGAAATGAATTTAGAAGTTTAGATTCTAGTAGCCCCATAAAAATGTTCGCGTAAGTGGGTGCGAAGGGAGTGCCCATGCTTGTTCCAAATACTTGAAGGTAGTAAGAAGAATCGAATTCAAAGTAGTTGAGTGTTAGTACCAATTCAAGTAGCGTGAGGTACACTTCAGTTTCGTGCGGGTGAGGACTTTGAGTTAGAATTTTGGAGAGTGCGTCGATACCTTCATTTATGGGAATATTTGTGTATAAAGCGGCGACGTCAAGTGTGACAAGTATGCTATCTGCTGGGATAATGGAAGCGTCATTCAGAGACTCTATTATGCGGAGAAAGTGCGGTGTATCCTCGACAAAGGAAGGGAGGTGGGTAGGAATATCTGCAAGATAGTTGTTCAGGAAAATTGATAAGTTCTCTGTGGGCGTGTTACTGTTTGAAACGATAGGTCTGCCGGGGATATCTGCGGTAAACAAGTCTTCTGCGGAAACCTTATGGATTTTGGGAAGTAGGTAAAAGCGTCCTGCCTGTTTGTTTAGCGGATTTAAGAAGTGGTAGTCGGACTGCGTGATTAGTTTAGTTTAGAACATGATTAGTTTAGTTTAGAAGATGATTAGTTTAGAACATGTTTGGTGGCCGCGTCCACTGCGATGCTGCATCGCAATGCGCAAACTGCGAAGAGGAGCACTACAGGTAGTCTGCAACCTCCAAGAATGAGAGTGAGATCACAACGGTCAAGACTAAAGAACACATCTTTTAAGAGGAACAAAGACAAATCTCGCCGACTAAGAACGCATTCTCATTAACCAGCGCATTTAAATTCATTGCCAAAGCAACATCTACTCATTAAGTGCACTGTGGTGATGCCACACACCGGACTCCCCCACTTGTGTAGGCCAGGTTCCATAAGTCTCCGGTAGGGCTATCCACGCTCCAGGCAGAGGCAGTGAAGGCCAAAGCCATTTCTCAGAGCCTCTAGTCCCCAGGTTCCCGACCCAAAAGAAAGCTTCACTTCGGGGGAGCACTGAAACTCCTCCACCAGCAGCTTATCCGCGGACATCCAGCGCCACCAGTGAGGCGATAGACTTAACCCCCAGCACGGCTCCGCTGCAAGGGCGGCAACAGCTTTAGGGAGCGGGAAAAGTCAGAAAACCTAAAAAGGATTAATACGGCTGTTGCAGTACCACGAGACTGACATAGCCTACTGAATATTTACACTGATATTAGATATGCTATAATTAATGTTACCCGCAACGTGCCCTAAGTAAACGATGTAGGCCCGCAACTCGTGCATATTTACAGCAATATAAAAGCTTCCGTCAATAACGGAGGCCGCCTAATATACTTTCAGGGAATATCGCAATAATTATAGGAATCGGTATCCCTGCACAAGAAACAGAAGTAAAAACAAAATTTCAGCTGTTCCGGTTAGTGCCCTTACCCGCCAAATAGAAATAATCCGCTTTGCGTGTACATATCCACAAAGCGTATTATTTCTTAGCAAGCTGAGCTTCTTTGCGCATTTATATCTATTCTCGAAGACATCGAAGTCAATGAGCCTTTTTGAATATATTAATATACCAGTGATATTTTTTTGTTTCAATACGCTTTTGCTGGTTGGTTAATACTGGTAGACTTCAAATCGCAGTCCAGAAGATTTCTGTGTTTTCCGACCTTTAGCAGCACATAGGACATTTTTAAAGAAAGGACACTTTATACAATGATTACACATGTCGGAACAAGTAACCTATTTCCTTCTGAAGGCTGTATATCTTTCTGTAGGTTACATTCCTAAAAAAAACATGTAACTTATATAAATCAGAAGTATCCTTTAGAATTGTAACCTTTATAAAGGTTATAAGTGTAAATACTACATCGCTGTAATGTTTAAATTATAGGTGAACCAAAATGTGAAAATGTGCACCTTTGTTAAGATTGCTATGATTAGAGTGTACCGCCACACCATACAATAAGAATTCACGCTATAGATGACTGGATTGAACAGTTGCCTGAACTATACTACAGTCGGGAATTTCTTTGCTCTTTAGCCTCTTTTTGGAGATGCAAGCAGGCTGATACAAGGGGACAAAAAGTTTTTGATACCCTCCAACAATGCACGATTACTGAACACCGGAAATAGAACTTACTGTTGCCCAACCTGGGGAAAACTAGCTGCCTTGTTTTAGTTCAGCTCAGTTTTCACGGTTTTAAACAGATTGTTTTAAACGACCACTGAGAAGTGATCACGTGCCTGTGGTCATAAAATTATCAACCTCAATACCTTTTACGAGCGACAAGCTTACCCCTCACCACTCTTCGGCTCTCGCACACCAGCCTTCCTCGCACCGTGCGTAAGGAGAAGCTCCAAGTGCGCCATGTCGAACCATAGAAGCCTTCCTGTTTCTTTCCACGTACCCGGATCCCCAACCGAGGTCTCAGCCTGCATCTCAGGCAAACCGCTCTCCGCTCACCTAACGCCAGCCAGCTGAGCCCATTCTCCTTACCCTTACTACTCAACTCTCTCAGATTGAATCGGATCTCTAGGCTTTTGAACAGCGCGCTAACTCTCTCACGGGTCTTTATAATTCAGTTCTGCGCCAAGAAGAAAGCATAGAACATCAACTACCCGCACAGGCATATATTCTCACTCGTTTAATCGAAGCCGTCAATAAGCAAATGGCAGCACCTCAGGCTTCCCGTTTACTAAGCTAAATTGCCAAACTGTTCTGGTAGCCCCCTCTGCTCCTCCCATAAAGAATCCCAATCCCATCCCTCTCCCCACGGTAGGTTATCATTCTTTAATGGAAATGCCACAGTTTCAAAACCGCTAAAGCCTCATTACGCCATAGGTCTCCCCTCTCCACATTTGTATACTCCTACCAGAAACCTGCGAAGCTGCAAAACTGCCTTGTTGCCGCGCAGTTCACGCCAGCTCCTCGGATCAGTGCCGACTAACCTCAACTTCCGCTCGCAGAGACCTCAAATTTGGGGCTCCTCAAATTCTCCACACACTACAAGAACATCAAGCGACGGTTGCCGTCTATCTAACCTGCTGCCAGAGCGATTTATACGCTCAACGTCTACAACGCCCCTAAAACCTGTCATATCACAGATGCCATCTTCCAATATGCATCTAATCTGCTTCCATCTCACTCTCCCCTCTTAACTGGTGACTTCAGTGCTCTCTATGTTAAATAACGATACACCACAACCTCGAAGACGAGCCGTTTACTGCATAAACACATACATTTGCGCCAGCTGCAACTTGTTACCGCACCCGTGCTGCCTGCTGCGAAGGTCTCAGCATATCGTCATCATTCTATCCCCGACCTCGGTCTTTCACACCCCCTCTCAGCCGCGTGGTACAACTCCCAAAGAGAGAAAAAGAGAGAAACTACCTTATTTGTCACTTCAACATTAGGTTATGGAGGGTGGGCCAGGTGCGGGGCCCACGAGACGAGTGCCATTTGTGTCTTCTTGTCTGGTCTTGCGAGAAGATGGCTCCAATCCTCCGCGGAGGGAGTTGGAGGTAATGTTTGTGGAGGCGGGTTACCCTCGCATCCCCAGAAGATGAGTGACCGAGTGGCGAGCACTCCGTGGTCGCAATTAAGAGACAGGGTCTTATCCGTCGCCAGTGATGATATTTAGTCTAGAATGGCTAAGAATGTAATTGGTCTGCAGTCTGTGGCGCCCCACAACTTTAATGGAGTGGTCGTGCCCTGACCACCACAATGTTAGCACCAAATGTTTGGGAGTAGCTTTCGCCTGTCCTAAAAGAGACTGAATCGATATCGGTGACAATCATGCTAAAGCCGTAATAAACATTGACAAACCAATCCTTTAAACATACACACTGCTTTATTAAGACGAAAAAAGCTAAGATGTAATGCTTGGTACTAAAACCCACGGTCCGTAAACGCCCAGAACAGAACGAAGGGACATACGCCTGCATATGTTTTGTGTTTTTTTTTTCGTTCGTGCTCTTTATAACGACATATAAGGCAAATATGTGACTGCCAAGAGTCAGCGGGCTGGCGCTATTCTGTCAGAGCTCATTTTACAATGAAAGCAAAGCTCAGAAACTTAAGCTTCACAACCACCATAGGAGGGCTGTTTGTCGAGCCTGCGTTCGGCGCACATTATTAATGCCTGGAAAGATGCAAGGCAAAAACCACGTATATTTACCGATCAAGTGGTAATGACGCATCAACCTTTTCTTAGAGGGTAAACTGCGAGTTGAAAGGCCTGGCTCCAAATCATCCATGTAAAATATTTCTGGTTTAAAATATTAGGGGTCCCTGCTACGAAGCATAATACAGACCCCTAACAAAATCCAGTGGGTACGTTGCAAATTTTTCGCACTACTCTACTTATCACTGACATGCGACCTTAAGAGTACTGCGATATCATTGAGCGCATACGAAGTAATATGCAACGATATTACGCAGTCTTTCGCTGGTTAAAGTTGGTGCGTCGTACTCTGTGTCCCCGTGTTACACCTGTTTCTGGTCGGTCGGCTTTTGCGGCGAGGATGTTTCGCTGGCGCTTGAACCATCATCAGAGGGCCGCTGTTCCTCCTCATATGGTGGATGTGCCGTTGCCGTTAAGCTGACGGCTTCGGACTGTCTTCGCGACGACTTCGCTGACTTCTGGATAATGCCACTCCCAGAAACCTTACTGCTACTTGCGCTTCCAATGGAGTGCCGCCCAGAGCTTGGCCTTGGTGGTGTCGCCGGTCTTGCAGCACCGGCTGTGGCGATGGACTGCCTCCGAGAGCTTGGTCTTGGCGGTGTGGCCGGTCCTGCAGCACCGGCGGTGGCCATGGACTGCCTCTGAGAGCTTGGTCTTGGCGGTTTGGCCGGTCTAGCAGCACCGGCGGTGGCGATGGACTGCCTTCGAGACCTTTGTCTTGGTTGTGTGGACGGTCCTGCAGCACTGGCGGTGGCGATGGACTGCCTCCGAGACCTTGGTCTTGGTGGTGTGGCCGGTCCTGTAGCAGCGGCGGTGGCGATGGACTGCCTCCGAGAGCTTGGTCTTGGCGGTGTGGCTGGTCCTGCAGCGCCGGCGGTGACGATGGACTGCCTCCGAGACCTTGGTCTTGGCGGTGTGGCTGGTCCTGCAGCACCGGCGGTGGCGGCGGGCTGCCTTCGAGCGCTTCGCTTTGGTGGTGTGGCTTCTCCTATAGCACCGGCGGTGATGGTGGACTGGCGCCGCGCCGTGAGTGATGACTTCCGGTCACTGACGCTTCCATAGGTCTCACTGACACCTCTTCCACCAAGGGACTGCCGCTGGGCTCTTCCTGTGGCGCCAAGATTGGAGTCAGATGGTCGTAACGACGGGTGTGGTGTCCTGCGAGAAGTACTCCCGGAAACTTCTCTGCCACCCCCATAGCCAGTGGAGTGGCGCCGCGTACTCACCCTTGACGGCGGCGCCGCTCCTAAGGAGCCGAGAGTGGCTACAGAGTGCCGACGCGGCGGGGGTGGTGACATCCGGTGAGCTTCAGCTCCCGAGGTGTCAATTGCGCTAGCGCTCCCGGTGATTTGCCGAGCTTTTTCGTTTGCTGGCGGAGCTGACGCAGTCTCTCCAATCATACCCACAGACTGCTGCCGCGAGCGGCCAATTGACTTCCGGGGGGTGTCGGCGGCCTCAGTGTTAAGTGAGGCACCAATTGATTGGCGCCGCCTTACGCTGTTGGAAGCGGTCAATTGCCGTCGCGTCTGGGCTGGTGATTTCTGGAATGGGCTATCACTGGGGACGCCATCCGTGCCTGCCCCGAAGATTGACTTCCGCCGAGCATTGCTATCTGATGGCAGGACTGTCGCTTTGTCTGCAACAGCGGCGAAGGATTGCCGCCGCTTTAGGCGTCCTGACCTCCGTGAAGTGGTACTGCCATAGACGTCACTCATGCCTACGCTGTCTATGGCCTGCCGTTGAGCGCTACCGCTGGATGGCTGCGCTGGGGGCGAGCGGCGTGGTGACGTCTGGGATACGTTAGAGCCGGTGGTCTCGTTCGCAGCAGAACCGGCCATAGACTGTCGACGTTTACTGCTGACGGACTGCCGACGAGAACTGGCGATGGACTGTGCAGCGGTACTGCCAGTGGACAGGCCAGACTTCAGCATGGAGGCAATTGCAGCAAAGGTCTGACGCTGAAGCTTCTGTGGGCGGTTGATTGGCGACCGTGACTTCGAGTTGCTGGCGGCGCGATCCATCTCAGACGCGCTTCCGGACTTACGCCGAGCTCTTGTAGTGGACTGCATGGTTGCATCGACTGCTCCGGTGGCACTGTATCCTTGGTCAAAAACAGATTGCCGCCTGGACTTTATTCTCGCTGGCCGAGGCCTTCCTGTGGAGTCAGTTGCTGCACGACCATCGCCAATTATCGGTTCCCGATCTAAACGAACTGAGATCCTTCTGGTCTCTCCGGCAGGTGGAAAAGTGGCTCGTTCTTCGTTAGCGTCCGACAGCGCCCGTGTTCGAGATTTTGTCAAGGTCTCGACGGCTGGGAGTTCGGCGGTAGTGCTGGTTGCCGGCGCCGCAGCGTCGCCTGATGTGATGCCCGGCGCCATGCGTTCGCTGAAACCAGCTTCAGCCGCAGCGTTCTTGTTCGCCTTGCCTCCGGAAGCCTTGTAGAAATTGTAGAAATCGTACAGCAGGCTCGTGTAATAGAGCTGCAGCGAGAAAGTAGGCACGCATTTTAGCCACGAGTGTCGCCCACGCTCACATTAGGAAAGTAATTTAGTTGCGTTTCTTTATCTTCCTAGTGTCGCTCACACATGTCTGTTAGAAAAGAAAAGCTCTGCGGTGATTCAGTTCCGCTGTATAATCACAGAACCCTATTTGGCGCCTCGCCCGCGCTGCACTCGTTGGCCAGACACGCCTGTCTCGTTGCAATTGAGGTGCTTAAACCCTCCTTAGGCTGTGGTGTGCATGCTCAAAAACTATCGGACATACTGCCCTACTCCGGGCTCAGACAGCGCTGGACAGTTTCAGCTTAAAGCGATCCACGTTACACTAATACGATCCGCCTTCGCGGGAACACAGCTGCGTTTATGGAGCTCTGATGTAGCACGAAGATTGCCGCGGCTGCCGGTTGTCGCCGCACATGCCCACTTGTGGCTTCGGCACTTCCGATTTTTTGTTTGTTCAGATTATACTGAATAATAATAATTATTATTATTATTATTATTATTATTATTATTATTATTATTATTATTATTATTATTATTATTATTATTATTATTATTATTATTATTATTATTATTATTATTATTATTATTCGTGCACTGGCAGGTGTGTAACCTTCAACGCAGTCTGCGCATGCCCATAGAGCTTCCCGCGGAGGCGCATCACGCCACGCTAAAACTGTCTAGCAACAGCAGGGACGCACTTATTTTGAGCGCCCACACTAAGTCCTCCTGGATCACGTGACAACAGACGACGCATTATTTTCCTGCTATGCAAAATTTCCATTTGGATTTAGCCCCCATTTTTACAAATAATTTTACTCGCTTGTGCCTTCGGTGGTAACGTGGCATTTTTGTTTTTATTTATAGATGGCACATTGCGACAACGCCCGCCTCTAAACTAGCATGGCGCCTGTTTGATTGGATCAGGCGACCTTATTTAGCTCCTGCCCGCAAGGCACTCATGCTCCAAACGCACCGGTCGCATTGCTAGCGAGGCGTTTAAACGCTTCTCTCACGCAACTGCGTCCCTGAGGAAATTTCAGCGCTTTGAAAAACATAAGCAGAGAGTCAGCAAAATCTCAAATCTGTAATTACCAACGTACCTATGTAGAGACAGCTGGGTTAGGGGCAAATATGTTGCCGTTTTAGAGGAATTCCGCACTAACAAACCAGAACGTACAGGAAGGATCACCGCTAGGAAAGCCGTGACACTACTAAAGATTTTTATTCTCGGCACAAGCATTTTTGTATTCACCCGAAAAAAGACTTGATGACTACAAGGTGAAAAAATAAAATCGGCATACACACTTGAGACTGCTTACGTGTGGGAATACGAAAGCGTTACTGACCCTGGGTGCATGGGCACCTACTCAAACACGCACCACCCACACACGCACGCGTGCCTGCGACTCAACCTGCAAAGCTGTACGACGAACGGTTGCATCACAATTTTGATGCGAAAGTCTGGGTGTTTTTGTTTTTTATTTTTTATTGTTATTTTTTATTTTTTGCAAAAAACTACCGGTAGTAGAACCTGCAAGATAAAACAGCATAAGTTCGTGCCATGTGCTGAAAGGGTAGTCTATGACATTTAGTTTTCGTGTGGCAAGAAATACATAGGCCAAACCGGAAATTGTGTGAACACCCGTCTACGTCAGCATAATACCTCGTTAAAAGGTCCCCCACCGTCCAACCTTGCGTTACATAACAGAGACTGCCCCCTGAATAATATCCTGGTTTCGCCCGATAAGAAAATGTGCACTCTTATCCACGAGACAAAAGTTGTTTGCAAGCATAGAGATAAATTAACAAGGGAACTGTGTGAGGCATATCACATCCACGTGAATGGTGACACGTAAGCACCGCCTCGGTGCTTATCCATGACTGTGAGATTATGTATCTTGATTCCTATGATTACAAGTGATTGCGGGATAGCATGCGTCCTGGTTTTGTTTCGAGTGTATTAATACATGTTTTTTCAATAAACCTCAGTTGTTAGTTAGCGCTTGTCCTTCTTCTGCCTTCTGTCTTGTCCGTCGTCGCTGCGCTGTTTTGTACATCTTGAATATCCTACAGCTTGTACACCTTGTACATCTTGTACATCTTGTACATTTTTCTGTACATCTTGAACAGCTTTTCAGGACTTATAAGTCGCGGCGACTGCTAAATGTCAATTTAGGAACGCAACACTACGTTAGACGAATCCATATTTCCATATGCTGCCCTGTGCCCACCGCATCGCAGCTTTCGCCACAGCTGCGCGCCGTCAACCGGGAGCCTGTTCTGGCCGCCACGGCACAAACACCAGGAGACTCCCCATTGCCGCGAAGACATTCGGCGCAGGCGGAGAGTTTGTACGCTGAAACTGGATCTAGCCGCAGAGCAGTGGCGCATCGCTTAACCACTGCACTACTGCGTCAGGTGTGGTATGAGTGTTCCCTGGCCGAGCTTATGTAGCCCCTCCAATATTTTCTTGCCGTCGCCGGGATTTTCTGCATCATATCCGTACACACACAGATGCTGCCGGCTTTCCTTGTAATGAGGCTAGTAAGGCTTTCGCCTTAATTCCATAATGACTGATACCATTCAGGCTTTTCCATCTCTCTGCGAACCGCCGCGGTGGATCAGTGGTTAGAGCGCTCGGCTACTGGGCTGAAGTACATGGGTTGAAAACCGGCCACGGCTTCCTCGTTTCGGTGGAGGAGAATCGCAAATGATGTAGTGGTTTATGGAGATAACCGTCTCCTACCTCACACCACGATTGGCGTCTGCTCAAATCTCTCTACGCAAGACATTATGCTCCAGCTCTCACGAAAGTTACTGTGCCCCTCTATCAGAGGGGCACAAAGGGTATTCTAGGGCTTTATTTAACTAAAGCATTTGACAGCGTCTCGCACGGAGCTATTCTCGCTAAACTCTCCCTACTAAATCCTGGTCACCGTATCTACGAGTCGTAGATACGGTGACCTCCGGTCGTAAAGCTGAACTTAGCTTCGGGTCTCTCCTCTCAGACCCTACAACCCTCCTTAGCAATGAAACCCCACAGAGATCCGTTCTCTCCCCATTTCTTTTCAATGTGGCCTTGCTCACGCTACCTTCTAAATTAGACGCTATCCCCCGGCTATCCCATACCTTATACGCAGACGACATTACCCTCTGGCATTCAACAGGCAACGATGCTGAGGTTGAAGCAGCACTGCAACAAGCAGTCGATGTCATTGAGAGCCATGTAGTTGGAGCTGACCTCTCGTTCTCCCCTCGGAAGTCCGAGTTGCTGCTCATCCGAGGTCAACCCGGCCTCCACGGCCATCCTCCCATCTGCATTAATGCTAGTGGCCAGCCCATACGCGAAGTATCCACCATTTGGGTATTGGGGATCCTCATCCAGAGCAACAGGAAAAACACCGAAACTCTGGCTAAACTTAGTCTCTGTCTCGCAGACCAATCGTTGAATTCGTCTCATTGCTAATAAACATAGAGGCATGAAAGAGGCTGACCTCCGACGTCTTGTTCAGGCGTTTGTAATCAGTCGCCTCCCTTACCTCTACCTTAGCTGCCAGGAACACGACCGCGTTGACTGCCATATTAGACAGGAGTACAAGGCGGCTCTTCATCTCCTCCACCGGACCCCCACGTATAAACTACTGGGATTAGGGGTCTACAACACTGTGACGGAGCTCTTGGAAGCTCATCTAACTTCTAAGTACGAGCGTCTCACCCACACCTCCACGGGACGCCACATACTCGACAAGCTTGGAATACGCTTCGAAACGACCGTCGCCGACAAGGCCCAGCTTCTGCACCATATCCACAGTAACCTTATCGTTGCCCCTCTTCCAAAAAACATGCACCCAGAGTATTATGTCGCTCGCCGCAAGGATAGGGCTAAGTCTCTGCACAAAAAGTATTTAAGAGATCGGACAGCGGTCTATGTCGACGCCGCCGAATACCCCGGTTGTAAACTATTGTGGACGGCCGCTGTTTGCGTGGTCCATTCCCGTCAGATCGTCTGAAGACGCCGAGGAGGCGGCCATAGATTTGGCGATGGTCTCCGCCTCTGCAGAAACCATCTTCAGTGACTCTAAATCTGCGTTGTCAGGGTGGAACCAGCGGAACACAGACGTAGGACAAGAAAAAGGAGGTACACACACCACACCGCTCGTGTGTATACGCTCCTGATCTAAATCGCTCCTATATAAATCTGCGATTCGTAATTTCACCAAAGGCCGAGTCTCCCCTGACGCCCTCTCCCTCCTCCAGTCCACCAAACTGCAACTCCGACCGATCCAATTGATCTGGGTCCCTGCGCACTCATCCCATCCAGGGAACGAGGTGGCCCACAATTATGCCCGAGAATTCGTCGACCGGGATGTGGTTTCGCCCGTCCTGCGGACGGAGAGAGATCGTATGGTTACATTTTACGGCATAACTATGCACTACCGCTTAGGTAGACTTCTAAACCCCCCGGCACATAGTTCTATCACCAATCCCCAAGAGGTCATGTGGACGCAACTCCAAACGAACACCTTCCCCAATCCCGCGATATATTCCCGCATATACCCTGGGGTCTACTACCCTTCCTGTCAAATATGTGGGCAACGCGCCATTCTATCCCACATACTCTAGGCTTGCCCTCGGCACTCCCCTCCTTGCGGTTTGCAGCTCTCGAATCCAGACCAGTGAGACGAGCATTGCTGAGTTCCGACTCGGACACACAGATCCGGGTTGTGACAAGAGCCCTAGAAGTCGCCGAACGCCACGGGCTCATGGCCACTTGATGGGGCTATTGCCCCACAACGTCTGCTATATTTGTCGGCGGAAATAAAGTTTATCCTCCGCCTTGAAGGAAGGAAATAGTTGTTTTTGTTGGGGCTGAAAGGAGGACGAAAAAATTGCATGGGCCTACAGACTGGCTCCAGCTGAGCCACCACCGCTGCCACGAGCAGATAGAGGAGAGTTTATAAATATGAGAGGTAATAAGGAAATGGCGCAGTAACTGTCTCACGTATTTCGGTGGAACCGCGCGGTAAGGGAAGGGATAACGGAGACAGCTAGTGAAAGAAGAGAGGAACAAAGAGTTGCCGTACGAAGTGCAGGGATCCGGAATAATTTCGACCACCTGAGGATGTTTAACGTACACTGACAACGCCTAGAACACGGGCGCCTTTTTGCGTTTCGCCTCAGCCGAAACGCGGCCGCCGCGGTCGGGTGCGAGCCCGCGAGTGCTCCGGCACAGTAGCCACAGCACAGTAGCCATGTGCTGTGCAGCGTCAGTGCACGTTAAACATACCCACGTGTTCGAAATTATACCGAAGCGCTCCACTATGGCACCTCTTTCTTCTTTCGCTCCTACATTCCTCCCTTCCATCACAGTATATTCGAGATGTCCACCGATATATGTGACATAGTTATTATGTATTTCCTTTCCCCAAGAAACAATTTTTTTCTCTACTTATAAAGCTTGCTGCAAACACTGGAACCCTCTCACAGTGAGGAAAAAGCAGCACGAAAACAAGTCGGACGTATTTTTTAGAGCGCAGCTTTTTGGCACCCGTTTCCTGCGTTTCGCGGCTTCGCCTTCGGCGCTGTCCGTTGTAACCAGCAGTGGACACCTTAGTCGCGCTTTAAGTTGCGAAACCAATGAAGCGGGAGCTTGAAAAGCAGAAGGAAGGCAGTTAACCGTCTTTTGGGAACAATGGACACTTCAGTCGTGCTTTAAGCTACGTGGCGGTAGTGATAGATCTGCACTGCATGCGTTGGAATTGACAACATTGTGCCAGAAACGCGGCATGAAGCCATAGGCTGTCGGTGTTCATTGTGTTCATTGCCGTTGGCGTTGACAGTTTTGAAGCGAAAAGCTTCACTACCCTAGTTAACACCGCGCTTAGCGTGAGCCGGCGTATGTCGGAGCACGATTGACGTCACGCACAGCGCAGGCTACTGCGCATGTGCGCCGCCGCTTCTCCTCGCCACCGTTTGACCTTTCGCCGCAGCCGTGGGCAGTGCGCATTTGAAAGGAGGAGTATATAAGATGCGCTGGCCCATAGAACAGGCGCACGCTGCCGCGCACTATGCGTCATCGTTTGACGTTCGCCGCAAGCGCGTGTTTATCGCGGATCACCTCAGTTTTTCGCTTCGAGATATTCAGGCTTAACCTTAGCTAAGCCACAACAAGTTTTGTACTCCGGTCATTTTAAGGAAAGGAAGTGCGCATAACTGACACACCCTGGGTCAGTGGAGGCCTGAATCGCGCTTATAAGTACACCTATGACAATCAAGAACTGGGAGTGAAGTGTTTCTTGAAGAAGTAGTATGTGTGAAAAATAACAAGCTGTATGTAATTGTACATACATGTCTTGCTTGAATTCATTGCCTCACTTTATCGAAAAGCTGAAACTGCTGATGAGCTGCGCTGAAATTTTGCATTAGGAAGTAACGTAATCGTCGGCATTTTTTGAAGAAGCGGCCGCCGTAGGGGATTCACGCGTCGAGCACTGACTCTCCTTGGGGTCGCCAAAAGCCACCACGTGACCCAGTTGACCAATAAGGATTTCCTATTCCGCGACCCGACCAGTGTTCGCAACTGGGATGGCGCCCTGAACATCATTGCT